>NC_072385.2:127029930-127332230 GCF_028885625.2 Pongo pygmaeus
ATGCTTGATATATAAAGAATAATTTGATCTAAACTGGTAATTCTCCCCATCCTAGCAAAATAGAATATTTCATTCATTGAAGACTCCAGATTGCAATTTCTTTAAAAAATAAAAATCAAGGCGATCCTCAGAAAGAGCCACTTCCCAAAGCTTTTCTCAAGAGCTATAACTTCAAGTGCAAATTACAATGTTGGTGGCTCCACACTGAACCCTGTGTTCCAGCCTGTGTACTTTTGATCTGCCTGGGCTCTGATGATTGCAGTGGCCCTGAACTTAGGTTTTCACAGATCATCTACATTTTGCCAACCTAAGGTTTAGGAAGACAGTTCCCAGAGTAGTGAGTATGGACGAGCCCAGGCTTGGAGTTCTACGTGAGACTCCAGATGGCAGAATTTTCAGAGATAAATTCATTAAAACCAATGCAAAGACTTCTTTCAGAACAAGGGAGAGGCAGATGATGAGCAAGAGAGGAGTCACACCCAGCCTCCAGCAGGGCTGCAGCCTGGTTCTGGGAAGCATCTGCTGACGTGTTAAGTGGCAGTGGCGCTGTGGACTACTAGAGTGGTGAACCATTGTAACAATGAGCTGAACAGTTGGCAGATCAGTGGAACTTTCTGTTTATGATTGGGTGCCACATGACAAGGGAGAAAGATTGTAGGCTTCAGAGCCAGACAGGCTCAACCAATCCTTGTCCCTCAAATCAGAGTTTGAGCAACAGCTCCCTTGACAATAAAATCAGAATGCCCATCTCCCTGCACTTGACGATAAAACCAGAGGGCCCATCTTCCTGCGCTTTTGTGACAGTAATCTATGAAAGCACCTGTCATAATTCCTGGTAGACAGCACCAGCTAAGTAAATAGTGGCTGTTGTCTCTTTTTTGTCTACTTATGTAATTTGTCTCTTACAGTTATAGGTATTTAAAAATCCCAAAACCTTAGCAACAAGATCATTATTTTACATTCTATTACGAAGTTTGTCTAAATGGGGTCTCTGGAGGATACTGGGACGCCTTAAACAATATACAATGCTGAAGACTCTCAGAATATTGTGCAGATCAGTATATAATGATAGAACATGACGCTTCCTAAGAAGCAAAATACAACAATTAAAACTGGCGTGAAGCATACACCCATATGCAACAAGTAGTGAGTCATGTCTGGGTTTCAAAGCTACCCAAGAGAGAACATCATGTGTCATCAGGATGCAGCTATCTGTACAATCTGCAAAAGGATTGTGTTCTGGGAATATCAATTTGTTCACTATATAAAGAGAGATGAGGTTCCAAGCGCCCGACCTTGCATCCATCAAAAACAAGCGCAGCTTTCTTCCAGATATAAAGTGGGTCATGACTCACAAGCTATGGTTTTCATTCTAATTGCAAAAAGATGTCTTGAAATGAGCATAAAAATAGGTAAACAGAGAAACTTCTGTAAAATACACAGCCTAAAAGCAGATACTGACACATTTTCCTACTATTGTACTCATTATAGATATCAGTAGTCAAAAGCTTTCTAAGTCCTAGATTCTATGTGAATTGCATTACCTATGTTAGCTCACTAAACATGCACAAAAGTCATATGGCGTGTAACCATGCTCACATGACAGATGAGAAAACCAAGGCTCAGAGACATTAACCACAGCTCAATAGAAGCACTAGGACTCAAACCCACATGTGGCTGATTCCAAGGCTGGTGAGGTTTTATGTTTGTCTGTTTTAAATTTTTTGCATACTTACTCCTCAATTGAAAACTTCTACATGAGCCAGTTTAGAGATCTAGCATACAACATGAGGACTAACTTTAATACAATTGTATCACATCAGGGATTGTCACTGAGTAGACTTTAGGTGCTCATCACTGTAAAAAGCAACTATGTGAGATGATGAATATGCTGAGCTGCTTCACTATATGACCATTTTATTATCTATATGTATCCCATAATACTAGGCTGTAAACCTCAAATATATACAATAAAATTTATTTTCTTTAAAAAAGAACTCTTTCAAAAGCAATCATTCAATACGTATTTTCTGTTTACCCCATAAACTTTTTTTGTAGAACAAGGAATTGTACGTACTTTAAGGGGGCACAGTGTCAGTCAACCCCAAGAACCTCTCCTTTGTATGTTCATGTTCATGCTGCTGCAAATGCAATGATCCATTTGCAATGCTGCAAATGCTATCAAGACCCGCACAGCCCAGTGTAGGGGAAAGAGGCGTGCACAGATCATCATCACAGTGCACTGTGCTCCGTGCTCTCATGGGGCCACTTCAAGGGGGCAGGGAGGCTCTAACGGGCCACTACAGGGGTAGAGAGGAGGGGTCCCACCTGGGTGGGATCAGGGAAGGCTTCCCAGAGATGAAAAGTTGGCCAGAGGGTCAAAGGCATCAGCCACACAGAGGGACGAAAGGGCGGTAAGCCACAGAATGTTCCAGGAATTTCATTTTCCACTTTGGTTTCCAACTCTTTGAAACCTGATGACGAGACAGCACTGCTGATTTGCTAATATACCTCCGGTGCGTCAGAAGTTTCCTGCCAAGGACAAGCAGCCACAGAGAAATATCTGCCTCGCCTAAAACTACAGCAAGTCTGATTTTTGTCTGCTTTTTCACACGAAGGCCTGCTGGCTACTGATGACCCTAAAAGCAGGAGAAAATGCCCAGAAACTGTGCTCAAAGGTGCTTATCTGGGATTCATGATTTATTAACACAAGCATTACATGCAGGCAGGTCCAAATTGAAGCAGCAAGAGCCCCATGAACAGTGGTTGGGAGCAAAGACCCTGGAATCACACACAAGACTGCCTTGAAATTGTAGCTCATCCACTTAGCAGACATGTGGTTCTAGCATGGACCTTTGTCTCCCAGTGTCTCCACTTCCTAATACTGTGGGATAAGCTTGGCAGATAGAAGGACAATCACTCCACAGCTCCAGTGCCCTGGAGACAGTGGTGCTCCGGAATATTGCTCACACACTCCGCAAGGGTTTCTCTCAGCCTTTCTAGAGCCATCAATAATCCATGGTCTGTTTATGTTTCTCCTCTAGTAGATGGTGAATTCTTTGAAAGCAAAAACTATTAATTATTTATCTTTCTATTCCCCATACCTAACAGAGTGCTGGCAAATAGTGAGGGATGAATCAAAGCCATGCAGACAGAGGGTGAATGGAAGGACACAAAGATGAGTAGAACACACACAGAGTAGCCAGACACCTGGCAACAGGCATTCCTCTGAGCCCCAGCAGGAGGGCTGGAGCCCTGAAACAGAGGTGTGCTAGCTACACACCACCACCACAGGGCCATACAAGCCGGGTCCTCAGCACAGGCTGGAGGGCTGTGGTTAAGGAGGCTGGAGGCACCACCCCCTGCACAGCCTTCCCTTCTGAGGACAGCCTCACAGGAATCCCCCTGGCAACTCTCACTCGGTGGCCCTGGGAACCTGAAGCAAACTGCCCGGCAAGCTGCACAGTACATGTTCTGGCAAGGATCACTTTCCTCAAGGATGTAGGACAGTGACTTCGCTCTCAAGCTGAAGAGTTCAAATTATAAAGTTTGCTTTTATAAAGTTCTTAAAAAAAAAACAAAAAAAAAGCCCCAGACTTTATGCGTAAAATAAATGCTCTCATCTATACGAGTTCTTGCTTCTGTCGAGCCTTTAGACCCACCGTCTCCTGTGCTCTCACCACAGCCTTGGGTGGTGCGCAGGAGGCAGGCAGGCTCACAATCAGCTGCTTCAGGTCCCGACTGGCATGCTGCTCCCCTGCGTTACCTTTTTCCTAAGGTATCTAAGACTAAGTCCCTCCAGCTACAGAACAAGATGATCCTGCTTTGCAGGTGGCATCCTTGCTGGAAGGGTGGATTTTGCCCTATATAAAGTAAGGCCCCCGCAAATATTAGTTCTTCTTACCCCTTCAGTATCCTCCACCTACCTAACCTCATTCTGCCTATGCATAATTGCCATCCTCAGAGTCTTCCAGCCCGCATGCTGTGTATGGGCCCCCTGTCGCCCACGTGGAGGGTGAGTGCACACCTCATCTCTGCAGTGTAGATAAGGCCGGGGGTAATGCCTCTGTGGCCCTGTGCGGCCCTCACACGGTGGCTGGTGACTGTAGATGCTCAGTGAAGATGTGGAAGGAATGATTTTGTGTTAAACGCTCTCTTTCAAGAACTCCAGGTGGGAAGTTAGCAGCAGCAAGCCTGTCACTTATCTGGGATTTTCAAGTCCATTCAGCAGCTAGCACTGAGCACCTGCTTTAGTGGGAAGGCATGCAGGGACCTGGGGTGCAGGCCAGGAGGATGCCCAGAGCCCTGGCTCCCTGGCCATTCAGAGCTCTCAGGAGCAAGGCATGACAGCAGGACTGGATGCGGAGGCTGTTTATTCCATCTCCTTATACGAGGAAGAGACCGCCCCTTCCAGTATTGAGTTTGTCCAAGACAAACAGCAGTCAGGAGAAAGGGAAGCAGGCTCCACCAGAAGGGGTGTGCTCAGGAACAGCATCTGGCCTGGGGGGACAGAGAGGCATGGGGTGCGGTGGGCTGGGAGGCAGCAGCAGTGCTGAGCGGAGCGGCAGGGCTCACTCCTGCAGGCAGTGGAGAGTGCACCGTGTCGGGAGGGGGCCTGTGTCATCCACGGCTGCTTTATAAGAACCCACTCGGGGCACGGAGGCCAGTGTGACCGGTCAGGCCTGCGGTTCTCAGTCAGGGCACTGTGTCAGCAGGGCTTCGGGGAAGTGTTTGTGAGGGGACAGCTGGAGGGTAAGGGACTGGGCACAACCTGCAGCCGGGCCTGCAGCTACGCCGCAGTCTACAAAAGCCACCAGAAGCTGGATGTTCCCGAGGAGGCCTGCACATGTGACAACGCACCGGCTGCCAAAAAGGAGGAAGGCCGCTCTTTGTTCTCACAGTTGCCTGTCCTGAGGTCTGGGCGGCAGCCAAACAGGCAGTGATAGGATCTGAAGACTGAGCCCGGGGAGCCAGAGGCAGGGTGACACGGGGGTGACCGCCAGGAAGATCTGGCTCTCTAGGGACGCCACTGGGCTTTTCCTCCCCCTCGTCAACCACACGGGGAAGACACTGACGTGGAGGCTGTGCTTTCCACTATCTCACAGGGACTAGTGAACTGTTCAGCTGCCTTCCCCTCACCTCTGGAGGCAGTGCTGGGCTGGCGGAGAGGGAAGACCTCCGAGACAATGCATGTTCCCTCCTTAGCAAGGGGCTCGCTCCTGCAGCCTCAGCTTTCAAACAAGCTGCAAGAGAAGCGGTGGTGTGGGCAGCGCGACCCGTTTGTTCTATCTGTTCAATATGACAACCCAGCTTCACAGAGGAGCAAAAATGCATATTTCACCCAGCCACGGCTTCATCACGAAGACCTCCCAGTGGAACAGAACAGAGGCACTGTGGTAGCAGGGTGTGTGCACAAACAGCACCAACATCAGAGGCAGGAACAGGCAGGGACTCGGCCTGTCACTTCAACAAATATATATGTACCCTACACCAAGGCTGTCACATTGGGTGAAAGGCATATCATGGCTTGGCAAGTGTACTATGTTGAGGGTGGTTAAAAGTTGAGAAAGGATGATCCCTGGGTCAGACTCTTACTGGAGGTGAAATGAGTGTGTCTGTGAAATCGAGTGTGTGCGAATTTAAGACCTGGACGGAAGGGGACACGTGCACAGACACGCTTGAGAGGCCAAGTGTGAGACAATGTGAGTAGGCGTGCAACTGCTCAGAATGCGTAACAGCAGAGGGTTAAGTTGTAATCGTGTGACACTTTCTTAATTCAGCCTCTGTTGGGAAGATCTGAATTTTCCAGACAGCTGACGATCATTCCATCCCATCATGAAACCAAAAGTTTTATTTGTTTTCTCTTTACCCATTGTATAAGAAAGGGCTGGGGAGACTGACAGGGATCCTGCGGATATTGGGGCAGGGTTGAGGACGCTACCTGCTGTCGGTCCTAGACAGGCCTCCTGGAAGAAAGCACTGAGGAGGGTTTTGGGGTGGAGAGTCAAATCCACAAAATGGGGAGAGGAAGTAGATCCCAAGGATCCTTGCCAGGTAGGAAGGGGCAGGGTTCTGAGGGGGTGGGAAGGCACTCTCTGACCTTAACTAGGGCAGGGTGTACAAAGGCTTCCAGAGTGGCCCGTCATCCCTTGGCTCACTTTCTGAGCAAAGCCACTACCAGGAATCGGCATTTTCTCATGGACCCTTAATAGACATCAAATTTCTAGTGCAGAGACAGCCTACTTCAAGGTATAGGCCCATGCTTGTCACCAGGACCTGTGTTTTGGGAAGGGACACCCACCTCCTCAATGTCAGAGGGTGGGAGAAGGTAAGGAGCCCCACTTAAATAGACTAAGTGTCTATTTCAGAGAATACTGTTGGAATGGCAGGCCATGGACACGGAAGGGAGGATGGGAGGCTTTGGGGAGGTGGCCATGGAGAGAGGACAGTGGCTGCCAGCCTGGTCCCAGAGGTCCCAGTGAGGGAAGGAGGCAGTGAAGGAGCTGAGGGTTGGGGTACCAGGGCCCACCTGTAAAGACCAGCAAGGGTTGGGGTAGCGGGGCCATCGGAGGCAGAAGTCACAGGGCCCTTACCCTCTCCTGCCCTCTGACATTGAGGAGGCGGGTGTCCCTTCCCAAAACACAGGTCCTGGTGACACACATGTCAGTGTCCCAGGAGCATTGTGCAGCACAGGCTGCGATCTTCTGGCTTGCCACTTATCCTGTGTCGTCAGGTTACAAACTGTCATTTCTTGTTAATTGTGTAGAGAATTGTTCATCCTCTGCATTTTGGTTTTTCATACTCTTGATTAGGAAAAATACACATCAAGTTAGAAAAAGTTATAACTACAGCATCCCTGGGCTCTGAGTGAAGTCCTCTGCCAAGATTAATGTGCAGGAACTCCAACAACTCCAGACCCTCATCAAGCTGTTCGGCTTCATGGAGGTTCTGGGCTACATTCTGGGTAACAGAGATTGTTGGGATCTGGGCTTTAGACTGGGACAGTAGCTGTCATGATTTCAGGAGCAACATGAGGAAAAAATGCTTTTCATTAAAGGAATAATGCCACCGAGAAAAGCACTTTGAATGTGTGTGTAAATTAGGGTATGTGCAATTCTCTAACGGCACTTCAGTTCATCAATTCCACAAGTTAAAAAAAAAAAAAAAAAAAGAGCAGCAGATATGCAAGGAGCAGGTGCACCCGAGTCAGTCTTTCCAGCAAACACCTCACTCCAGGGCAGGCCCCTTCATGTCTCCAAGCTGCAGTGTCCTCTCATGAGATGGAGAATCCTGCCTATTTCACAGGTTTTTATAAGAAGTGAGATGAAGCAATAAGCTAAAGTTTTAGAAGGACTCTAAGAGCCACGGATAAAAATGAAGACAACTCTGGTTGTAGCCTGTGAGTTGTCAGCAGGGAATCTGAGGGGTACGGGTGCTGGTCTTAAGACAAAGGAGGTCGGGAAGCCGTTTTGTGTTCTGGGAACACGGAACAGACTTGCAGAGGCAGCTCTTTACTTTGCAGGCATCTTGGCAGCTGGAAACTGCCAGCTTGGCAGTTGGAAGCTTCACTCTTTGCAACAGCCCTGGAACTCATCCTTTGCACCCTAAAGTCATCCCACCCTCCAAGTCAGCCTTCTCCCCATCTGAAAAGCCAAGACTAAAAGGAGGCCCTCTACTTAGGAGAGGCAACTCTGATGGCTGGATTCACGCATCTCTGAACCTCTCAGACCCCAGAAGAGAGGGCTGGGAAGCCCACCCACGGTCCTCGGAACCCCTAGGAGCCAGCCTGCAGAGCAGACATGGTCAGACAGCCTCCTGGTGCCTAAACTCCATACTGAAAGAGCAAGCTTGGTTTCAACTATTCTACATATACTAGGCTTTCATGTAGACTTTCATTTGAACAGAGGGACCTTAAGCTAAAGGACACTTTGAAAACTATTTCTTACCATTCACTCTTACCAGGGCAGGCCAATATCACAGTGTAAGATATTTAGTTTCTTCTTAATCTTATGACCCTATGATTTCTTAGATACATCTCACAGAAAATGCAGAGATAAAACCATAGCAACAGTAGTTGTAATTGTAAAAATAAGACTAGAAAGAGAACCACCTCACTCTTACCTGCCTTAAGCCACCTGGAACTCAAGCATGTAATGTGTGAGCATCAACATTTTTTTGGAGCGCCACTATGTGCCAACATTTATGAAAAAGCAGAACACAAGAAAACCCCTTCTCTTAAAAAGCTCCTTTAGTGGAAGTTATAGATCAGTGAACACAACCGCCACACAGTATGTGAAATGCTATTGTAAGTTTAAGCCCCAGATGTTTGAAGAGCTGAGAAACATCGAAGCCCTGTAGTTTAGGATGGCTCAGTGTGGGAAATTGAGAAAGGCGGAGGAGCATCTGCAATGGAGCTAGGAAGCTGGGGAAAAAGGCAGAAAAAGGCAAAAGAAAAGGCAGGGACCAGATGATGTCAGGCATTTTCACTCAGGAAGGCCCTTCCCATAGAGGATAACTTTCAAATCAAGAATGGAGTCGCAGGTTTGCCCTCTTGGAAGGGACACCCTGAACTTCTTTCAGGAAATTCTTCTGCCCATCTTGGCCATGTGGTCTGGTGGACTGGACCCTAGAGTCGGGCCAGACTCTAAGCCAGTTACTAGATCCCATCTTAAGGACCCAGAAGTAGGATCAGATAGGGTGGTGCAGCCAATAGAGCTGGAAGGTTATTTGCTGGGAAAGGAAGTCTCTGTTTTATCTACAGGAGTTACTGAAAGGGACCTTCTCTTTCCCCACCTATGGACAGGGGGGTAAGTGACATCTGCAGCCACCACCATTTTGCTACCACAGTGAGGAGACCCTGGATGGAGACCAAAGCAAAAGAGGCCTCTGCTTGGTTTGAGCTGCATAGAGTTGTGGGGTCCACACAGCCCGCAGGAAAAATCTGAGTGGACACGCAAAGGCAGTGGCAGTGGGACAGCAAGTGACAAAGTCCATGTAACTCACAGTTCAGAGACCAAAGAGTCCCACCTTTCTTTCCGAGATGAGAAAGCAAGAGGAGAGAGGGAGGTTAAAGGACTTGCCGCCCAAGGTTCCCCATTCATTAGCTTTAGAGCCAATCTGAGAACCAGCGACACTCACGGTTTTCCAGTTGATTGTCTGCTCTACCATAACATGTGGTCCCCACACAATAGCCAAACAATGGCTACCAATGGAAAGAAAGCGTGCAGAAAAGTGGGGATCATGAGAAAATGCATGCCCCCTTTAGATCCCAACCTTGATGACCTAAGGAAGGCCCAGAGTGGCCACATGGCAGGTGACAAAGCATGCTGCCCTCTCGCAGGCTTTGCTCACATACAGCTAGTCTGGAGCCCTCTAGCCCTTGCCAGCTACAGTCATAAGTTGTCCAAGAAGAGAATGCATTCTGAGCAATGTATCCCTTAGACGATTCTGTCACTGTGCAAACATTATAGAGTGTAGTAACATACACCTAGGTGGCATAGCCTACTACACACCTAGGCTAGCTGGCACAGCCTACTGCTCTGGGCTACAAACGTGTACAGGGTACTGTGCTACTGTACTGAATACTGTAGGCAATTATAAGTATTTGCACATCTAAACTACTATGCTAAGTATTTGCACATCTAAATTTCTAAACACAGAAGAGGTTTAAAATATGCTATAAATGATGTAAGAAATCATATACTTATATCGGGCACTTACCATGAATAGAGCTCGCAGGACTGGGAGCTACTCTGGGTGAGTCAGTGAGTGGTAAGTGAATGTGAAGGCCCAGCCGTAACTGCTGCTACAGACTTTATAAACACTCTACACTTCGGCTACACTCAATTCAGATAAAAACTCCACTCTTCAATGAGTTAACCTTAGCTTCCTGTAACTTTTTTACTTTGTAAACTTTTTCATTTATTCAACTTTTTTATTCTCATAATAACATTTAGCCTAAAATACGAACACAGCTGTACAAAAATATATATATGTGTATATATATGTACAAATATATACGTACAAATATATATGTGTGTGTATATATGTATTTAATATCCTTATTCTGTAAGCTTTATTCTATTCATAAATTTTTTTATTTTTTTTAAACTTTTTTTTGTTAAAAACTAAGACACAAACACATCAGCCCAGACCTACACAGGGTCAGGATCATCCATGTCGCTGGCTTCCACCTCCACATCTTCTCCCACTAGAAGTTCTTCAGGGGCAGTAACACCATGGAGCTGTCATCTCATATGAGATTAACAACAATGCCTTCTTCTCATGCCTCCTAAAGGACCTGCCTCAGGCTGTTCTACATCTCTCTTATTTTTTCATAAGTAGTAGTACACTCTAAAATAACGATAAAAAAGTATAGAATAGTAAATACTAGGCAGAATGCATTTTTCAGCTCCACTGTAATCTTATGGGACCACCATTATATATGTGGTCTATCATTAAGCAAAACATGGTGATGTGGTGCATGACTGTATGTCTCTGCTGAGCTTTAGACTAGTAGAAACCTTAGCAAAGTCCTCTCAATCTGGACCCATCATGCCCCAACACCCTCTTTCCTTTGCTGGTCCCATCGTGGTGGCTCTATCCGTTCATGCTTTCTCAAGGAGATAGTTCAAATGCCCCTGAAGCCGTCCTGGGTGCTTCTGGCAGAATTCACTGTTCTCTCTGTGCTGTAACCCACTATCCACACTGCAAATATAGCCCTTCAAACCCCAAATGATCGCAGCCCACACCTGCTTCTCCCGCTAAGCAAGGGATCAGAGGGGGCAGGGATTATGTCTTACCTGCATATGCAGGGCATCTGGCACAAGCCAGGTATTCAAAAATGTTTGAAAAATTAAATAAATATCCACTACGTGCATGAAAAAGCACCCACTATGTGCAGTACACAGAATGCAAAGCTAACAGGGACATAAAGACGTGCAAAGGGAGACCATGCCCCAAATCAGCTTAATTTCTAGGTGAGGAAATGCCACTTATTTCCTAATAAGTTACATAATCAGAAGCTTAGGGTTTACACGTAGCTTTTCTGCAGCATACCAGGTGAATGACCTTGCAAATATATAGGAAAAAAAGGAAATAATATTGTATTACTTATCACCAGGCATGCTACTGCTCAATACTTTATACCCATTGCCCCATTTAATTTGTTCATGAGGTTGATCATATTTTGGAGATGAATAAACCAAAGCTCAGACAAGTTAGGATCCTTGCTGAAAATCACACAGTTAGCAGGTAGCAGAGGCAGAACAGAGATCTGAACCTATATCCCACAGCAACGTTCAACCACACAACTCAACCAACCATCTGGTCCCGACTTTTTATTTAAACCACTAGGAGTCACTTTTATTATAGTTATGCATTGCATGGGAAAGATTCTGTCTATTAAATGTTACTTTGTTTTGTTTTGTTTTGTTTTTGAGACAGGGTCTTGCTCTGCTGCCCAGACTGGAGTGCAGTGGTGTAATCATGACTCACTGCGGCCTCGACCTCCTGGGCTCAAGCAACCTTCCTGCCTCAGCTTCCTGAGTAGCTGGGGCCACAGGTGTCTGCCACCATGCCCAGCTAATTTTTTTATTTTTTGTAGAGACAAGGTCTCACTATGTTGCCCAGACGGTCTCAAACTCCTGAGCTCAAACAGTCCTCCCACCTTGGCCTCCCAAAATGCTGGGATTACAGGCAGGAGCCACTGTGCCTGGGCAAAAAGTTACACTTTTATTTTTTTATTTTTATTTTATTTTATTTATTTATTGAGATTGAGTTTCACTTTTGTTTGTTTGTTATTTATTTATTTATTGAGATGGAGTTTCACTTTTGTTTATTTATTTATTGAGATGGAGTTTCACTTTTGTTGCCCAGGCTGGAGTGCAATGGCGCGATCTCGGCTCACTGCAACCTCCACCTCCCGGGTTCAAGTGATTCTCCTGCCTCAGCCTCCTGAGTAGCTGGGATTACAGGCACATGCCACCATGCCCAGCTACTTTTTGTATTTTTAGTAGAGATGGGGTTTCAACATGTTGGCCAGGCTGGTCTCGAACTCCTGATCTCAGGTGATCCACCCGCCTCAGCTTCCCAAAGTGCTGGGATTACAGACATGAGCCACTGTGCCTGGCCAAATGTTACATTTTTAAGTAACAACTTTCTATGGTTATATATCAAAATCCTGTCATCTGGGTTCTAATGGCAAAATTCCTAATTGCCAATAAATAGCTGGTATAAAAATAGATTTAATTCTAGCTCAAAGCAAAAAAAAATTATATGTATATAATTATATATATAAACGTAATATATATATAAAATATATGTATATATACGTTTTATTTGGCTTATTCAATCTTGTCATGATTAAAAAATAACTTTCACTAGACCGTTTTTTTTAAGAACTAATAGAAATGTAGACATTTCTACCTCCCAAATAACTAGGGACCTGTGTCTTGGGATGGGACCACAGCACCTCCCTTTGAGCTTCACGTGTTCCCACCTTTGGGATGAGAGTATCATCTCTAGTTCTAGCAGCTGTCTGAATGGAAACAACTCAGCCAGCAGTAACACCATATTAACATTCTCAGTGTAACTGTCAAATGCCACACGTATAAGACAGACCTAAATAGCTCTAATATGTCCCATTTTAAGTTAAAACATCTTCTACATTTTAGATTTCAGCCCATAAGGAATTTCCCAGGTCACTCTACACACAGGTTGCATCTCTGATTGACACAACGAACATTGGACTGGCCCTCAGGGTGGGTGGCGGCGGCCTGATTTCAAAACACATGTCCACAGTCCTTTCTCTCCAGCCAGTGCTCCAGCACAGAATTTGTTGGTTAGACTTAAACGTCACTATTTTGCACACAAATGTTCAGCTTTACATTTGACCTTCTAAAGTTAGATTTCACACTAATCCAAATGGAACAATTTAAGATATCTGGTAGTTCTCATCATCCCCAAGCTCCCAAGGCCTAGCACAGCACCTGGAATGTGTGCACAGGCTCCTGTGACCTCCAGAGAATCACAAAGAATCCACCAGGCGCCCTGCGAGCAAGGAAAGCCCCGGAGAACCTGCTTCAGGGGAGTTGCCATATTAGCAATTGCTAGGCAAGTCCCTTTCACACTGAAATACATTGAAGGAACACAGGTAAGTGGACAGTATGTCTCTGGCTGTGGATGTCTCGGTACATTCCTCCTGCTCTTGGGCACCCGGGATGCCTTGGTGGTGGGGGATGTGGACAAGGATGCGGTGTCCGTCATTAGCAAACCCACTGAACCACACAAATCATTTCTGAGTCCATCTCTTGAGATAAATGTTCTTCAGAAGACATTTAGGGAGAGCTGCCCAAACTCTGTTTTTATTCCTGCAGTTCTAAACCCAAACTTAGAAGCAAAATGAGAAAGAACTAGGCCTGCTGACTGCCTACCACATGACTTCACACATGTTCTTCCACTTGAACTTTGAGGTAAACTATTTTTATCTCCATTATACAGATGGGGTAAATGAGGCCTGCTCAGGGCAGAAATAGAGCTGGCATTTCAGCTCCAGGACACCTGACTCCAAATGCCATGCTTTTCCCTCCAGCCCCGGACTCCTTGAGATAAAGTTACTTCAGCACTCAACTGTAATTTTGTAATAACTGTTTTTTTAAGAGTACCTCCTTTCAGTCTTAGACAATTTTCTTCCTTCCCATGTCTGCACCCCCCAGAAAAGGACAGTTGCAACTCCTCTGGCCACAGACTCAGGGCTCCTCTCCATAGCCTGCCCCCAGCTTGGGGCGACCTGCAGCCCACACAGACAGGAAGGCATCACCAAAGCGACCAGGGCACCCCGACACCTCCTCCCTTCTCAATCTTCAACACACAGGTGCTTCCTTCTCTTCACGCTACAGCGAGCTACGGACAGAGGGGGAACTGTTTTCAACATTTTAAATTTTGGTAAATAGTTGTGAAAAAAAGTCACCGCAGTGTCACTGTTTTTTTGGTGTTTCCAGCAGCCTCTTTCAGAAAACACAGTGCTACCTTCTTCCTTCACATCCACTGACTTCGGTGAGGCTTTTGGTCTCAATTCGAGTGGCTTATTTGTTTTTACTACAATTCTCTAGAAATAGAAAACAAAGACAACAATAACAAAAATGAAGGCCTCAGCAAAAAGGCCAGGGAGAATGAACTATTTCAAGGGTAAGAACACAAGCTGTGGCCTCTGACAGCAGGCAGGCGACTGCAGAGACCAACCCATTCACGGTGTTAACAGGATGGAGATCAATCTCCCTCCTATCCTTCTCCATCTCAGAGCAATGTCAAAAGCAACTTCCTTTCCTCCAGGTTGCAGCTATCTTCCCGGTGCTTTAATGAGGCACATTTCTTGGATGGCAACTACAGTATTGAGATCAATACACTTCATTTCAATCCGTGAGCTTTTACTGATTAGCTCTTCTGGGTCCTGCACTAAACTAGGTGCTAGGTGGATATAGAATGGGCCAGAAATCCTTCTGCCCTTAAGAAAGGCTGAATCTAGTATAAACAAGAAACAGAAGACATAGACGTAAATGTTTGTAAAGCTCCCTCTCCTTAGCTATAAAACAAAGATAAAAATATTTGCTGTGCCTACATACCAAGGACATCATGAGGTGCAAATAAAACACAGTCTGAAAGCTATGCAAGAAAGATGAACGCATCAGTGTACAGGGTGGGAGAGACTGTTCGAGTGACAGATTATAATCCAGGCATTTGAAAAACCCACAGGGAAGCCGTCTACACCATCCACATACAACAGCAGTTAAATTCAGAAGCGACTTTTTTTTTTTTTAAGACAGTTTTTCATTTTTCTTTTCTGTACTTTTTAAAATGATAAACATTGTGTTTTATTTTTCAGCTTTTTCAGTTATAATTGATAAAGACTGTCCATTTTATACTTCAAGTGAACAATGTGAAGTTTTGATATTCATTTCTTGTATACGTGTATACATCGTAAATCCATCAAGCTAATTAAATATCCATCATCTCACAGTTACCAATTTGTGTGTGTGTAGTGAGAATACTTAAGATCTATCCTCACAGAAAATTTCAAGTATACAAAACAGTATGATTAACTATAATTATCATGCTGTACATTAGGTCTCTAGAACTTATTCAACCTGTATAACTGCAACTTCATACCCTTTGACCTACATCTCCCCATTCCCTGCAGACCCCGGGCAACTACCGTCCTACTTCCGGCTTCTATGCACTCATTTTCTTTTTTCATTCCTTGAACGGACAGAAAAAACAAGTAAAATTCAATGAGATTAACTAAAAGTAAACCTCACACATTCATTTATCTTTTCCGATAGATAAAATTTGGGATTTGAGTTTGACCCAAACCCCAAATTCTTGACTTAGAAGTCCCCATATTCATTAAGCCCCGAAGGATCATCTGGCCCCAAAAGAATGTTGGCTACATCATAACAAATATTAAATGTGATTTAAAAATATCTATATTCTAGTTTAGCACTAAGCCAGTGAAAGATGACACTGAGGACTGAATATTCTAGCTACACACAATCAATAGGTTAGCACTACCGTAACCTCAGACATGTGACTATTAAAATACATTTGATATAAGGTGTGGAAGCTTTTGCTGTCTAGCAAGGAGAACATGCGCTATGATAAGTTTCGTGAATTGTTATCACGAGCTTCTAAAATTCTGTTTAACTGACTGCTTTTGCACCACAAGCAACTGTAATGGAAATCTTCCACTCTGGGAGCCTGCCTGACTAACAGAATAATTCTTCCAAGAACTGTGTGAAGGCCTCAACAAGAAGACTCCACTGTCAGGCAAAATGCAGTCCAAAGGTTTGCCTAGTGTCTCTGCAAATGAAAGCAAAAAGCTCATCCTAAAATCACTGTAACACATATTGTATCCAAAAAGACCAACCAGAGTACAGAAGATGCATTGGCACTGGGCTATGGTTGTCATCTGCTCCACTGGGTACTCCCCAAGACAGAGCTTGCAAGACACCAGCGGGTCGAGGGCCAGGTCCCAGGTGGGCCGGTACCTTGCTGCGGTCATCGCAGAACAGTCTGAAACGAGAGAAGCACGGAAGGTCAGACCTCCCCACCCTTGACATCCACCTGCTCCGTGGCAGGGGTCTCCTGGCTGTAGATGGGACCCAGGGCAGTGGCCAACTGACTGCTGATGGGGCCTAGAGCATTTGGATGCTCTGATAATTTTTTTTTTTTTTTTTTTTTGAGATTGAGTCTCGCTCTGTCGTCCAGGTTGGAGTACAGTGGTGCGATCTCAGCTCACTGCAACCTCCGCCTCATGGGTTCAAGCGATTCTCTTGCCTCAGTCTCCCGAGTAGCTGGGATTACAGGCAAGTGCCACCACGCCAGGCTAATTTTTTGTATTTTTAGTAGAGATGGGGTTTCACCACGTTAGCCAGGATGGTCTCGATCTCCTGACCTCATGATCCGCCCACCTCGGTCTGCCAAGCTCCGAGAAATTTTAACCAGGGGTGCCTGCCTTGGGTCTGTGAGTGGCTCCCTTACCATTCTGATAGTAACTTTCATGTCTGCCCTCAAAACAGCAAACAACTCACCCACACACCCATCCTTCCCTCCCTCCCACTGATGTGCATTTTAATAAGACACCTGCCAACCAGACTCCTAACCCAGGGGGGCAAAACCTTAGTTAGCCATCTTGGAAGAGAAGCTTTTGCTAAAATACATATTGCTTGGATTTAACTGTTCTCCAGTGTTAAAGACGTGACGAATATGAGGACAAGCCTGGGTGGAAGGGTCAGAGCAGAAGGGTTTGGTGGGGGTGGTGAGGCTTGAGTTTTCAGGGCAGCTGGAAAGAAGGTAGACATCCAACAGAAGAAAGAAATGTCACAGCATCGTTCAGAAGACAGGGCACAAGGGCCACATGGAGAAGCAGAACCAATGCTGTGCTTTGTGATCACACAAAACTGCCCAAAACAGTTCCCTAACCACTCTCAGCCTCAGCTGGCTCATCCACACGAGGGGCTGATAATCCCCTCTCACAGAGGCGTTCTGAGGATGAAGGGAGCTCACATAAAGGGTCGGCCGCACACAGCAAGTGCTCAGGAAAATCCCTTCCTGCCTGTGATGGTTAATACTGAGCGCCAACTTGATTGGAATGAAGGATGCAAAGCATTGGTCCTGGGTGTGACTGTGAGGGTGCTGCGAAAGGAGATTAACATTGGAGTCAGTGGACTGGGAGAGGCCGACCCACCCTCAGCCAGGGTAGGCACCAGCTAATCAGCTGCCAGCGCAGCCGGAATAAAAAGCAGGCAGAAAAACGTGGGAAGACTAGACTGGCTGAAACTTCTGGCCTCTGTGTTTCTCCTGTGCTGGGCTTTCTGCCCTCGAACATCGGACTCCAAGTTCTTCAGCTTTGGGACTCCTGGACCTTGGACCACAGACTGAGGGCTGCACTTTCAGTTCCCTACCTCTGAGATTTTGGGACTTGGACTGGCTTCCTTGCTCCTCAGCTTGCAGATGGCCTATTGTGGGACCTCACGTTGTGATCGTGTGAGTCAATACCACCTAATAAACTCCCCTTTATATAAACATCTATCTTATTAGTTCTGTCCCTCTAGAGGACACCAACAAATACACTCCCCTTCCCCTGTGATGTCTCCTTCAGCCACAGCTTAGCAGACAGAGAGTTTGACG
Organism: Pongo pygmaeus; assembly: GCF_028885625.2. Taxonomy (NCBI): domain Eukaryota; kingdom Metazoa; phylum Chordata; class Mammalia; order Primates; family Hominidae; genus Pongo; species Pongo pygmaeus. Next base: position 127,047,616 of record NC_072385.2, read on the forward strand.
ATACCGCTGTGCGCCACAGGTAGGTGTGGGACTTACTGTCATTTGAGTAGCTTATTCCCAGGTCAAGGAGCTGTCCTAACTTAAAAAAAAAAAAAATTACATCATCCCTTTCTCAAGTTTTATGACTCACACCTCACTGGGTGTCACTGAGCTAATATTTAGTTAGGAAAACCCACCTGGTGAATTCTACGTGGAAGGAGAAGGGAGAATTCACCCACCTGGTGAATTCTACATGGAGGGAGAATTCTACCAGGAGGGAGAAGACACATCTGGCCCAGAAGGAAGCACCTGCAGGATCCTGAAAGCTCACCCAGCAGATGGGGCCCAGTGACACATGACGAAGGACACGAGAGGCGGAAATGAGCCAGATTCGGGGAGGAGACCCTGACTATCAGAGCTCAAGCAACTGAGTGGGTGACTGAAGGCTGCCCGGGATCTGCACCGGGAATCCGCGCAGGCCTTCGGCGTCTAGGGCAGGAGTGGGCCGCAGCTGGAGGGGCCTCTTCCAAGGGCAGCTGATGCCTGCAAGTCACTCAGTCTAAAATACATGTGTCTTCCCTGTTACAAAAGGACTCTGACACAAATTCCTTTGGACTGGCTAGCACTTTCAAGATAGTTTAAACAAGCATCATGATTTGACCTCAAGCTGGTGGGTCCTGAGGAGTGAGATAATTGGAGGCGTCACACAGCTCTCTGGGGCTGCAGGGGGTACAAACATCAAGGCGTCCTCCCCAGGGTCATTTTCGTTTGGATCATTTCTCTACACCTTGAATTTTATGCTTATGCTTATGATTGTCATCACTTTCAATCTCTACATGGGTTTTTCTGGGTCCTAGGCTGACAGGCCGTGACTTTTTTCTTTTGATTTCTCTGTATCTTTTTTCTGCTTTAATACTTAATAATTTTTTTAAGTAGCATCTCTTAAAGTTCACTGGACAACATGATAATTATATTTTAAAATGTTAGCTGGCCCTAAATTGGATCACAAACCTTCACCCCAGGCACTCAGGCTTGGGGCAGGCTGCAGAAATCAGTCAGGGCTGGAAAAGTTTCAAGGGGGCAGTGGCTAGCAATTGGCTCCTCTGGCCTGGAGATTTGGGGAGAGCTTGTTTTTGACAATGTTGAAAAGGCACAGGGTACAAGTTCTGTCAGGCTGTTGGGGAAGTTGTAGGGTAAAGAGTTCACGCTTTGCAGTCAAGCAGACCTGGCTTCAAATTCCTTTTTTTTTGGCCACTTGGTTATGCTGATGTTGAAGAAATTACATAACTTAAATTTAACTTCTGTGAACTTAATTTTTGTTTTTGTTTTGTTTTGTTTTTTCCCTCTGTAAAGCCTATATAACCATCGCCACCCATGTAGACTTGGGAAGAGTGAGTGAGAAGTAAGAAGTAATATATTAGAATAATATGTCTAATATATAGATGCTAGGAGCTTGGTAAGTGGAAGTCATTAAGATATGTCAGGTTAACAAGCTTAGACTTTTACCTACATAGACAAAATGGATACAACAAGCTGTTGGGAAGAGATATCATAGGGTAAAATTAGTCATTTAGGAAGTTCAATCCAATGGAGAAAATTTTTAGAAGAATCAAACATCAAAACCTCCTAAAGCCTCCTCCCTTATTGTCAGCCATGGACTCTGCTCCCAGCCTGGACATCACCCGAGAACGCATTACCCAAGGGCAGAGCTTAACCGCTCCACAGAGGGCCCTGGAATCCCCGCCTCCACCCCGTGTGAACAGTTCCCTGCCCCACAAGCCAGTTACAGCCTCTGTCCTGGACCTCTGCCCTGCCCCATCGTGCTTGTTCCCAAGACAATTCTCTCTCCTTCCAGCTTCAGATCTGGGCTCCTTTTCCTGTTTACTGCCTCTCTGTTGTGACCCCCTGGCACGGCGTACAGGGTTCCATCTGTCTGACTTCCTTACTGCCTGGACTATGATTTCTATTTGGCCCCCAGTGGCTTCCCCTGCCCTGGGCACAGGTCAGCCCGTGGCCCTCACCTCCCACTTCCCCCGCCAGCCCCGTGAGCTGGATTTGAAGCAAGTCAAATCACCGTTTCCAGGAATCACATCACTATTCTTTCCCCAACAGAATACACAGTCTCTGAGTTGTGCTCAAAATCGTGATTCAAATGGTGACAACAACAGGATATATTTTACAGAAAAAAAAAGGGGTCTACATTGTCTAAACCCATCATGGATCTTCCCTACACACAGGATGGCCTTAATATGATTTTGCAAACAGTGAACAGCTGCGAACTTGCGATCAGATTGTGCTAAGAGAATCACAATGCACAATAAAAGAAAGCACAGTCTTTGTTTGACTAATGTGAATGTCAAGTTGTATGAAATGGCAAACTGTTTTAGGAACATCTGGTCAATTACAAGTATTATTCAATTTAAGCAATTCAAAATGTGCATAAGGCAATTTACTTATTAAGCATGACTGAGACTGTGCAAAGGATTGTCCTTGTGATGAAAGAGGTGTGGACACAAGGATGAGAGAGAGCTGGAAGAGAAAATAGTCCATTGTAGAGAGATTCGGCAGATTCGTGTAAGGTCCAAGGTGGTTATTTGGCCAAAACTATCCCATCTCTGAGCCCCAGGGCTATGGACCTCTGTAGGCCCCTATTCTTCCCACCTATTTTACTCCTTCAAAGCAAACCTGGGAAAGGTAGGCAGCTGCCAGCCAGTCATCATCCACCTCTTACTTTCATGCCTTCCTCCAGGAAGTCCCTGCTCTCCTCCAGTTGCCTGGGACCCTCTCATGTCTCCCCCGCAGCCTAACTCCCTTTTCCTTCTTTACCCCTTCTCCACACCCTACAAACCCTTCACACCCAGCATCAGTCCTGGTGCTGTGTGACATCTCCTCTGATTTCTCACGTCTCTCAGCTGTCTTCCTTTTCTCTGGGTCTCCACTGTATGTGGTCCACAAGGCTTCTCGAGCAGCGCTCTCTGAACACCAGCGTCAGCATCACCTGAGAACTTGCTGGAATGTAACTGGTTGGGCTCCAACCCAGACTCATTAAAACAGAAACTCTGGGGAGGTGGGTGGGGCGGCACAGTGATCTGTTTCCGTGAGCCTGGCAGGGACTGTGATGCACAAGGAAGCCCGAGAACCACTGGTCAGTATCATTCCACTCAACAGCATTTCCGCCCAAGTCCAACTGACTCAAGTCTGCGTGGGTTGAAGCCCACCAAGTGCACCGTTCTTCAACAATACCAACACTCAGCTGTCGTGTCTACAAGGCCCTGGGCTAGACTCTCATCGTAACTCCCATTTCTTCTGGGTAAGTGTGGCTTTGGAGGTCTACCATGTCACCAGTCTTTCTGGGCAAGTGTGGCCTTCAAAGTCTGACATATGTGTGAATTTATCTCCCCAACTTGATGATACATTATTCAAGGGTAGGAACTACGTTCTAGCCTTCTGGACAGTGGTCACAGCAGCTATTCCATAATTATAACAACAATCATATATATATATGTGTGTGTGTATATATATATATATGTAAGAGAGAGACTGTTAAATGTACACCAGACATTGTATTCACTATTTGCATATACTACTTCATTTCTCTGCACAATGACTCTGAGATTTGATAGTTTGCTATTATTCAAATTTTACCAATGAGTAAACCAAGGTTCGGAGAGGATTAGGGTAACCTGCACAAACATACAGGGCTATTTAGTCACAGTCTGTGTGGCCCTAAGACACAGCCATTTACTGTGCTAAACCTCCTCTGTATATCCTCGTCAGCTGAATGAGATGGAGCCTTTTGGATTTGTAGAGATATAAGACAAACCAACTTCAGTTTTGCTTCTGAGCTTCCTGGGCTTAACTTGAGCAAGTACAGATTGGCGGTGGCTGGGAAAAGCTACATCTTCATAATATGGAGCTGTCAGCAGCAGCAGAAATTGGAGAATTGTGGCTGAGTAGAAAGTTGGCTGTAAAAGAGTTGGCTTATTCGAGTGTATGGCTTCATGACGCTTTAGGAAAGTACTTGGACGCTGTCTCCTCCCAAGCAGATGATGCCCACTCAATGATAAAAACTTAACTATTTCCAGCAATCACACTCCTAGTTTCCCAGCTAATGTGAAAACTTATGTTCACATGAAAACCTGCACATGCATGCTTACAGCAGCGCAGCTGTAACTGCCAAAACTTGGAAACAACCGAGCTGTCTGTCAGTAGGTGAATGGGTAAACTACGGTATATCCAGGCAGTGGAATATTATTTGGCACTGAAAAAATAAGTCATCCAGCCAAGAAAAGACATGGAAGAAATTTAAAGGCATATTACTACATGCAAGAACCCAATCTGAAAAGGCTACACACATATGATCTCAACTCTAGGGCATTCTGGAAAAGACAAAACTGTAAGGACAATAAAAAGATCAGTGGTTGCCAGGGATCATGGAGAGGAAGGGATGATCGGGCAGAGCACAGAGAGTATTTAGGGGAGAGCAACTATTCAGCATGAAGCGTAATGGTGATTACATGTCATTATCCACCTGTCAAAGGCCACAGAATGTGCAACACTAAGGGTGAGTAAAACCTAGCGTAAACTATGGACCAAACTTTACCCCCCTGGCAAATTTGTATGTAGAAGCCCAAACCCCCATTGGGACTATATTTGGAGATTTAGCACATCTAGAAGTCTATATATCTATATCTATGTGTGTGTGTGTATGAGTGTGTGTGTGTGCAGCAATCTCTCTCTCTATAGATATACAGCAATATATATAATATATATCATATATATTATATAATATGTTATATATTATATATGTTATATTATATAATATATATTATACATGTTATATAATATATATTATATATGTTATATTATGTATTATATATATAGCTGTGTGTGTGTGTGTGTGTGTGTGTATAAATATATATAGTCTTAGGAAGGAATTAAGGTTAAATTAAGGATAAATGAGCTCATAAGGGTGGGACCATAATCCAATAGGACTGGAGTTACAGGAAGAGGACGAGAGAGCGCCCATGCTCTTTCTTGGCCATGTGAGGACACACAAGAAGGCAGCCTCTGTAAAGCCAGGGGGATGTCCTCACCAGAACTCAAGCACGCTGGCACCCTCCTCTCAGACTTCCAGCCTCCAGAACTGCAAGAAAATAAATTTGTGTTGTTTCAGCCCCGTGGTCAATGGTATTCTGTTACAGCAGCCCCAACTGACTACCACAGGAAATTACCAACCCTGGGAGAGAATGCTGATCAATGTACATTCATTCATGGTAACAAATGTGCCACTGTGGTATGGGATGTTAATAGCTAATTGTGTGTATGTGGGGATGGGTGTATGGAAACTCTGTATTATCTGTTCAGTTTGGTTTGAACCTAAAAGTGTTGTAAAAAAATAAGGTCTTTTTTCTTCTTTTTTTTTTAAGAAAAGGGTATCTACTGTATGATTCTAATTATATGACATTCCAGAAAAGGCAAAACCCTAGTCAGCAAACACATCAGTGGTTACTGGTGGCTTGGGGAGGGCTGGGAGAGCAGAGGAGGCTTTAATGGGTGAGTACAGGGCATTTTCAGGGCAATAAAACTATTCTATATGATACTGCAATAATAGATATGTGACATTCTGCACTTATCAAAACCCATAAAACAGAACTTTACAAAGGGTGATCCTTAATGCATGCAATTTAAAAAAAAATCATTGAGGAGGTCAGGGGCATGGCAGGATGGAATGCAGACTGTAACAAAGGTTCCACCTGTATTAAAAGCGGGTGGGGGAAAGGTGCTGACCAGAATGATTTCCGGAATGGGCCGAACCTGTAATAATAATGGCCAAGTTCATAAGCACTGCTCTCCAAGTGACGAAGCTGCCTGCTGCAGGGCATGAGTTAACAGTTCTGAAGCCACTATCCCTTTACACTGGAATGGAACAAATAAGGAAAGGGATGGTAGACAGTGGGATCCAGGTTTCTCACTGTTGGAGTGGAAGGTCTCAGATAAGCAAGCGTGGTCATGGAATAGAGTTGGCCTCATCAGTAGGAACTCATGTTTAGCTTAATATAGATTCAGGTGGCTACATAAAGAAATATGTGTAGATTTATGTGCACACACTGGTTAGTGTACATACATGTTTCCTTGTTCTAGCAGCTGACAGGGCACAGAAGGAATGACATTCCAGTTTGCAACAAGCACATCTAGTGCCCAGATCTTGATTCTAACACAATGTTCCAGTTACCAAAACTAGGGTTCACTGGACAAACAGCTGATTCTAGGACTGGGGCAGGACATTCGAGTTCAGCTGGAGGATGTCCAAACAGTATAGGAGACAACTGAAAAAGCTCCCAGTGGCTGTAGCTGAAAAAAACAGAGCAACAGAGTAGCATGAATTATCGCCCAGAATAGAAAATATATACCCATAGCCCATACTCACATAAATCAATGAGGGAAAAGACACATCTCTCACACAGAAAAATTCCACATAATTTTCGTAGATGCTACACCCTCAAGGAGGTGGAGCCTAACTCCTCATTCTGAAGTGGGCTATAGAGAACGACTTCCTTCCAAAGAGTGTAGTTTAGAAAAGGGTGGAAAAAGGAGCTCACACATGTGAAAAGGACAAACGCTGCCTCAGTGAGGTGACCCCGACGGCATCGGGGTGACTGTGTATATGGATGGTGTTGACAGTGACCACACCCCTCACCCCCACCAGGATGTGATGAAGTTTCACCTCTAAGGTCTTCCTCTCAAAACCAGTAACCCCTGTCTTCTTAAGAGAAGAGCATCAAATAAATCCCAATTCAAGAATATTCTACAAAATTCCTAACCAAAAACTGTCAAAGTCTTCAATGGAAGCCTGAGAAACTGTCCCAGTGCAGAGGAATCTAAGGAGACAAGACCCCTAAATGCAATGAGAGAACTTGGAACAGAAGAAGGACACTGGGTAAAAACTCAAGAAACTGGAATGAAGAGGGCACTTGAGTTGATAAGCACGTAACAGTACTGGTTTAATATTGTGACAAATGTACTAAACTAATGCAAGACATTAACAGGAGAAGCTGGGCATGAGGTTTATGGGAACTCTCTGTACTACCTGCGTCATTTTCTAAATCTAAATCCATATCGGTCCATCTAAATCTGTATCTAAAACTAAATCTGTAAATCTAAATCTAAAGTGCCCTAAAATAAAAGTTTATTTTTAAACGAAACACTTTGACACTAAAAATCTGAGAAACACTAAATTAAATATAGTTAAACGGATTAGTTCGCTTATTTTTCAGCATTTTAAACTTCTTGTGGTTTTTGGTATGCTAATGAATACCATCACAGTCCAAGAAAGGTACACAGAAGGGCCCAAGGAGCCCATAAAACACTTTTTCAAGCACTACTGCACAGCATTAAAGCTTCGTAAGAAATACAAAAAAAGAAAGAGAGCTGCTCTTAGCCATTTCAATATAACCAATTTCCCTAAATTAAGATTTTGCAGGAGTACAGAGAAGAACATACACAATCAACAAGGAAGAACCCACGGGCCAGAGAAAGGGCGCCCACCTTCTGAGCACTGGGCCAGATGGAGACAGATTCACTAGAGAAACAGCCACAGACTGGCACCAAGTGGAGGTCGTGGGTGCTTTCTACTTTCTACCTTCACCTACATCTGCAGGTGAGGGTGAAGGGTCAGCCATTGGGAGCACCTCAACTGCAGAGGACAGCATCCATAATTGGACACTAAAATATACAGGGTAAGTGAGCAGAAAGTCTACTTACATGGAACTGTTTTCTTTCGTAGACCAGGCGACCTCCACGCAGAGCCCTGTGCTTCTCCCTCTACCCCATCAGAGCATTCTTAAGTCTGTATGTCTCCCAGCAGCACCAGAGAGGGGACAGAATTGTGATCTGACAGGGAGACATACACACACACACCCCAGAAACCCTGCTGAAAATGACCTTAGGGAAGCATCCAACACTGCCCCGGGTGTGGCCCCGAGACACCTCCTTCCTGGCCCCCCAGATCTGCAGACCAGCTTCTGGAGGCAGCCTCTCTTGCAGGCCACCTGGCTTGGAAAACAATTGCTATTCATGGCAGGAAACTCATTCTTTATTTCTAAGACCAAAACAGTTGATGCAGCCATTCCCCAGAGTGCTGATAAAACACCCCACACACAAACTTAAACGTTTCTCGGTGGCTGCAACCTCATGGCCGGTTTCCCACAGAGGACCCAGACGCAGCCACGCGTTCTGACCCCCATCTGGGAATGAGATGCAGAGGAAGACACAAAGGGCCTATTATTTCAACACTAATGTATTTGCCCAGATAAACATTACACTTCGGCTACCAGAGAGCAATGCTGTCAAAATCAAACATCAACTCATTAAATTCTAGAGTTGAAGGGGGGATGTTTGGATCATCCCTCCTTCTTTTTAGAGATAATCCCCTCATTCTGAGCTGTTTAGGGATTTGCTAAGAAGTCACAGCAACCCTGCCCCTCACCCCAACCCCACTTCCTTCTATCAGATAATGAACTACCCTTAATGTTTTATTGTAAAACTTTTGCTAGGGACATAGTCATTCTCTCTCTCTGTCCCTCTCTGTCAGACAGAACACAAAGAAAAAGCAGCAGGAGATACATATATGGACATCTATGATAAACCTTGAATAGCAGTGGGCCACCGGGTTCCCTGCCCTGAAGTGATCTTAATCACACTCTGTTAAACAAAGAGCCACTGTGGGGTGTGGGAGACTCGTCTGTTTGGTCATCTGCAGTTTCTTCAGTTCCTTCAGGTCAGTACTTGCTGATCTTCAGGGTGGCTTAGGAACAGGCCCCTGGCCAGCTCAACAAGGGGGCAGGCCGGGCACAATGGCTGTCTCCTTCAAGTCCCCAAACAGAAACCTTGTTGCTAAGCAACAAGCCTGGGAAATTTCTGGGTTTGCAGCTTGTCAATCCCTTGAGCTAATGGAAGAAGACATAATGGAGGTAATGGAGTAGGGAGGAGGAAATCGGGTGGAAATGGGCCTCCATAAGCTTTAAAAAAAAAAAATCTGGGTTTTATTGCAAGCTTTGGGAATGACTGACCATGTGACCCTGAGGCTGTCACTGTACCTTCATGGAACAGTGGCCTCATCTGTAACCCGAGGATGCTGGCTGGGACAGCTGGCTTCCGGGAGTCCTCTAAGTCATCCTTTGTCTAAACCTGTGCAGCCTTCACTCATTCTGCCCACGTGAAAACCTGTAGACTCTGCTCATCAGTGAGAGGCCTCTTCCACACAGGTAGGAGAACTGATCTCAAAGTAAGAGAGTGATAAAGATAAAACATGTGGCCGGGCGCGGTGGCTCACGCCTGTAATCCCAGCACTTTGGGAGGCCGAGGTGGGCAGATCATGAGGTCAGGAGATCGAGACCACCCTGGCTAACACAGTGAAACCCCACCTCTACTAAAAATGCAAAAAAACTAGCCGGGTGTGGTGGTGCGCACATGCAGTCCCAGCTACTAGGGAGGCTGAGGCAGGAGAATGGCGTGAACCCAGGAGGTGGAGCTGTGGCTCAAGTTGTGTTCCGTCTATTAAATCATCTAAACCTTCCACATCCACCTTCCCAAGAACTCACCTGCAGTTCCAACTCCAGAGGTTCCTCCATCCCTTATTCCAACATTTACAAGCCCCTAATCCTTCCACTTACTCATTATCAGTTATTGAGCAAACCAGAATTAGGTTCCTAGAAAGTTCTAAATACTATTCTAGAGAAGAGATTACAAAAGCCAACCAGGGCAGAATGGCCACCAAGGGAGCACTGTCTAATAATAATAATCAAAGCCCTTTTTCCCTAAAGCAGCTGCCTTTGACGATCTTCTCATTGTTAAAAAAAAAGAGTGGGGGAGGGAGATGAATTAAAACATGCAAAATGACACTAAATCTGTTCAAAGAAACCAGGGGGAGTCCCGCGGAATCACCTTTCATTTATCAGTATTAGGCCACGGCTTTATTTGACCACCTGCCCAGAAAATTATGTATTTCAAATACATAGAGAAGATTTCCTGTTCCACCAAGTCCTGTATTTCTTATGTGAAGTTTATTTTGATTTTCTCTTTGCTTTCTAGCAACTGGTCAGTGAACAGAAGAGAGCATGGGAAACACTGAATGAGAGGAATAAACTAACACAATGAACTCTATAGGGTTATAACAGCTGCTTTACACTTCCAGTGAGGGAGGCAAACATATCTGCAGACTCTGGAGACAAAACCCAGTGGGATGCGCGAGTGGACCCCATGCATGGTCTGAAATAACAAAGAGAGGAAAATGATCCTGGCCTTGGGTGCTAGAGGCACCCTTGCATGTCAGGACCACATTAAATCCTAAAGGCTGGGAGTATTCAGGATCTGCATCATCAGGAAAAGATAAATACACTTATGCACTCCTATTTTCCCAATGTATAGCAATGCTGTTAAGATGAATAAAACATGAGTTAAAAGTAAATAGTTATTCCCACATGCTACAACAAAAGGCAGAGATATCCTTCCAATCATTCAGGAAACTTGGGGCCGGGTGCAGTAGCTCACGCCTGTAATTCCAGCACTTTGGGAGGCCGAGGCGGGTGGATCATGAGGTCAGGAGTTCGAGACCAGCCTGGCCAACATGGTGAAACCCCGTCTCTACTAAAACTACAAAAATTAGCCAGATGTGGTGGCGGGAGCCTGTAATCCCAGCTATTCGGGAGGCTGAGGCAGAAGAATTGCTTGAACCCAGGAGGCAGAGGTTGCAGTGAGCTGAGATTGCACCACTGCACTCCAGCCTGAATGGCAGAGCAAGACTACTTCTTGGAAAAAAAAAAGGAAAAGAAAAAAGAAACTTGGTTCCAGGCAGTGCTCTCCTTGCTGGAAATGTGAACAGCGAACAGAATAGGCAGATATTTCCACCCTCGAGAAACTTACACTCTAGCGGGGAGACAGAAAATAAATAGATAAATCAGTAAGATACACAGCTTGTGAACTATGCAGGCTCAGTGGAAAAATGAGGCAGGGAGAGGGAGTTGGGGCTGAGACTGTGCACTGAGCACCCCGATGCACCAGAAAAATGCAGAGCACAGTGGCCCATTAGGAGGTGACTGCAACCATCCACGGACAAGATGGGGATTGTCCAACATGGCCCAATGACAAATAGGGCTGATGGCAAGTAGTCATATTCTGGATATACTCTGAAAAAGAAGCTGCTCAGAATGCGCAGTTTCAATATCGGTGCGGGAGAAACAGGAGTCAAGGGTGTCTCCAAGGCTTCTGCCCTACATAGGCAGTAGGACGGAGCTGCCATCAGAGATGTCTGGGGAGGAGCATGTCTGTGGTGATGTCAGGAGGGTCACCACCATTTGCTTGCATGCCTTTGGGAACACCGAGTCCCCCTGAGCCTCACCTCTCCTTTGCTATAAGGTAGACAGACACAGTGGGGGCCCACACAGGAGGATTCCGGTACAAGGCTCACAAACAGTCAGGAAGCTCCTGCCAGAAATCCTCCAGGAGAGTGGGTGAGAGGTCAGGACCAAAGCAATGGACTGCAGCCACCTGAATCCTGAAAATGTCACTTAAGATCTGCATAAGAATAAGTAGCCCTCTAGCATCATCTGCCATCAGAAAGGAAGAAGAGACAGGACTAGCGATTTAGGCTCCATCCAGTGACAGGATGGCCAGAGGCGTGATGCTGACTGTAAACCTCACTACCAGATAAAAAGGCTGTAGGGCAAGTCAGCCCTGTCTCCTCTTAGAACCTGAGCTCATAGAGATCCACAGTCCCCCAGGGATTGTTCTAGAAAGATAACAGCGTGGAACCAGGGAGAGGGCCCAGGGCACATACACAGCTTCCAGAAGACTTCTTGTAGAAAAGAAAACTGGAGCCTTTAAATTCCCCTTCTACCACTTAAAGCATGCCAAACAGCTCACACTAGGAAGGAGACTTGCAAACACTGTGTCCTCCTGGTAAGGCAGACGGTATCTTTAGCAAAGGAAGCAGTAATATCTGACAGCCAGCAGCACAAGCATGGCAGAGGCCACCAAATACCATTGAAGAACACATGGGGTATTCATGGACCTGGAAACTGTAGCACCTCTAGGACAAAAGCCTTTCCTCGGCTCTCTGCAGATTCTTATTTCTACCTTTAGGTACAGCCAGAGCTCACTGGGAATGACAAGCAAATCATAAGCCACTAGGCAGAAGCTGTGGCATTCCATTTCACAGGGCCTCAGCTATTTTCCAATGTACTAAAGGTGTGAGAATGATGAAAAGATCCCTCTTTTTAGAAAACAAGCACAGAAACCTGAAGAATCCCAATGTTACTGCAGCAGGAAGATGACTGTGATAATAATGTCACCAAGTTTGATGTTCTCCAAAGCACACTGGCCCAGGATCCATGAAGTTGCCACTTTCTCAATCGTCTGATTGCTACAGACACGGCCAGGGCTCTCACCACTCTCTCCCTTGTCCCTATCCCTTTTACCCCACAGCCGTTCTCTGACATACTTGACATCAGCTTATGTATTTGTTATTTCTTCCCCGAAGGAAAAATGTTAAGTTGCATCAGGGAGTCAGTCTTATCATCCAACTGTTTACAAAATCTATTCAAATACAAATAATTGCTATAGTTTGTCATTTTCTTTATTGCCTAGTTATCTAGGAAGAAAAAAATACTAGCGTGAATCAGGCAATGCCTCCTTCCTTGGTGTGAAGAGGGTAATTCCTCTTCAACAACCATGGAGCCAAGTAAATGTGATGGGCGCTCTCCCTCCATTGATAAAATAAAGAAGTTCCCATGTACCTAATGCACCCATCTTCTGATCAAGTAATGACACACAGCACATTGCAACACACTTACGAGTAGCTGCAAGGTTTACTAATATCTCTATTCTGTATTCTACTTTATATTTTGCCACTCATGTGAAGTCAATGATAAGATTTGACTCTGTGTCCCCACCCAAATCTTATCTCGAATTGTAATCCCCAGTTCATCTGTCCATGAACAGACCTGGTGGGAGGTGACTGGATCATGGGGGCAGTCTCACGAGATCCGATGGTTTTAAAAGTGGCAGTTTCCCCTGTGTGCTCTCTCTCTCCTGCCACCTTGTGAAGAAGGTGTCTGCTTCCCTTTTGCCTTCTGCCATGATTGTAAGTTTCCTGAGACCTCCCCAGCCTCATGGGGAACTGTGAATCAACTAAATCTTTTTTCTTCATAAATTACCCCGTCCCAGGTAGTATCTTTATAGCAGTGTGAAAACAGACTAATACAGACAATTGGTACCAGGAATGGCATACTGCTATGAAGATAACCTGGAAATGTGGAAGCAACTTTAGAACTGGGTAACAGGCAGAGCTGGGACAGTTTGGAGGGCTCAGAATAAGACAGGAAGATGTGGGAAAGTTTGGAACTTCCTAGAGACTTGTTGAATGGTTTTGACCAACATGCTGACAGTGATATGGACAATGAAGTTCAGGCTGAGGTGGTCTCAGATGGAAATGAGGAACTTAATGGGAACTGGAGCAAAGGTCACTCTTGCTATGCTTTAGTAAAGAGACTGGTGGCATTTTCCCCCTGCCCTAGAGATCTGTGGAACGTTGAAATTGAGAGAGATAATTTAAGGTATCTGGCAGAGGAAATTTCTAAGCAGCAAAGCATCGAGATGTGACCTGGCTTTTCCTGAAAGCACACAGTTATATGCATTCACAAAGAGATGATATGAAATTAAAACTTATGTTGTTTTTTTTTTAAAAAAGCAGAGATAAAAGTTTAGAAAATGTGCAGCCTGACCATGCAGTAAAAAAGAAAAACCCATTTTCTGGGGAGAAATTCAAGCCAGCTGCAGAAATTTGCATAAATAACAAGGAGCCGAATGTTAATCACTAAGACAATGGGGGAAAATGTCTCCAGGTCATTTCACAGATCTTCAAGGCAACCCCTCCCACCACAGGCCTGGAGGTGTAGAAGGAAAAGATGGTTTTGTGGGCCAGGCCCAGGCCTCAGCTGCTCTGTGCAGCCTTGGGGCATGGCACCCTGGGTTCCAGCTGCTACAGCTGTGGCTAAAAGAGGCCAATGTACAGCTCAGGCCATTGCTTCAGAGGGTGCAAGCCCTAAGCCATGGCAGCTTCCACATGGTGTTGGGTCTGTGGGTGCACATAAGGCAAGAGTTAAGCTTAGGAAGCCTCCACCTCGATTTCAGAGGATGTATGGAATTGCTTGGATGTCCAGGCAGAAGTCTGCTGCAGGCCAGAGCCTTCATGGAGAACCTCCATGGGCAGTGTGGAAGGGAAAGGTGGGACTGGAGTCCCCACACAGAGTCCCACTGGGGCACTGCCTAGTGGAGCTGTGAGAAGAGGGCCACTGTCCTCCAGACCACAGAAAAGTAGATCCACCAACAGCTTGCACTGGGCACCTGGAAAAGCTGCAGGCACTCAATGCCAGCCTGTGAAAGCAGCTGCAGGGGCAGAGCTGCCCAAGGCTGTGAGAGCCTACCCCTTGCATCACCATGCCCAGGATTTGAGACATGGAATCAAAAGTGATTTTGGAGCTTTAAGATATAATGACTGCCTGGCCAGATTTTAGACTGGCATGGGGTCTCTGGCCCCCTTGTTTTGGCCAAGTTCTCCCATTTGGAATGGGAACATTTATTCCATGCCTGTACCCCCATTATATCTTAGAAATAACTAACTGGCTTGTGATTTTACAGGCTCTTAGGTGGAAGGGACTTGCCTTGTCTCAGATGAGACTTTGGACTTGGACTTTCGGGTTAATGCTGGAATAAGTTAAGACTCTGGGGAGCTGTTGGAGAGCATGATTGGTTTTGAAATGTGGAAAGGACATTTTGGGAGAGGATAGGGTGGAATTACATGGGTTATCTCTGTGTCCCCACACAAATCCTCATGTCAAATTGTAATCTTCATGTGTTGAGGGACAACGGACCTGGTGGGAGGTGACTGGATCATGGGGGCAGTTTCCCCCAGGCTGTTCTCATGATAGTGAGATGTTCTCATGAGATCTGATGGTTTAAAAGTGGCAGTTTCCCTTGCATGTGCTCTCTCTCCTGCCGCCTTGTGAAGAAGGTGCTGCTTCCCCTTCACCTTCAGCCATAATTGTGAGTTTCCTGAGGCCTCCCCGGCCATGCAGAACTGATTCAATTAAACCTCTTTTGTTGATAAATTACTCAGTCTCAGGTAGTATCATTACAGCAGTGTGAAAATGAACGAATACATTAACTCAATTATGTTAATGTAACAGATTAAGAACTGAGGTTTAAGAGGGATGCACAATTTGCCCAAACTCCCTGGGTAATAAGAGGCAAATTCAGAACTTAAACCTAAGTCTCCCGACTTATGAACCCCACATTCTTTTCATGTACACATCACCCTGGAGGCTTCTGTGGAGCCTGGAAGGCTCATTCATAAATAATAACTTCTGGACCCCCACCAAAGATGTAATTGCTAATCTGATTGTCTCACCTTTAGAAACACTAAAGAGGCCACCCTCAGGAAAAAAAAGCCAATGATTTCTTTTAACTTTTCACACCTGAGAAGAATGTCTGTTTCATCACAGAGTCTTCCAGGTATTAAACAGGCCTTTGGTTTAACAATGGCAATGACAGACCATTTAGTTGGCTAGGATGCAGAGATAAATCCAGTGCTCAACTTCCCCAGTCATAATCACACAGAAAGCACCTCTGCCTCCCTCACAGCCAATGCTGGAGACTGCCTGTCCTAATAACCAGGAAAAAAATGTCTCATCTCATCTGCATCTCCCACCCTCCCTGTGAGGAAGTCCACGTGATCCCTACAGCCTTGGTCAAGACTGAAGACCATAGGCTCAGGGTCAACCCACAGCAGCGCCTCCTACTCATTCAGAAGAGACATCTCTGTCCAACATCCCTCAGATCCACAAGGCTCAGCCCCTGTCCCAGTCCCTCACCCACTATTCTAGAACTCAGACTCCAATAGGCACTCAGGAAACACACAAGGCTGCCCCTATCTCTCTACTTTCTGACCCTGGCTGCAGAGACCACCAAGTGCAGATGAGCTCATGAGACAGAGGCAGCCCAGAAGTTGGGCAGAGATACGTGGTCACTGCAGGACTGTGGACGCTTCATGCCACCCTTTCTTCTGGATGCCAATCCTCACCCATCCAGTGCTCCATCCCTTTGCTGGACAACAATGGGAAACTCTGTTAGCTATAAAAACAAACCACAGAACTTACTCAGAATTAGTTCTGACATGGTGGTGATGATCCCCACAGGTGCAGAAAGAGAGCTTTCTTCTAAAGAGAATATTCACAAAGAGAGAAGGAAAGCCTCCGAACAGACAGGGTCCAGGCTCAGACTGCAGAACCAGCCTACTTGTTTCCTGAGCATTCAGCTTGGTTCTGAGTCCAACCTCGAGGGACTTGAACGTGATCACATAAACTGATGCAACCTTTCCTGGAGGGAAACAGAGATGTCAACTTCAAATTATTCCCAAGAAAACCTCGGCAACCTGGGAAGAGTCTTCAAGGCGGGACACATTCCTGCTGGGAATACCCACAATAACACAAGTCTGTATGGAGTAATTATTCCCAGCCCCACATTCAAACTTGGGTTTTTACCCCTGGAACCTTTATAAGGTGTCCCTGAGCTTGGAGGCACCAGTCACAAAGAACAGACATGGGCTGTCTAGAAGTCTGTTCCCAGGAAGAATCTTGTTGAAATGATAATGGGCCTAATGGGACTATGTGCTCTTAAGAGAGTACAAGTCCTTGGTCACTTGAGCATCATTAATATAGAATTACAGCACCAAAAACAATAGAACCCACCATATCCAACCATGTTTTCCACATTCGCAGGCCATCGTAGGCCTCTGACACATAAAGTCCTGTTAGGAGCTTCCTGTCATTCCAGAAAGAAGTCCATGTCCTCCAGAGCTATGCAGGACCACAGACGCCTTTACCTCACGAGAGTGCCCACACCTCCTCTCCTCTCCTGGTCTACTCGCCGCTGTTGAGGATGAGGAGTGGGGCTGTAATGCAGTTCTATAGGTTCCCCAAGCTGACCACATACCCACCAAGGATACCATTTCACGAGACGTCTCCCAGATGGAAACTGCCAATGACTCCAGGGTGATGTATCTTAAATGCAAACTCCCCAACAGCTCCCCCCGACACTCACTACCATCTGTGCTTTCGCTTAGTACTGTCTACTCTATAACTTATTTCTCTTGTTTATGTTCTTTTTGTCTTTCCAGAATAGACACCCCATGAGGGCAGTAGTTTTTATTTGCTTGGTTCACTATTCTATCCCAAGAATTTATAACAGTGCAAGCATAGAGGAAGTGCTCCATAAAAAATTGGTCAGTAAAGTTTAATGGACACTCTAAAGCTCGCTGCCTGGGAGAAAGCTCCTGTAACAGCAATAAAAGGTTTACCGCTTCTCCTGCACCAGAAGTTTCCTAGTAACAGGGATCATTTTATGCCCATATAATATCAACTATTTGGTATAATGTACTACACGTAGAAAGTAAATATTTACTGAGTGGTGACTCAATAACTGCTAGTAATGAGGTTGGATCCTCTCTGCAGTGAAATTAAAATGTGCATTAAACACTGAATACTGATGCTCAGTGTTGATTTGATCCCAATGAATTGATGTTACAATGTTCAAAAGAACCATGTCCAGTTGTCTGTGCTTTCGTGTCATTAACTCAAAAGGCATACACAGCTTTCCCTCCCTGGGAACAAGGAGGCCTGGCTTCCAGCCCTGGGCCTGCCTCCTGCCAGCCCTGGGATCCTGGCACATCTCCTAAGCTCTCTGCATAATGCTTTACTCATGTGGAGAATGATAAGGCTTATTTTCCACCTATAAAATCAACTGAACATTTAAAAAATTGTAATAACTTGGTTATAGTCCTAGAGAAAGAAATAAACATGGCTAATGGTAACATACAATGAAATAACACTTTTGAGAGGCAATGCGTAATATTTATCAAGGAACTTAAATTTTTTTAATCCCTTGATCAAGAAGCCCAATTTCTGGGAATTTCATCCATTGAACAAATAATTGCAGGCACGGAAATGTGGATTACAGCATTGTCTGTAATATTAAAAAGCTGCAAGTGCATGAATATAGTATTTTCAAAGGCGTACCAGACCAGTTTTTTAAAAAAAGGAAGAATATGTATTACAGAATGACATTTTGCAGGATTAACCAATGGCCTTTTGGTATAATTTTGGTAGATGAAAAGTAAGCATAAAACCCATCTGTTCATTATGACAGTATCATAGACAAAGAAAAGGGTAGTACATACTCACACAAAATCATTTCTTATGAGAGTGAGGAGCAACTGTTTTTCTTTGTGCAATATTCATATTATATATAAAGTTTATATATGAAATGTATATATAATAAATTTACATATATATGAAATGTATATATGACATACATAATTATATATGAAATTTATATAGTTTTCTATATATGAAATTTATATATATATAAATTTCAAAAACTTCTGCAAACCAAGGAAAGGTAAAATAAATAACAAAATGAAAAACATTGCAAAATGTACCCAAAGAGTTATTCTCCTTAATACATATAGAACTTAATAAATTGAGAAGTGAAAGAGGAACAACTGAATAAAAAAATGATCAAGGAACAAGATAAAATTCACAGGAAAAGAAAAACGGCCCTCAAACAAACACACTTATAAGAAGAGAAATTCATTCTTACTGTATCAAGATGCCATTCCCCAACTATCAAGTTGGCAAAAATTCAAATATTTGGCAAACTCTGTTGGGGAGGCTGTAGGTCAACCATTATTCACACACCTTACTGGTTGGAGTTCAAAATGATATAACACATGAAATGGGGAATATGTCAATATATCTACCAAAGGTTTACTACATGTACCCTAGTAATCCCACTTCCAGGCATGTGCCCATTGGAGGAAGTTAGTCACTGGGGTCTTGTTTGTAATACGAGAAGACTGGAATAACTCAAGTAGCAGGCTGTGGACTAAACCATGGAAGGTTTGCACAATGGAATACTGTGCTGCTGAAGAAAGGATGAAAAAGCCTTCAATGCATTCAAATGGAAAGATCTGTAAAATGTGTTAAGTGAAAACAGCAAAGCATAGAACAGCATATATCCTATGATAAACTTTGCGTACTTATTTGTATTCACATCAATAAACACTGCATGGATATCCAAGATTCTTTTATTTTTTGAGACAGGGTCTCGCTCTGTCACCAAGGCTAGAGTGCTGTGGTGCAATCTTGGCTCACTGCAGCACTGCCCTCCTGGTCTCAGGGGATCCTCCCACCTCAGCCTCCCAAGTAGCTGGGACCACAGGCCTGTGCCACAACCACATCTGACTAATTTTTGTATTTTTTGTAGAGATGGGCTTTCAACTTGTTGCCCAGGCTGGTCTTAAACTCCTGAGCTCCCAAAGTCCTGGGATTACAGGCGTCAGCCACTGCATCTGGCCAAATATCCAAGATTCCCATTAAAGGGGTTACTTAACATGGCGAGGAGGGCTGGACAGTGGAGAGAATGAGCAGGCACAGGTGCCAGTTGGATTCTCAATATATACCTTTAAAGAAGTTTGAGTGTGAATCACATGCTGAAAGGGTTTGGCTCTGTGTCCCTCACCCAAATCTCATCTTGTAGCTCCCATAATTCCCACATGTTGAGGGAAGGACCCGGTGGGAAGCATGGGGGTGGGTCTTTCCCGTGCTGTTCTTGTGACAGTGAATGTGAATGGGTCTCACGACATCTGATGGTTTTACAAATGGAAATTTCCCTGCACAAGTTCTCTTCTCTTGTCTGCCGCCATGTGAGACGTGCCTTTCGTCGTCTTCTGTCATGATTGTGAGGCCTCTCCAGCCACATGGAAATGTCAGTCCAATTAAACCTTTCTTTTGGAAGTTTCTCAGTCTTGGGTATGTCTTTATTAGCGGCATGAAAATGGACTAATACACATGAATATTTAAAAATCACAAAGATTTTAATAAAAATAGAGGCCATTATAATCATTCAGAATAAAGAGACTGTCTCTAACTTCTCTTCCGGTCATAACCAAGCAATCATGCCTATTCATTCTATACGTCTATTTGGCTACTCAAAGAAAGTTAGGAAATGTATTTTAGTATTGTATAAATTACCAAAAAAATTCCAGATAATATTTTAATTAATTTTTTGTCTCTGAGCTAACTCGGAGTTCCAAAAATGTCAGCATATGTCGGCTCCCCTACGTGTCTCTTCTTAATTTAAAATCTGAAATGTATTTTATTGTCAAAAGGTGCAACATCCTTGATGCATCTGCCTGTCAAGAGCTAAGAGTTAGACAAGGTTGGTTAGCTCACGACACTGTGAATGTAAGACTTACTTTCACAATAAGTAAGTAAAGTCTGACTTACTTTCACAGTGCCAGCCTTTCAAGGAGGCTTGTCTTTTTCCCAGAAGAAAAAAAAAAGCAGTGTTAATTCAAACAAGAATTATGCACTAATAATAGCTAACATGTATTAAGATCTTACTAGGTGCACCAACTCATAAGCCACTTCATCTTACAATAGCTTAGTGAGGTAGTATTATTATCTCCCATTTGGTACAAGGAGACTGGGGCACAGCAAGGTTAAGAAGCTTGTTGAATATCACACCACTACAGACACGGAAACAGCATATGGATCTCGGCAGTCTGCAACCAGCCCCATGCTCTGAACCACAATGCTGTATTTAATTATGTTCTGAAAATTAGAATGCATGTGGCACGATGGTCATAAGGCAGCCATAATCTTGACAATGTGCAGAATCATGCTACAACTGCCATTCCCCCTTCTTGAGAAATCTATACTATTCAGCACTCCTGGAGAGCAGGTATGTCTGTAACTTCCACCCTCCCACTTCACAGGCTGCTAACTAGGTGGGGCTGGTAAATGACATATCTAAGATGAATTAATGAGCATGAGCCATAGCCTAAAAATCTAGATCCTCCAGAATTCTCACTTACTCTTAATTTCCACATCTTTCCTTCTGTGGTGAACAATGTGCTATCCTGAAGTCCAGTAACGGTGTGGACCAGAGATTGGTAAAGTCTTCCTGCTAAGAGCAAGATGGAAAATATTTCAGGCTTTGTGGGTCACGGGGTCTCTGTAGAAAAGACCACTCTGATGCTGGAGCACGAAGCAGCCAGAGACGGCAGGTAAGCCAACAGGCATGGCTGTGTGCCTGTGAAGGCTTATTTATGAAAACAGGCAGTGGGCTGGATTCGGCCCATGGACCGTATGCTGACCCCTACGGTGGGTACTGATGACTTTCTAGGGGTGGTGAAAATCCATATCACCATTCCAATCTTCTCCTTTCTCTAGTAAATATTGGAACAAAGTTAATTTTCCTAAAATTCCATTTCCACTCCAAAGACTTAGGCCTGATGTGAAGCCCTTTCCTAACCTCATCGTCACTGGCCTATCTTCCTGTAGCCAGTGTGCACTGTGCTGCCGGGCTGGCCTTCTGCAGAGATGCCCGCCCTGTACTGTGAAGTGACCGGGAGGATCTTCTACCCGGGCCACCTTCCATCAGCATTTAATCTGCATGTTTGATGGTAATATGAGGGCCTTACATGCCAATATACACAGGAGAAATGGAGGCAGTACAATAAAATTAACCCAACTAGTCTGTGGTTAAACAGTTAATGACAATTTTAAGATAAGCACCTAAGTCTCTTTATCCAAAGATCCTAAGACACCACGTGAACCTAATATTAGACACAACATCCTATACTGAAAAGTGTGCATCTACACTTAACACTAGCTCCAGTTGCTAAGGCACCATCTGAACCTGCATTCGTTGTATATTGCCTCATTTAATCCTTTCAGTAAACTGTGAAGCAGGCGTGTTCATCCCCATTTCATAGATAAGAAAATAGAGGCTTTAAAGTTCCCCAACTTGTCCAATGTCACAACATTGGTAACTGTCAAGAGCCCAGCTTGAAACAGAGGCAATCTGGCTCCAGAATCTTACGCTTCAACCATAAACGTGACCGTCTCTTGGGCTTCACTGGTGCTGGTGTCTACCATTATTTTAACTATTACCCCCACTGTTAGAGGGCGTGCACCTTTCTAGTAAAGAACTAAACTCTTTCCTGCGGATCTGCTGCTTTGCCAGATGCAAGCCACTGTAGGTCCTTTTCTCTGGGAGTTTGGGCCTGGCTGTGGCTCAGGAACAGAACCGCAGTCCTTGGCCTCCTTGGGATGCACTGCACCCCCAGGGTGGAACACAACCCTGAGACGCAGCTGGCCGCCTTGTTAGCTATGGTCCTGCAAAACATGTGCACCAAACAGTAAATCTCTAAGGTAAGATGGTTTATGTGCTAGACAGGCCAGGAAGGGAACCAGAAAAGGAAAAGGATTGTCAAGGGGAATCTTCCAATCCCACAGCCCCACTCCAAGAAACAGCAATTAGCCCAAGGAACAAACCCCCCGGGGCTATTTCCGTTCCACCCAATCCACCTGAAAAATTATTCTAAAAAGGAAAAAATAAGTGATAAACACACGAAGCCATGTGCAGTTAAAGAGGGTAAGTGGGGGTTAGCATAAGAAGTTATATAATCTCCCTTTTGCAGCTAGGAGGAAAGTTATCTCCCAAAGTTTGACAGTTGAACAAAGAAGTACAGCAGCATCTCAGACTGTCACTCAATCTTGCTGCAGACCTGCCTGGCAAATGACTGAGCGTGTGCCCACAATTCAGGCCTGGAATGAGGAGGAAGGAAAGAAGAGGAGGCAGACCAGTTAAGCTTAGAATCCACTCTGCTGTTTGCTGTTGCTCTGGCTTCAAGGGAAATGGGTGGGTTTAGGTGGCTTCAGCTTGATTTGAAGTTACTTGTATAAGGTTGTGGGCTGGATCGGAACCCTGGGAGGAGACAGTAATTCCTCCCCAGGGGCCTATGTGAGAAGAAATGAGACTCCCCTTCCAAGGATCTCCATTCATGAACCAATCTGCAATTCCCCCTTTTTGCAAACCATTAAGAAAAGACTAGAAAGGAAACTGCATTAGGTTCAAAAGAACAAAATCAGGAATCTAGAAATAAACATTGTATACTCTCTTATCCCACAGTAGAGAAATATCCCAGTTCCCACTGAAAAGTAGAGAAGCAGGCTTAGGTAACTGGAAACTGGGAGTTGAAACCATGCCAAAAACAAAATGGTCAGAACTAGTGAGAGCCCAGGGAGTCCCTTTGTCCAAGACTTCATCTGATGTCACTCAGATACATGGCACAGAGGACAGGATTCCAAGGCCCAGGTAAGCAGTGCTGCCGCTCCCCACACAGATGCCAGAGCTGTCTGTGTCTAGAATAACTGACTGCCCCATGTTAGCCAGTTCCTCACAGCTGAAGACTGCAAAAGTGAAAGGTTAAGGAAAAATCTCTCATTGATCCTGAAACTGCAGCATGCTCTCTACCAGACCCCACCTCAGAATGCAATTTGTTATTCAGTCTTAACTCACCCATGACCTGGTTTGCTCCATATTTTAGTTTTGCAACATTTAATATCCTTCTGGCAGATATGCTGAAGAAGACTGGAATCACCACATATACTAGACAGCCTGATCACTGGGACCCCACACTCTGACCATCCCTACCATCCCTACCAGGGTTCCCAGTCAAAAGAAGGCAGGCCCACTCGAGGAACCAGACAACTGAAGGAATATTAAAGCAGGCAGCACACCTGTCCCAAGAGGCCTGGGCATGACTCCCCAGCCAGAGGCTACTGTCCAACCAGCTGGAGCTCCTGTAACAAGGACAAGACCAAAGAACAATAGGAAACCCAGTGACCACACACCACAAAGTAAAATGACATGGTCACTAAGTATTTCTGTTTTTTATACTTGCCAGTTATTTTACAAAGTGTACGCTATACTTTGCAAAAAGAAAAACAAGAAAAACGTGTCAAATAAGGAAAGCAAGGTAAAGACGAGTGATTTTAGTGCACAAAATTCATATTCTCAAAGTTTAGTTTTGCACATGACTTTGTGCACTAAATTTTGTGCAGGCCGTGCTTTGGGGGCAACAAATTTGGTTCAAAACTTCAAACAGGAATGAGGGCTGCAGGAGGAAAGACTAGGCCACTGGAGACGCCATCAGACGGTGACAATAACGCATCTCTGTTATTCTGTGACTTCTACAGAAAGCAGGTGCAAGTCACTGCCTGGTGAAGCTGGTGGCCAAGGGTGTGGACACTGGGACAGACCCTGGGCTCGTTGTCCGCCACAGCCTCTACTCTCTGAAGGGACCTGCGCAAGTTCCTCCCTCTCTAGGCCTCAGTTTTCTCCTGTATAAAATGAGGAAAGTGGTACCAGTTGAATATCCCTTATCCAAATGCTTGGGACAGAAGTGTTTTGGATTTTGAAATATTTGCATATACCTGATGAGATATCTTGGAGATGGGACGTGTATTTGTCTGTTTTCATGCTGCTGATAAAGACATACCTGAGACTGGGCAATTTACAAAAGAAAGAGGTTTATTGGATTTACAGTTCCACATGGCTGGGGAGGTTTCACAATCATGGTGAAAGGCAAGGAGGACCAAGTCACACTGTATGTGGATGGCAGCAGGCAAAGAGAGAGAGGGCTTGTGCAGGGAAACTCCTGTTTTTAAAACCATCAGATCTCATGAGACCCATCGACTTTCATGAAAACAGCATGGGAAAGACCCGCCCCCATGATTCAATCCTCCCACCAGGTTCTTCCCACAACACATGGGAATTATGGGAGCTACAAGATGAGATTTGGGTGAGGACACAAAGCCAAACCATATCAGGACCCAAGTTTAAACATGAAATTCACTTTTGCTCCATATACACCTTATACACACATAGCCTGAAGGTATAATTTTATAAAAGATTTGGCCAGGCATGGTGGCTTACGCCTGTAATCCCAGCACTTTGGGAGGCTGAGGCGGGCGGATAACAAGGTCAGGAGATCGAGACCATCCTGGCTAACACGGTAAAACCCTGTCTCTGCTAAAAATACAAAAATTAGCTGGGCGTGGCAGTGTGTGCCTGTAGTCCCAGCTGCTGGGGAGGCTGAGGCAGGAGAATGACGTGAACCCGGGAGGTGGAGCTTGCAGTGAGCCGAGATCACACCACTGCACTCCAGCCTAGGCGACACAGCCAGACTCTGTCTCAAACAAACAACAAACAAAAAAAACAAACAAACAAACAAAAAAAGATTTGTAACAATTTTGTGCACGAAAGGAAGACTGACTGCATTTTGCCTGCAATCCATCACTTGAGGTCAAATATGAACGTTTTCACCTGTGGCACTGTCAGCACTCAAGGTTTCATATTCTGCAGCATTTCAGATTTTGGAATTTTTGAATTAGGAATGCTCAGCCTGTACTTTCATTAAAGTTTCCTGGGGCTGCAGTGACAAACACCACAGACTGAGTGGCTCCAATAACAGAAATGTATTTTCTCACACTTCTGGAAGATGCAGGAGCATGAGCAGGGTGTGGGCAAGGTCGGTTCCTTCTGAGGCTGGGAGGAAGGATCTGCTCCAGGCCCCTCTCCCTGGCTTGTTGGTGGCCGTCTTCTCTTTATATTGTCTTCCTTCTCTGTGTATCTCTGTCTCCCAGTTTCCCCTTCTTATACAGACACCAGTCATCCCGGGTTAGGGCCTACCTCAATGACCTAATTTAAACTTGATTACCACCGTAAAGGCCCTCTCTCCAACTAAGGTCACGCTCTGATGTACTAGGGGTTAGGATTCCAATATACAAATTTTAAGAGGATACACAGTTAAGCCCATAACACCATTTAGAATAATGAGGATTAAATAAGTTAATAGATGTGGCACCCTACTAACAAGGCCTGTACTGACGTTGATGGACTACAGGAATGGCCATCATTATTGCCATCACTACTGATATTTAGCCTCAAGGATGGGGTATTACCTAACCTACTGGCTACAGCCCTGGACCAAGAGGTGGTATACTAGGGTGCACCCTGAGACCACATGCTGTGCTCTTGAGGTGCAGCTCTGTGCTACAGTCACAGTATCCCTGAGCCCGAGACCTCATCTGACCAGCAGGAACCCCCACATTTCACCAGCCTCTCACTGCCACTGCAGGGACTCAATGGGACAGCCCGAACACACAACACCTGAGAATACCGTGGGCTCTGACCACCGGTCATGCTTGAGGAGGATGATGCCAAGAGACACTGGCAATGCCCTCGCCAAGTTCACAGTGCCTGCTTTGCCCCGAAGAAGAGTTGATGCGTTTTTCAAGACACTGTGTAAAAAACACACTGACAGGTAATTCTGGGTGTTATTTTATATGGTAGGAGAAAAGGACTTGTTTTCACAAATGTGTTTGTTTCTCGTGATGAGAACAGACTGATCCCAGTAGGGGGAGCAAAGCTCTTTTCAAGACCAGGCGATGGGCCAGCAGGCATAGGCCCCCAGGACTGCCGCAGCCACAAGAACACATTTCAATTACTGGAGCCGTGTTCTGTGTTCCCAGAATAAATCAGTGGTTTGTCCCAGCTGAGGTGGTGAAGAGCCACTGGCAAAGCCAGCTGCACCCACCAGGAGTCTGTTCTAACCTTGCCTGCTCTGGGCCCGAAGTGTTCACTGTTCCCCTCCTTCAACCAAAATAATATAAGAAAGTACTGCGCCCACGTATTTTAACTTGCAACTCATGCTGCAGGATATTCTGTTTCTGTACCTTCAAATGCAAATACGGAACGCCAGAAAAGTTTAGAACATACCTCCCCTAGCCTTCTCAAGGGTGGCCCAGAGAAGAGAAGGTCCTTGAGGAAGGATCAGCAAGGACAGGGTGGCTGCCCACACTGGGCTGTTTTACATGATACCATTCTGGGAGTAATGAGCAGAAGAGACATACCATTCAAAAGCAACTGACACCAAATCCCATAGAATTAAGAATCCTTTGAAGAGGACACCACTTCCCCTACTCCATAGATATCAACAACTCACTACAAGCAGTGACCCGTTTCTGAAAAAAACACTGTTCCTTAAAATGCTAACAGAAGGTCCACTGAAACAGGAGTTCCAAAGTCAAGTAGCTTAGTGCTTTGGGTTTGCAAGGATATTCATGAACTTCTAATTCATTTGATATTTCCAGTGAGCTTTTGAGTTTTCCCTCATTTTGCACATTAAAAAAAAAGGAGTCTACGGAAGTATCTTAATTTGGCTTCCCCAAGAGCAGAGCCTGAGACAATGATTCCTATGCAAGTGATTTATTTAGTAGGTGAGTTTCTTGAGCCAAGGAAACAGTTGTAGATGTGAAGAAGTGAATGAAGTACAAGTGAAGGATTCATCACCCCAGTCGCTACTGTTAACGGATGCTTAATCCCACGGAGGACTCAGACAGTCACTGTCACACCCATGCCTCATAGTTACCCAGAAGTAGGGAGCAGGGGCTGAGATCTACCAACTCTGTCTCCCAAGACTGGCGGCTGCTCCAGGGCAGGGTGCCACAGGACGAGGCTGAGGGGCTCCTCAAAGTCCCCATGCAAAAAGGGGCAAGGATGGGGCACAATGGGGCACTAACAAGACCCTGGGCCGGTTCCCTTCACCCTCATCCTCCTTCCCCCATAACACTGGTGCTCACACGCCCCAAGGGAAGTTTTCTATAGCAGACGACAAACGAACTATGTCTTCTGTAGATGAAGAATTATATGTTTCACATAACATTTTCAAAGCTTGATTTATAGTAATTTGTCAGAATAAACTCTCATTGGAGGAAGAACGACCTACATGCATAGTGATGGGTAAAGTTCATTATCACACATGTACGAACTGATAAGAACCTTGACTCAGCGGGTGACCATGGGAAACTGGAGAAGCAAAGACTTGCTGGGAGAGTCACGGAAAGGGAGAACATCATACAGGCATATGGGGGATGGTATGTGAGGAGGAGACAAAGTTGTCTCCAAAATGTTTTGCGCGGATGGCTGTAAAAACTCCTGACACCATGAACCAATGCACTAAAGCTAAGGCCAAGAGAGGAAGGTCGGTCGGGAAAAGAAGTCTGTACAGGGGAGAAGCATGAATCTTCAAGGATCAGGAGGGCTTCCGGGTGGAAGTGGCCAGGATATATAACCAGAGACCTAGCCATAGAAAATCCCCACCAGGAGTAACACCAGCTCAAGAATCGCCTTCAGTACACCAAGCTTCTGCTACTGCCCTAACCACGGACTCCCTAATTACCCTGTTCATGGAACACTCTTCTCAGTTATTATTCTATTAAAGCTGAAATGCTTCAGGCCTCCTGAAAATAGCCCCTAAATCACTCCCCTTCTCATGCCAATATTTACTGTACTTCAAAACGCACGACAGGACGTTGTCATGGAAAAGGAACTTGGCTACTATTAACCTCTTAAAGTATTCTTTTTATAGTGGGTTGCTTTAGACATTTTGGTGATTGGGGATTTCTCCAGGGGCAACTTATCCTTCTCCCCAAACAAACCTCAGAGCACAGACTTTTCAGGTTCTGGGAAGAGCAAAGTGGGTGACGCCGACCACGGCTGTTCAGTCTTTGTGTTGCTGCTGTTTCTGCATCCTAGCTAGAAGGTGAAGAAAACATCCAACGTTTGGAGAATAACTCAAACTTTAAAATATTCCAGTGTTTCTCTGGCCAGTATCGTCATACTCATACTCACACGGTCCATTTAAACCACCATTTCTTCTTACTATGAAATATATGGGCTAAGACTTTGAAGTGCCTGCAAAGGTCAGGGCATAACAATTGTAGCTGAGTAAACA
The DNA here is from genome assembly GCF_028885625.2 of Pongo pygmaeus. Taxonomy (NCBI): domain Eukaryota; kingdom Metazoa; phylum Chordata; class Mammalia; order Primates; family Hominidae; genus Pongo; species Pongo pygmaeus. Next base: position 127,076,360 of record NC_072385.2, read on the forward strand.
ACTTCTCCAATGCTGAAGGTGCAATTCTGGTATTTGTGTGTGTGTTGTGGGGGTGGGGTGGGGGGTCTTTTTTCCTTTCCTTTCTTTTTTAATGATACTAAACATTTAACTCCTTCAAACCTAAAATGCACATCCTGTTTAAAAACTGAAAGCTTAATAAGTGAAAACCCTGATAAACTCAGGCAAATTTTCTGTCTCTTCACCAAATACAAACAGCATAGCAATCTAGTAGGTAAAAGACAGATTTCCTTTTAAGATTATATAATTACACTTAATTACCAAAAGCAATTTTTATAAATCTCATGCCTTTTTCCTTATGTACCTGGAAAGGATGGGGAAACAGCTTCACAGATGCCATCCTGAAGATGCAATCCTGTCCCGTTTCCCCAAGCTCTGCGCCACCACACCGGCCTGCAGAGTCAGAGTCACCGCCTCACCTTCCCGCTATCTGCGCTTAGGTTTTGCGTTATGCCTCAGGCTTAGAAAAGCTTCTCCCTCTAGAAGGCACTGGTCCCTTAAACTCCATAAAGGCCTTGAATATATAGATGTTTCTATAATTGAGTAACTGACAGAAAGTTGCTCTCCGTACGTGGGAGGAGTCTGGTGCTGTAGGCCCACTCACCTAAGAGCTTCCACCTGCCTTCGCATGTGTGGTGAGGGGGCCGCTCCCCACCTTGCGGGGCGCCACTGCCTCCTATGACGGCCTCCGACACACCCTCCCCATGAACTGAGAACACGTCCTATTTTCCTATTTTCCCTCCCGGCCCAGAAAAGCCTTGCCTCGTCCCAGTGCATGTGTCTGCAGGGTTGTTTCACATTTCTTGTAAATATCCTCACAACAGGCCTGCCAGCTATGGTGGAGCAAACATTTGAAATTTGTTGAGTACAACTGTCTGTGGACAATTCCAAACAGGGCACCCCGCACACACACGCAGGCAGAACTCCTCTGTGTGCAGAAATCCTACTTTTATACCTAAACTCCTTGCTACTGTGTTGAGTGCAAACCCATGCTCCCTCTTTCAAAGAATGAAAATTCACATTAGAAGCCAATGTGTTCTCTTGCCGTGTTGTGTTGTTTTTTTTTTTTCCATCTCTGCTACCCTTGCCGTAGTTTTTCTTTAACCTCATGCCTCTTTCCTGAGCCACGTCATTACTTCCTTTACAGCTCTGCCTACCAGCTGCTGGAGTGGACCAGGAGGGGAGTGAGGAAAATGCAAGGCCAGGTCGACCCATTCCCCGCACAGCTGCCAGAAGGATGGCTCTCAAATGCAAAGCCACTCCTGGGCATACAGTGTGTCCCACGCCTGCCTCTAGTTTGCAGCTGCCTGAGAGGAGGGACTATATTAAATTCATTTTTGACAACCTCAGCTCCTCACCCAATGACTGCATACCAAGGACACATGACTCAGAAACCCTGAGTTTTAACTCCAGATATGTAATTAACTAGCTAAAGACTTTTGCTCATCAATTAAACAGAGGAAAGAAGAGGAAAAGAGAGAGTGAGAGAGGGAAGTAGGGAGGAGAAAAGGAAATTTGTTAAAACTACAGGGTTTGTTTGGGCCTCCTCTCTTATAATAGTCTTTTGTTCTGTCATTTTTGGAAACAGAGTCAGGTAAAAGGCAACTAAGCATACCTCACACATCCAATTACACAGATTCATTCTGAGAAGAAGAAGGAGGCAAGAAAAGGTGGTTTAACTTAGAAAACCAAGTCACGAAGAATTTAATTGTGTGACAAGAAATGTCCACGAGCTCAGAAAGTGACATGATACCGACAGAGGTTCATCAGTCCATTAAGGAACAGGATGGAGGCAACACAGAAGGTATATGGGACCAGAATGTGTTGCATATTAACTTTCATGCCCCCAAAATCACTGGAGATTCACTTATCTCCAAACGCACACAAACATTTCAACCCAGAGACTCCTTGCTTGGCCCGTAAGGGTAAAAATAACATACATTTTCAGGTATTTAGTGTTCATGTTACCTGAGGACTCCTGATGTTACCTATGTTCCTGTCTGTTCAGGTCTCAGTATCTCTCTGTGGAACAAGGCACAATTCAGAAAAGATGTCCTCCAATATCTCAAACATAGAAAGGTGGATTTCATGCATCAAATCACCACTTATAACTTAGCCTAATTCTAGTCCAAGTACAACATCATCCTTGACCTCTGCTTCTCAGTGCTGAGGACAGTCCCCTTATTCATCCATCTTTTAAAATTATCAAAATGATCTTGTCATCTCCCTTCAATGATCAATCACAGTTCAAAGACCACCACAAATTCAACACTGGCATCAGGATGGCATACACCACAAAGACCAGCAAGGCTGGGCCAGTCATTAACTGAGGACCTTCTGTGCATGAAGGCCTGTGCTCGGTAATGGAAAAGGCATTGCCCTGCCTCCGGAAGTTTATGCTGTGGTGAATAAAATAAGACAAGTGCATAAATATCCAAGCAAAATAGAATGGGGAAGAACTAATGTTTTATTAATTTTCTTGTCTAAGTGTTAGAAGTTTTCCCTATTTCAGTGAATTTATCGATAATCTGATGAGATATGAGGCTTCCCAGATGAGGAAACCAGTGTTCAGTCAGAAGGCTAAACAGCACAAAGTTTTGATACAGGAGGCAGAAAGAAATTATGAGGGCAAAAGAGTCCTCAGCAGAGCTTCCCTTCTAACAAAAAGCAGCCCTCCAAAATCATTTCTCTTGTAACAAAGAACAGCCTGAAAAATGGAGCTGCAAGTATAAATAAGGAAGCCAGAAGCTTGCATGGGGGATGCCAGCAGCTGCACCATAGAAAAGGGTTACCTGGGGGCCGGGCATGTCCAACACGGAGGCTCCATCTTCCCTTTTCTGTTACCACGTGTACAGTAATAAATAAAAGGGCAACATGGTGCACCTCAGGCAGAGAACCTGCCTGCAAAATAAATCATTAGGGTGGGGGCGACCAGAGATTTGTGCCCTATGCAAATGGCACACCTGGTCTAACCAGTCTGTAGCTCCCTATGTAGATCAGGTATCATTCTCCACCAGCTTATCTATAAAACCCCCTGCATTTCACCGTGGATCCCACAACCCATTTTTCCAGGACCGCTCTCTGTAGTGGAGAGCTATTCTCTTTCTTTCGCCTATTAAACTCCCACTCTCAACCTCACTCTTCATATGTCCGTGCCCTTGTTCTCCCTGGCCATGAGACAACAAACCTCAGGTATTACCCCAGACAATGAGGCTGTTTCAATTTCACATGTATTTAGTAAATGAGAGAGAGATTTTCAAATGCCAATCAAACACTGTAGCTAATACTGCTTCCACAATACCACACACTGCCTAGGAATTCCAAGAAAACACAGCATTTCCAGGTGGCCAAGTCAGGAATACTTCATGGAAGAAGGGCTATTCATGCTGGGCTTTAAGGTTGGAGTGATGTTGTTATGTGAGTGAAAGAAATTCTAGGCAGAAGGACAAAAGAGGGATGGGTATTCAAAGTCATCTGCCAGACACGAAGGCATGGCCTCAAGGATGTCATCCACAGCAAGATCCCTGCATCGGAGCTTTCCTTAGTGTCCTCCTGCTCTTGAAATAAAATACAAATTATGTCCTTAGGATGCATGATGTCTCATCTCTCCAAATACATTACTATCTCCTAAGGCTGGATCTGTATCAAATACTCTGGATCACAGGGACTCCACTCACAGTGCCCTGGACACAGCAGGCACTAAGTGCAGGTCTGTAAAAGAGTAGTTCACATTCTAAGAGGAAAAAAAAATGTACCTTTATAGGAATTCAATCTGGAAAATAAAACGCCTCCACCCCTCAGAAAATATTTTTTTTCCTGGTCATATTGTCGCAGCACATAATCATTATCATCATAAAGATTTATTATCATAAAGATAATCGCAACATGTTAAATGCCTATGAAGCAATAGACCTTTCTGTGATGCAGTAAGAAGTAACTGGAAACCCATGGGCTGATTTAACATCAGACTTAAAAAAAGAAAAGCATGCCTTATTCCTTTTCTAACTGCTAAATTATTACGTTTTAAAGAGAAATTACACTAAAAGCCGTAAAGAAAAAAAAACCATGTAAGTCCAAGAAAGACATCCAGAGGACCACGTTGTATTTCAAATAGCAAAGCAGATTTTTCTGAAAGCTTTCTTCACTACCAAACACACCACACACACACACACACACACACACACACACACAATTGAAATTGGCATTATGCTGACCAATGACTTCATACAATCACTTCACTGCCAATTTCAAAATTAAGCGCATGCCAGCACTTTCTTCAGTTGTTCCTTTATGCTGAAGGAAGTAAACAAACCACTTATGAGTGTGAATGCAGCAGAGAGCCTGAAACTGCCACAGACCCGCCTGTCCACGGTGAAGGAGAAAAGAATTCTCATACCTCCACACCGGGGAACCCACGTATTTGCCAGGAACATTTCAGGTGTGGAAGCGCCTTGAGATTTACCTGGCATGACTTCCTCCCTTCACGGTGAGATGAAATACATGCCTGATCTACGCAGAGAGCAGGTCAGTGCTCTTCCACCTGAGTATCCTTCCCTCTACACACCAATACTCCCGAGTTGTGATTAATTTCTCCTTCAACTCAAGATGGCGTTGTACTTCCCCGGTTGTGTGTTGTGACCATCACTTTCCAGAACACAACCTTGGCCACTCTCACTGCCGTTATAAAAGAGTATCATCCAGGGGCGCAGGTGGACTTACCCCGACTCAGGTTCTCTAACAAAAGCCAAAGTCCCTTCATGGTATGCCTTCCAAATGTCAGAAGCCACCTTCAGCTGGGCTCATTTTTTAAAACATATGAGAGTAAGGCAGATTCTAAGAGTTGATCTGGGAACCTCAAAGGTTTTCACTCTGTTGTAAAGATTCCATGCCAAAAGCACAAGGGTCTATGATGTACATCGTCCATAGTCTACTCCAAGGGAAAATAAGGAAAAAGAAGATGATTTTAGGGCTTCACTGAACACCACAGTTACTTTTCCTCCACCCATGTTTCCCTTTAGTTTTCCAGTGGTCTCCATTGCCATGAAATATCCTCCCAGATACTAGGGGCGAGACATTCATTTCTAACTCTTAGAATCACAGAATGTGAGGGCTGGAGGGTCTCTGGAATACAGGCTACAGAGAGGAAGTAACATGGAGCAGCACTGCATGATCTCCATATGAGGGCAGGGACAGGTAGCCCCTTGACTGAGATCGAAATGCCTATTTGGTAGCAGACAAGTCCCGGAGAATCCAGGGGACTTGGGAACTTCACTTGCTGCTCCAGTGCGATGGTTTCAATGTTTGTTCCTTCTGGAACTCATGCTGAAACTTAATCCTCAATGAAACAGTATGGGTGGGTGGTGGTGATCTTTAAGAACTGACTGGGTCATAAGGCGTCTGTCCTCATGAGTGGATTAGTCCATTCACAGGTTATGGATGAACAGATTAATGGGTTATCACAGGAGTAGAACAGCTATCCTGAGAGTGAGTCTGTTATAGAAGTCACTTTGGTTTTCTTTTGCGTGCCCCTCATCCTGTGATGCCTTCTGCTGTGCTATGATGCAGCGTGAGGCCCCTCACCAACAGCCCACCCCATGAGGTCACCTGATCCCAGACTTCCCAGCCTCCAGGACTGTGAGAAATAAACTTCTTTTCTTTATATTACCCAGTCTCAGATACTCTATTACAGCAACAGAATATGAACTAAGATATCCAACAGCAGCTCTCCTATCTGGATGTGCACAAGCAATTGTACATCATGATCCCTGTTTTCCTAGTAATCTATTAAATAATCACACCAATGAGCCATGCTCCACTTTCACTTCCATCCCGCCTTTCAATCCCTCTGCTTCCTTTTTATAGTCTCTGACTCCTGGCCATACCCCAATGTCCCACTGAGAGAACAAGTTGTGAAAGTTACAAGGCTTCATGAGACCCTGAGATTGGAACTCCCTGGAGTTGCAGACAAGCCAGGGCGCTTCTGATGTATCAGATCACCAGCCTCACATCCAGTGCTATGACTTGGCCACAGGGATGCGGAGGCCCTGTCCTCTCACTGACGGAGTTTATTTGGAATGAGTCAATGAGGTGCTTCACCAGGAGCATCACGTGTTCTGTGCTCCAAGGGCAGTAAGAGAGTGATCATGGGAGCAAGCACTGGAGAGCAGTAACTGGACCCCCACGCTGCACCCGCAAGATGATCTAATGCACCATTTAGGGAGCCATTGGGTAAAAGAGAAGCTTTGGAATAGTGTCCAAGCTCCTTTCAGCAGGGCCCACTCTCAACCTTGATCTGCGCACAACTCACCCCACTGCCACCTTGCAGGTGAGACACCAAACTCATGTCCTCCTCTGCCTCCTCCTGAGGGATCCACAGAAGCAACTGTCTGATTGGGAAGGCAACCAGCCTGGGGCCCTCTGGGAAATAGATTACGGTCACGTGGACAGTCCCCCAGAATCATGGACACTGAACCTTCTTCAGCTTTGTACCTCAACGTCCCACACACTCCCCACCATGACATAGGAGAGAGGCTACTGCGTTAGCTCAAGGTGCTAGTAACAGCCCAACATTTGTAACTCCCAGAAGGAGCCAGCGCTCCACCAAGAACGACAGAAGTGGGCCACACGGGTTATTGCTCAAGGTCTATGCTGACAGCACTATGAATCACTAAGACATCTGGCTCGAGAACTTTAATCAGCTGCTCTACCTAAAATGCAACATTCTGTTTTTCTCCCAAACTGGGTGGTCACCTGAGCGTAGGGGAGGAAAGCAAGGAAGGCTTGCCCTTGTCCGTGTGTCTGTTCCGTCTCTGGCACGGCAGCCTGCTGAGTTACTGGACTGTGTCCTTCAATCACTCCACATTGCTTCCTGTCCCTTCACCAGCCCAGAGCAGAGCCCTGCAGAAGGGACTGCTGAGGCCAGGCAGAGCGGTGATCAAGTTCCACCTTCCAGGAAGAGACAGCACACCCGGTGCCCCGTGGTGGCTGCGCATGACAGCCTGGCTGCAGACTACTGTGTGCCTCCATCTGTCACCTTCCAATGCAATGTGACAGCAGCCCTCCGGCGATCCATCTGCTTCCCTGGAGCTCCATCCCGACTCCCCCACCCCATTCTGTCGTTGCCTAACTGGGCACATCCAAGATTAGGCAGTCTCAGCTGCAGCCCCCAGAAGGAAAGCTAAGAGCCTCACACCAAGCTGCTAAAAAACAGACATGTTGAGATTGAGTGGTGAGAGGCGGGGAGCTAGTGATGGCCCACAGTCCCCGCAAGGCAATATAGAGTGCTAAGATTGGAAAAGGGGTAGGAGGAAACAAGGACATTTTCTTTTACTTAAAATAAAAGCATTTGCAAAGAGGTAGCTCTCAGAATATGCCTTTCGGTGTCCTCTAGGATCTCAGCAGAGGCCTAGAACCAGAGGGCTCATAAAGTCCAAGTATTTAGAGAGATTATAGTGTCATTCAATCCCAAAAGCACTTGTTGAGGGCCAGCTCTATGCTAAAGTGTACAGAGTTGCTTGGAGGAAATAGAGATAAACCATGCGGGGTACCCATTCCCTGCCAATCCCACAGCAGCCTCTGTGCAGTGAGATCTCCGAGTCTGATGTGGTCAATGCGAAGGTGGACATCAGGTAGACCAGTTTCTCTCTTAGTAAGCACAACATCCAGCACTTACCCGCACACAATCACATTCTTCCAGTCACACTTTGCACACACTTTTGCACAAATATAATGCAAAAGACAATTGTTTTAAAATACAGTTCCTTCATTCAGCTAATATTTACCAAGTGCCTTCTGACCTCTGAGCACTCTCAACACCAGAGCAGATGCCAGGCCTTCTACGCTGAGCTCAGAGCCCACATGCAGCGGGTAAAGACCTACATGCAGGGCAGAGGGATACAGGATTCAACAGAGGCAAGCACGTGGGACAGAGAAGGGGTTTCTCAACCAGAAGGGCTCTCACGAAGAGCCTCCTGCAGACACTGGACCAAGGGGAGGGAACAGCCAGTGAGAAACCATGCCACCAAAGGGCTGTCCAGGGCCACCAATTATTCTTCACATTCCAGTTGGAATGTGCTGGGGGCCTAAGAGTAAATGAGGCTGCAGCCAGGCCAGGAGCTTCCTCACACATTCAAGAAGAGTCTAAACTTGGCTCCTGATGCCCTGAGAACTACTGATGGAGTTTTCAACAGAGAGCATGATAATATGCTTGTCATTTTTGCATGATTTCCTACAGTCTGGGACAAGGAATGCACTCAGAACTTTGCTGCAGGTAAGTCATAACTTGCAAGTGCCCTGCATATTTTTGTAGCGTATGTATGTGCTGAAAGCTTATCAGATAATGTATGAGGGAGTGGACTATAAACCACCAAGCCTCCCAGAAGCATGCAGGGTTGTTCTCACATTGAAGCTGAGCAGCGTCCCAGGATGCCACCAGATTAGAACAGAGTTTCCCAAAGTCAGACCTGAGATTAACAGTAAGCCAAGCAAACAAAAATCTCGGTCTAAGATCCAAGAGACCCAGATTCAAGACCCAACTGCAAATTAAATTCATGAGACCTTGGACCATGGTCTATGACCATGCCATAAAGCCTCAGTATCATCATCTGTGATTTGGGTTGGTGAGAACTGCCCTGCTACTCACAGGGCTGTCACGGGGATCTATGCAACGACCTACAGAAATGACATCCAAAAAGATGTGTGGTGTACAGATGAGATTAGGGAGCTGAAAGCTGCTTCTTCTGGAGGCACCTCTGACTCTCTTGTTTGGCTATTTCACAACCATTTCAGGTACACGCCATGGATACAGAAGAAGGTGACTAGCCTCGGGGAGTTTACAGGAAAGTAAGTGGCTATAACTGTGCATCTTAACCGCCGCCCCCCGAAAAAAAAAAAAAACAGAAACAAGAAAAGAATTTGCTAGTTGGCAGCCAGGACTCCTGGGTGTCTGACACAATCCTCTATGAATCAGACAACTCCCTTAACATGTAATCTGGGCTATTTTAGAACCCCCAATAAGCTTTAAATGGGTTAGGAGGGATCACCTTATTTTTAAAGGTCCCAGAGGGCTTGAAGCCATGTTATAATATTTTTATAGCCTCTTTCAGAGTCAGGAGCTGTATGGATTTTGTACTCACTCTGAATTTAACTAGTACTTAAGTGTGCTGATTATAGCTGCAAACACACTCCTTGTTCCAGTGTGTGGTTGGGGAGGTGGACAGGGAAGAAGCTTTGGAAATTTACAGCACAGAAATAGCATGTGGTCTGTCTGCTTGAAAAGAATCAATCCCTCTGTGACAACATCTAGAAGACCAGTAAAGGGCCTGTAGCAAACAAAAGACAGCCATTAAAATGGGGCTTCTTGTCACCAAATCCCTGTTTTGGGACACTGGACAGGCTTTTCCAGTCCAGGAGACACCAACAAAGCCAGGAGCAGGCACGGTGCTAGGGTGCAACAGACAGGGCAAGTCTGGCTGGAAAGTCGGGGGTCATCCAAGCAAAACATCTAGACACAGTGATGACTGTAAAGGAAATAATTAAGAAAGAAAATGCACCAGACACTTCCTAATTGGCTTTGCATGAAGGAGCAACTCTATTTGGTTGTGGAAATGAGCTGTGGATGGCAGGAGGGCCTGGAATGAGCTGAGAAGAACTGACGTGGTCTAGCCACTGGCCAGCCCTGGAACCCCCGGGGGTCTCCGATCCCTCCTCTGTAACATAAAGGCCTTAAATGTAAAGGATGCTCTTGTGGGTTTCACACAGGGGAACCACAGAGGGGAAGCCTTAGTTGATGGGGGTCACAGGTGCGCTAAACTTATTCCCACCTGAGCCTGAGCTGAAATTTATTTTTATTTATTTTTCAGACATTAGGCTTCCATAAAACTTCCTCCGGAAAATGGATCACCACAAAACTACTCCCCAAATTTTGAAAATTCTGTACTGCATGATCCCTCTGATTCCCTTTAAGTGTTCATATTTGCACACAACACTGTTGCCTTACAGTAAAATAATCAAAAGAAAAAAGGTTTCTTATCTCATCCTAACAAGCCATGTCATTGTTCTACAGACACCCTAATAAACATGTTTGATAATGAAATCCTGATTTGTCCCCAAATTTCAAGTCACACAGAAAAAAATAGGACAAAGAGGTGTCTATTTTTAAAATAACACTATCTTTTTAAAGACGGTAGTGTGTGGGTCACCTTATGAATGTTGATACATGTTTACTACAGAAAATAAGGTTTAAAAAAATTATAGAATGAAAATAATCTAGAATATCAACTTGACGACAGCTAAGTTTACCAGTGCTGTGTTCTTCCCACATTTGCAAAGTGTGTCACGTGGCCCTGGACTTACAAACACGTAAGATCTCAGTCCTTCGTCTAGTTCATATGAATCATAAAATATTTTTTCTACACTGAAAATCTCTTGTGCCTACTTAATTGAAAATCTATGTAAGTGTCATGAAAAACCTATCAGTGAAGAGTTCCCATCTTCTTTGATGCTCCATCCAAATGATGAAACAGGTTTTGAGCCAAGGGGCCACCCATGTCTTCAGTAGCAATAAAAATCAACAATTGCAGACATCCACTTCCCTCATTATGATGAATTAGATTCTATCAAGACCCTTCCCACCAGAAAATAACTAAAGCCCAGTTAAAACAGATTGAACTAAAAAATGAATAAGCATCCTAGCTTATAAACCTGTAAGTGGACTACAGAATTCTAAGGCTCTTAGGGTTTTTAGAAACTGAGAATTTAAGGCTTTCTTTTTTTTTTACTTCCTGTGCACACAGAAAAATATCAGTGCTGTCTACTAAGAGAAGAGAAACAATGTATAACTTCCAAATTATAAAAGAAAAAAGAAGTAATAATATAAAGAAACAAACATGCACTTAAAAAACAGAAAACAGCATAAAAGCATTTGAAGAAAAAAATCCAAATATATTAAAGTCATAAAAAATAAATGGATTAAGCTTGATTAATGGATTAATTTTACCAAGAAATGGTAAAATTAAATTTTAAAAACAGATAAATATACCTAAAAGTATAAGAAATTGGAGAAATTAGAAGTCAAAGGATAGAGAAAAGTGATCAAGAACAATGCCAACCAAAAGAAAGCTATCAGACAAAATAGGCTTTAAAGAATAAAGCCTAACTAGAGAAAAAGAAGGTAATACATTATAAAAGGCTTAATTCATTAAGAATCCATAAAATTTTAAGTTTGTATACAACAAATAACTTCAAAATATACAAAGCAAAAATGATACTTACTGAGAAAAATGCCAAGTACACCAATGCACTGAGAAAACTCATTATATATGACTTTAAAATGGCAAACATGCAAAACTAGTAAAAATGTAGAAAATATGAAAAGTACTGCAAACAATCTTGATGTAATAGATTGTAAAACCCAGAACCAATAAACTGGGAATTCACAGTTTTCTCAAAAAGACACAGAACATTCACAAAAGCTGACATTATACTGGGACATAAAGAACAACTCAGCAGACCATGTGTTCTGACCTCAATGCAACTAAGATAGATATTGATAATAAAAAGATCCCCCACATTGGAAAATTTTGAAAGACTTATCTGTAACTCATGGGTTATAGAAAAATATGTAACTTTAAAAATATGTAGAACTAAGCATTAATGAGAATATTATTTAAGAAAACTTATGAGATGCCATTAAAGCAGTACTGACAAGAAATTTTTTTTTGAGATGCAGTTTTGCTCTTGTTTCCCAGGCTGGAGTGCAGTGGCACGATCTTGGCTCACTGCAACCTCCACCTCCTGGGTTCAAGCAATTCTCCTGCCTCAGCCTCCCGAGTAGCTGGGATTACAGATGCCCGCCACCATCCTCGCTAATTTTTGTATTTTTTTAGTAGAGACGGGGTTTCACCATGTTGGCCAGGCTGGTCTCAAGCTCCTGACCTCAGGTGATCCAAAGTGCTGAGATTACAGGTGTGAGCCACTGCGTCCAGCCCTGAAAAGAAAATTCATAATCTTCAATGCTTATATTTTAAAAAGAGGGCTAAAAATTATTGAGCTGTTTTTAGCTGAACAAGTCAGAAAAGCAACTATAGCCCAAACTCAAAGAGAGCAAAAGAAGACCTGTAACAAACAAAAACAAAAATAAATAAAACACAAAGTAAAGTTACAATACAGAGGGTCAACAAAGTCAAGAGTGTTTGTCTTTGAAAATCATAATAAATGCACAATCTGGTAGGTTGGTTGAGGAAGAAAAAAGAACAATTGTATTGTAATAAATAACAGAAGAGATTTTAAAATCTGTGAATAATTTTATGCAAATTAAACTGAAAAGCACGGAATTATGAACACATGCCTAAAGAATACAACTTAACCTGGGTAGCATGGTAAGACTCCAGCTCTAAAACATAAATATGTGTGTGTATATGTATATATAAAATATAAATTACACATCTGGATTCTATTTGCTCATTTTTAAATTTTTTTCTTAAGTTATATATATAAATATATGTTAACATACTTTTTTATATATAACATATATATATAATAAAGCTTAAGAAAACTGACACAAGAAGAAATGAGTGCAAATAATTTTACAAACTTTGAAAAAAATTGATTAGAAATCTTCCTACAATGAAATCACTAGGTCTCGTTTTCAGTTGAGTACTACCAAAATTTCAAGAGCAGATAATATAAATCGTACACAAAATCTTCTGGTAAATTGGGAAAAACAGGAAAAAAAAACCCTCCCTCTTCAATCAGACAAAAACAGTTAAGGAAAGAAAAAATACAGGCCAAACTCTCTCATGAGTAAAGAAGCAAAAATTTAAAACAAAATATGAGCAAATAGAATCCAGATGTGTGTCAGACGTGTATTTAAACAAGCTAGATTTATCTTAGAAGTATAAGATAATTTAACATTGGAATATACTGTAAGTGTAATAGAACATAAAAAAACAGTGAGAACCATATGGTCCTCTTAATAGATGCAGAACAGGCCTTTGATAAAATTCAACATGTATTTATGATTATAAACATAAAATACAAGTCTACAAATTAGAAACACAAGGTAATTTCCTTAACCTAACGACATTTAGAAAAATATGGTGGCAAACATATTCTTAATTAAATTAGAACATTCCCTATAAAACTCAGGCTGGAGGAAAGGATGTCTGCTATTACTTCAATTCAATATTGTACCTTGGGCTCTAATGCAAAAAAGAAAGCAATAACAAGAAAGAGAAAGTATAAGAATTGAAAATGAATAAACAGCAATTTCATTATTTAAAAATACAGTGTACGTACAAGAATCTATAGACAAAATATTAAGAATACCAAAGGTTTGGTAAAGTGACTAGATGCAAGATCAATATTAAAAAGGTAATTACATTTATACACTCCAGCAAAGATTCCATTTCCAAGGGTATAAAAGAAACTAAGTACTAGGAGCACATTCAACAAAAGATAAGTAAGGTGTATCTACAGAAAAGTAGAAAACATAGAAATTTAAGACATAAATACATGGATAGTGATACGATGTTCATGGATGAGAAAAGTCAATATCCCAGAATATGCCAATTCTTTCTAAACTGACCTACAGATTTAATGCAATCCAAGCAACTTCCCAACAAGGGTTTGCTGCTGTTGTTATTGGTGCTGTTAGTTCATAAACTAACTCTAAAATCTCTATAGAGGGCAGACGACCAGGTATAGCCAAACACCACCGAATAAGAGGGAAAAGGTTGGAAGCCAAGTGCCAAAACTTACTAGAGAGCTGGAGTCATTAAGGGCAGGCTGCATCGACACAGAGATGGGCAATCTAACCAAGTTAATAAAGGAGACACAGACAAAAAAAAAAAAAAAAAAAAAACCATGAATACATGGAAACATGACACATAACAGAGTGTGCATTTCAGATAAATAGAGAAAAAGGGCCATTCAATAAATGTTACTAGGTATTATTTTTCCTTATGAATAAAAATCATATTAGATTCCTCCATCACACACAAAAGTTAATTCTAAATACTTTTAAAGCTATTAAATATAAGAGAGTGACTTATGACCTCAGAATACAGAAGAATGTATTAAATATAAGGCCCTAACTATAAATGGGCAAGGTTGATATAGTCAGCATGTTAAAATCAAGAACTTCTAGTCATTAAAAAGATAACTTACAGAAAGTGAAAATGGATGGCACAAACTGAAAGGTAGTATTTTTAACACTTGAAACAAACAATAGTCTTCAGAATATAGGAAAATGAGTTCAAACCAATAAGAAAAATACAATCCAATAAAAAAACTAGACCAAAAATACGAGCAGTCATTTTACAGTGGACAAAACAGATGTAGCTCAACATTACTGGTACCTTAAATTCATCTTACCATTAATTTGGCAAAAATTAAGACACCTAATAATGCCGAGTGTTGGGATAAGAAAGGCATAAATTTTAAAGGAAACTCACTCACTGCTGATGGCAATGTGAATTGGTACGATCACACTTCAGAAATCATTACAACATTTTCTTGCAAACTTAATCATTAATTAGCTTTTATTTTTCAGGCCCAGCTGTGCTCTTCCTTGGTATATAATCAAGAAAAACATTGCACTTATGGACCAGGTATTTTGGAACCAAGAATACTAACAGCAGACTGTTTTGTGACAGTAAAGATTGAAAATGACCCAAACATCCAATGGCAGGAGAATGCATGAAGAAATCGATGCTAACATTATCAAATATTACACAACATGAAATGAATAAATGCAGTTACACAAAACAACATGGTTAAATCTTAGAGAACACTGAGTGAGCAAGTCTACCTATAACACAATATCATTGTTAATGAGTAAAAGGATATAAGGTTTAGCAATAAAGAATGCTTAAAATAGCAAGAGAAGATTAGTAGGTAGCTCAGGGGAAAGGTGGGATGCCAGGGCAGCAATATACGGGAGCACCATTCACATCAACAATGCTCTCGTTTGAAAGGCAGGTTCACGGATATTTGCTAAGTATGCTTCAAAATTGACATAATGCAGTTTTTCATGTGTCAAATTCTACTGAATACAGCTTTTTAAATGCACTGCTTAAAACAGTAATATGGCAGAATCCTGTTCTGACTAAAAAGCGGGTATCTTTTTATGCCTCCTAAATTTTCTAGAGGGGTAAATAAAAAATAATAATAATAATAATGGTGATGATGATAGTGGTTTTCTCTGGGAAAGAAGGTACAGAATTTAAATTTTTACTTAATACACTCTCTGTAGTTTAATAGTTTTACTGTGTACATATATTTATTTTTAAAATAAATTATCCATAATTACTTAAGTAATTCCTTAGAGAACTTTTAGAACTCAAATACAAAAGTTAAGATTAAGAGCAAAGACAGATCCTGAATGAATCCCGAAAATCCAATGTTAATTTGTCAATGAATTGAAAAAACACACAAATGGCCTGGCTGAGTGCCGGTCTCTGAAATGGAAGTTCTGGGTGACGTCCACACCCTCCTCACTCCATGGTCTCTTCGATCAGAGACTCAGCTCTGTGCTAAAGAGGCCTAGACTGCCTCCAGGGCCAGCTCTCAAAGTCTGTGGATTACATGATCCTTTTAATACAGAGGATGTCCTTTAATTCCTGTCCTATGTAAGAACCTTCCTCAGACGATGCACTTTCAATTTATTCTCTATTCTACAGAAGTTTCTTGATTTCCTTTAAAAAAAAAAAAAAAAAAGAAGAAGGAGGAAAGGAAGGGGAGGGGAGGGAAGGGAACTGTGAAATGCCTTCCCCAGGCTAACCCCTTCTTCAAAGATTCTGAAATGTGATTTTTTTTTCCTCATCCTGGAAACATTTATATACAAACCTCCTGTTTGTAGTTAATCCTCACATTGAGTTGACTTACTCACATAGTGGAGAAACGTTTAACAGCAGGCTCTTCGTTCTGATTCTTCAAAACCTCAAATTGCATTTGACTTTTTCTTTCTGGGAAGCGTTGGTGATAATATTACACTCTCTGGGGCTGACTTTAGCCTGCACCAAAGTTTTCAACTTGAATTGGGCAAAGAGGACCCAGAAGAGAAATCAAAAGCACACGTGGTCACCTCGCATGGCCTATGCTTTCAGGGATGGACAGACACCCCAGAGCCCACTGGTGCCTCTCCTCTGCCCTCAATGACCTCGTCCACCAATGGACTTCACAGTTCATGTTCCTAGTCTCTGCAAAATAATTCATCTGATTTCAATATGTGCTTCCTCCCACAGCTGGACACCATTATTTCTGGTACTCAAGATCTCTTCTGAAGCACATAAAACACCAGCTGATAGCCCTTAAAATGGCTCCTCCAAAACACCAATGTCCAGAAATGATCCACTGCACTCCCACCACACCCACACCCGTCTGGATCCTGGAGGGTCTTGCAATCCTAAATCACTTCCATTTGGAATCAAGATATTTTCCAAGATGTTCTAATCTTCCCTGCTTTCCTGGTGCTAAGAGTCACCTCCTAAGAGTCCCTCCAAAATTTTTATCAGGCAGAAAGGTAATGTGAGATTTGGAAACGGGGCATCCTGGGCTTGTTTCAACACCACCAATGGCCCGTTGCCTCATCTTGAGCAAGCCTTGTGCAGTCTCAGTTTTCTCAGCTGGATGACAGGAAGCACCACAGCTCACAGGGGCATTGTTTAAGCCGGCAAAATAACCATGCAAATGGATGTTCATTTATAAACAGGGAAGTGATAAACAAATGATAGCTGTCAGCAGCAACCATGAGGTATTTCATGCGTCCCTAGACCTCTGGGCAGGATCCAAACTTGCGTGGCTCCAGGAGCTTGAGAATAAAAATCAACCTCCTCTAAGGCTGTCTTTTCTCTCTGTGCTGTGACAGAAGACATCCCTCAGCCAGATCTGGATCTCCCAAATTCCTGCAGCCCTGCAGCACCATCAGAGTATTCTCCTCTGAGAGAATAAAACATGTAGACCATCTCCACACCCAGTCTTCCTTGCAGCTGGGGGCAACAGAGCTTGCTGGTATCTTGTTTGTATCTGCTGTGTTTCCACCTTGTAGCATGGCTCCACCAGTTATACACACTGACCTCCTTCCCTCTTCCCTCGGGACCTAGACTGGGCTGCAGGTGGTCATTTTGTGTGCTTTTAGTTCTTAGCCCGTAGCTAACATGTGAGTGGCTAATATCTGAATGTTGATCACACGTTATGAACAGTTTCCCCATCCTTCAATACATCTGATCCTTAGAGACAGCATCTGCCATTCCCATTGTACAATGAACAAATCCAAGAGGGAAGTGGCTTCTCCAGATCACGTGGGCAGGATGGGGCAGAGCCAGGCCTCACCGACTCTCCAGCTCCACCTCTTCCCACAGACCCTCTCATTGGCATTGTGTGGCCTGCAGCAGAGGCTGTCCCTTTTTTTGGCTTAAATATGGCTTAAAATAATTTTTAAAAACTACTCAGGCCCTTTGCACGCCCCCAGTTGCCATCAAAAAAATTCAATAAAACTACAAATCACTGAAAATGATGTAACTTCTGGCATATTGCCTTTTAAAAAATAAGTCAATGTCAGTTGAAAAAGATTTAATTTTTGGCCTATCACTAATTTTTATATATGTAGAAACTTTCTTCTCGGGCACAAATTTTATAGCATTCCTTTATCTCTCTGAACCTATATTACCATTGTTATTCTCCTGACATAATTTTTACTTCATGTAATGTAATATAGGATTCTTTGTCTACATTTTATCAGTGGAAGTATTTTACTGATTTTAAAAATTAAGAAAAGTATTAATTTTTGAAATAGTTTGTTACCATAAGGTTCCAACTATTAAAAATTACTGCAATTGTAATGATTATATAATTAATGAAAACAAGATAAATATAAAATTAATGTACATTTCTTAAATCTAAAAAATAAACTATTGAAAACAGAAGAATTTGGATTTTTTCTCTTGAAGTTTGTATATCTATGGATAAATATTACTTATATGTATAATAAGACTCAATTCAAGATCAATTTTGTTCCAACTTTTCACTTTTATAGCTATAATAACTTCAATACTTTGTTCACATACATACACAGATGGACTAGAAGATACATTGTAAAAATGAAACTCAAGTCTTGAACTTCTATATATATGCCAAAAATCACATAGTAATAAAAGAAAAAACTAACTCGGAGTGATCAGCTGACAACTTAATCAGCAGATCTTCCCACAAAAGTAAACCTTTGGGAACCACCAGATATGTAAATAATGTACAACCAAGACATTAGTCATTCAAGTCCAGTTTCTGGGAAACACATCAAGAGACTATACTAAGACTTTATAAATAATTGTACTCATTACTTTTTCACTTAGAGGCACCTTGTTTAAGTCAATATACTCAGAATGAGCTTGAAAAAAATCTTAATACGTGATGTTATTATTAAAAATGCTTCAATTACATGTTTGTCAATATTACTTGTATATTTAGCTGATTCTAACAACCTAAGAGACAAAGGAGGTTCTCACTGTCAAATTGATCAGCCCTATGTTCTACCAGAAGAGGTTTCACCTTATTTTTAAATTCAAAGAAATGTTTTTACATTGACTATATATTTATGTACATATAATTATAGTTATTATATTTATTTATATCATATATATTTAGAGAGAGAAAGAAAAAAGGAAAAATAATTTTAAAAGCACTGAGAGATAAATTATGAAACACAACTCATAAATCAGATCATTAAAATCAGTAAGGTCAGGTTTAAATCAAGATTGAGGTAACTGAATTATGTTACCCATTTTATAACAAATTATAAAGGCAAGATACTAATGGTGTTCTCATTAATATTTAATAAAGCGGTGTTAAATTGAGCTAAAATTAGAAGTTACTGATGAAGCTGTAAGTCTGATATTTCTTTAATGAATGCATATGCATGTGTCTATGAAGCTCTGTTGTTAGTCTTTTGGGAATAATCAAAAGAAACCGTATGTTTAAAATAAGGACAAAAATACATTTGTTTTTGTTAAGCCTCATGACCCAACATTTCCTACTGGGTCTTCTTCCCTTTATCCCAGAAGCATGATATCACCCAATCAACCATCCAGAACCCTTTTGTTTTGAATCACGTCACTACCCTTGACACATCTGAATGGTTCTCCCTGCCCACGAGACAGAGTCTACCTCCTCCCGATGGCAAATCTTCAGACTCCAGGCTCCAAGGGGCCCCCTAGCCCTGCTGTTCCAGGGCCCAGGTTCTCCTCGTCTCTTTCCTCACAGCAGGCTCAAAACTGCCTTGGTTGTGAGAATTCTTCTAACAGTCAGCATCCATTTCTCATTGTCTTAGTTTTACTCTGGCCTGTGCCCCAGTTTTGGGAACTGGAGTCCACATCCTCAGCTTGTCAACATTACCCCCCCAAGAAAAAAAGTCAACAAAAAAACCCACATTCTTACAAACAGAAGTCAGCCTGTGTCTCCTCATTTATCCTGGGAGCCTCAAGCATGGGACCTTGCACATCATGGATGCTCATTAAATGCTGACTTGATCTTTCTAGAGAAATCTATACTGCGCTAGAAAACAGGCACTTGTTGTTCTCTTGCCAGCAGTTGACTGTCCCTCCTCCAATTTGGCATGTATGAACACCAGGAAGGCTCAGAGAAGACTGACCCAGCAACAGACTGACTTAACATCATAGCCTAGAGCACAGAACATGGAGGAAAATGGCCCAAAGTCTGAAAAACAAAAGCAAACAAACCCCAGAAAACTGTAACTGAGCTAAATGTGGAAAATGTGGTTATGATTGATTTTAACAATACCATCAGCCGCTGCATCTCAGAAGAGCATCTCTGTTTCCATTTCTAAAAATACTGCTCATTTCTACACATCAGGAACTCTGAAACCAGGAGGAACTAGAGCAAGGTATCAATCTTTTCACTTCTAGTTCATGCTTTAAAAATGACCTTTGCCCTAAAGGCCAGCTAGCCAAAAGCAGAACAGCAATGAGCCCGCCACACAAAGCTGCAGTTTCCCAAACGTGGCCGGTCCAAAGGCTGAGTGATGGCCAAGGCCAAGTTTTTAAGCAACGATTTCTTTTCTTTTTAAACTACTGATATTTCCCACTTGGAAAAAACAAAACAAAACAGAACAAAAACCTGTATTTCAAAATTAGCTACTTCAATCATAGAAGGCTGGATTGAGGCTGGTTTATAGTCCATGAAAACCACCTCTCTTTATAAATTCTAAACATTTAAAAAATCTTTGCTTGTGCTGGAATGTCATTTTCTAGTATTTTGGCCACTTCACCATGACTCTTTTGTGAATATGAAGCCATTTCACAGTTCTTGGAATTTGTTTGAGACAGATTCCCAAACAGAGCGTCCTGGGAGGTGGGCGTGGCCAACAGAGAGAACACAAAATTCTACTCGGCCTTATGATGAGTTTTCTCCAGGGCTCTTTCATGCCTCCCTCACACCTGAGGAGTCCCTCTCTGAGGCCAGCAAAAGCACTGCAGGGAAAGATGCAATAATCTTAATACGTTAAAGTTAAGATTTAAAAATAAACATAAAATTAGAATGCACTTATCTTCCAAGGAATGGAAGAGAAAGCGGGAGGGGAAACTTCAAATGGCAACTTTCACAGTGGCCACATCTGGGGACAGTGCCCCAGCCAGGAAATGCAACAGTGACACCCTAGCAATGCCTTCCCAGTATCACCAAAGGGGTAAGTAGGCAATCGAGTAAGTGGAGGGGAAGATCTCTCCAGCAGCCCTTTTAAAGTACGGACAATGAAAACGTGAGGCAGGATGACTGAGAAGCCGAGCCTTTGGGAGGAACACTGGAACTTGCGGCACCTGCAGACACCCCACATTCCGGGTTCCTCACACCACCTCAGATCACTGCCTGTGTCACTGCAGGTCCTTTCTCCATCGCCCCGGCCTCACAGTGCCCGGCCTCCTCCTACATCTCCAATGGCTCCTCCTCTGCTCCTTCCTCCTTCAGCCCAGCTGTCCTCTCTCCTCACTTCCCTGTCTCGGCGCCCTCTGAGATTAGGATCCTCTCTCCCCGGCACACACTACCAACTCCAGCCATTCTTTCACTGTGTCCCTCTCAGCTTGGCCAAAAGATCACTCAATTCCTGACCTCCTGCACGCTTCAACTCCCCAGCAGGGCTATCTAGAGAAGCATGGAGTCACCCAGAGTGGCTCTTTCAGTCTGCAGCCAGAGCTTCGAGTGGGCTGTGAATGCTTCAGGTGACTGCTCCGCACCTCCATCTCTCTAGAGGACTTTCTGCTGCCTCCTGGTCTCTGCAAACTTCCAATCCCTCCTCCATGTAGCATGCTCAGATGCTGTCTTTGACTCCCATTTCACAAAGAAAGGTCGGTAATCAAAAGAGAAATGCAGAGCCTCCTCCTCCGAGCGCCACCTACGCATGTATCTGTCATTTGGTCCATCCCCACTGGTAACTATCCATGTTCCTCCTAAAGCCAGTAACTCCACTTGTCCACAAATCCATCTCTCTCTCCTACTCAAGAAGTGTTTTCAGTAGCCCTCCATCCCACACAATCAATATTTCACTCTCTACTGAATCACTCCCCTCAGCATCTAAACATGCTGATAATGCTTCCAACTGAAAAATAATTCTCCTAAGCTTATTTACCCCACCAGATACCACCTCAAACTCTGCTCCCTTTTGCAGCAAAGCTCAACTGAGTTGTCTACAATCCCTGTCTCCACTTCCTCCCCTGCATTCTTCTCTCCAGTCCAGCTTGTGTGGCCACAGCCACTGGACCACTGGTCCTGGCACTGGCCCAAGCCTCCATTCTCAGTCCTCTCCATTTCTCAGTCCTCTCCATTTCTCAGTCCCCTCCATGTTCCTGGTTTCCCCACTTCCTCCCTGATTATTCCCTCTTGTTCTCCTTTGCTGGCTCGTCCTCTTCTGCTCGTCATGAAGCTGGAATGCCCCCAGGGCCCAGTCCTTACAACTCTTCTCTTCTTTCACTGGGGATCTCATCTGATCTTATTCCTTGAAATACCAACCAGAGGCCAAAGACTCCTATCACATCTCCGGCACAGACCGCCCTCTTAAACGATCAGATCTGGATAGGACCACCCACTCGGCGTCTCCATGTGGGTGGCTTATAGTCTTCTCACACTCAGCAAGTTCAAAACTGAACTTTGAATCTCTTTTTTAAATTGAGATGGAGTCTCGCTTTTGTCACCCAGGCTGGAGTGCAATGCTGTGATCTCAGCTCACTGCAACCTCCGCCTCCCAGGTTCAAGCAATTCTCCTGACTCAGCCTCCCAAGTAGCTGGAATTACAGGCACCTGCCACAACTCCCAGCTGGTTTTTATATTTTTAGTAGAGACGGGGTTTTGCCATGTTGGCCAGGCTGGTCTCAAACTCCTGACCTCAGATGATCCACCCATCTCGGCCTCCCAAAGTGCTGAGATTACAGGCGTGAGCCACCGTACCCGGCCTCTGAATCCGTTTTTGCACCCAAACCTTCTCTGGCTGCAACCTACTCCATCTCCATTGGTGACAATTCCATCTAGTTACTCAAACTAAAGTGCCTGGAGTCATTACAGACTTTCCCCTTTTCCTCATATTCACAACCACTCTGGAACGACATGGTAAGGGCTCTATCTTCAAACTATCCAGAATGTGGCTACTTTTCCCTGCTGCTGCTGCTGCTGCTATCTGCAGAGTGTGCCCCACTGTCTCTTGTCTGGATTACTAAAGTAGAATTCTCCAGTGACCTCTGAGATGGTCTCCTGGATTTTACCCTTGTTCTCTGCCCTGTCCAACGTCCTCTGAGATGGTCTCCTGCGTTTTACTCTTGTCCTCCGCCCTGTCCAACGTCCTCTGAGATGGTCTCCTGGACTCTAGCCTTGTCCTCCGCCCTCTCTAATGTCCTCTGAGATGGTCTCCTGGACTCTAACCTTGTCCTCCGCCCTCTCTAATGTCCTCTGAGATGGTCTCCTGGACTCTAGCCTTGTCCTCCACTCTCTCCAATGTCCTCTGAGATGGTCTCCTGGACTCTAGCCTTGTCCTCCACCCTCTGCAATGTCCTCTGAGATGGTCTCCTGGACTCTAGCCTTGTCCTCTGCCATCTGCAATGTCCTCTGAGATGGTCTCCAGGACTCTAGCCTTGTCCTTTACCCTCTCTAATGTCCTCTGAGATGGTCTCCTGGACTCTAGCCTTGTCCTCCGCCCTCTGCAACGTCCTCTGAGATGGTCTCCTGGACTCTAGCCTTGTCCTCTACCCTCTGCAATGTCCTCTGAGATGGTCTCCTGTACTCTAGCCTTGTCCTCCGTCCTCTCTAATGTCCTCTGAGATGGTCTCCTGGACTCTAGCCTTGTCCTCCACTCTCTCCAATGTCCTCTGAGATGGTCTCCTGGACTCTAGCCTTGTCCTCCACCCTCTGCAATGTCCTCTGAGATGGTCTCCAGGACTCTAGCCTTGTCCTCTGCCATCTGCAATGTCCTCTGAGATGGTCTCCAGGACTCTAGCCTTGTCCTCTGCCATCTGCAATGTCCTCTGAGATGGTCTCCTGAACTCTACCCTTATCCTTCACTCTCTCCAATGTCCTCTGAGATAGTCTCCTGGACTCTAGCCTTGTCCTCTGCTATCTGCAACATCCTCCAAGATTGTCTCCCGGCTTCTACCCTTTCCTCCACCTTCTACAGTTTATTCTCAATGTAGAGGCCAGAGTAAGCCAATTAAAATGAAATAGACCCTGCTTCTCTGCTTAAAACCCTACACTGATTTCCCATCATGAACCTAGAATTCCCCAACAGCCTGCAATGGCAGGCACAGCCAGGTCCCACTATGTCCTGCCCGGTTCCAGCTCACAGCTCTGTGCAGAATCTTTCCAGCCAGGCTGGCCTGGGTGCTCCTCCAGCTGTCTGTATGCTGCAGCCACCAGCCCTTCTCTCTACAGCGCTCTTGCCCAGATGCTACGTGGCTAGTTACTGCACCTCCCTCAAGTCCATGTTCAATTTCACCTTTAGAGACCTCCCTGACCACTCCACTTAAAACTGCAACCTGCCCCGTCCTACTAGACATGGTCTACTTTACACTGCAACCTGCCCCGTCCTACTAGACATGGTCTACTTTTTCTTTTCTCTACAATATCTAGGCCTTGTTGCATAGCATATAATTTGCTTCCGCTACTGTCCAATGAAAATTGTCTGTCTCTTCCTGCCTGTCCCTACCCCCATCCTCCACTTGTATTCCTCACAAACACAGAATCTCCGTGAGAGCAGGCACTGGTGCTGCCTCACTGTCTTCTGAGTTAGAGCTGTGCCTGGCACACGCAGGAGCTCAATCCACGTGTTCTCTAGTGAATCAGGGAGATCTAAAACAGGAGACTCCAGGGATTGTTACAACCAGCAAATGAATAAACCTGGAAATCTTTCCAAAGTATAAACAACTATAATGGCATAAAATAATGTGTTGAACACTATCTTAAAATTCATTCCGGGGAAACCTACTAGAAAATTGCCTTTACGTTGTGGCTTAAGAGGTATAGAAAAATCCACCCAGGCAGGCCTACTATCTTTTCCAACAATGGCCTGAGATTCCACTAAGAAGAGATCAATGAAGACTGGCAAGCCTTCATTTTCTGAATTCAAAGTTACCTCTGAGAAGTCCAGAGGGGAAGAGAGGAAATGTCTTCAGGCCAGGTCCTGGTGTCCTGCTGTGCTTATGCACAGTCAGACGGCTCTGCCCTCAGGTCAGGCGCCCATAGGGAGAAGTGGGAGAAGGTCTCCGGCACCAGGGCTCCCTGCAGAGCTGGGGGAGGCTGGGGGCATGTCAGAGTCAGCAGGGTACTGGATGCCTAAGAAACAAGAGAAGAACACAGGCAGTTAGAGGAGCAGGGAGGAGAGGAGCAGGGTACAAAGCCTTTCTTCAAGCCCAGAGGAAAGGCTACTGACATTAGAAATCTTATCCAGTCAGACAGTTGTGAAGCATAATAGTACACTGGAGAAAAAAACGGAGGTTTACTATGTTAAAAAAAATCCACCAAGAAGTTAATGAATAAATCCATCAACACAGACAATTCTGAGATAACAAACTGCCCCTCGACCTTCATTCTGTCCCCTCCTTTTCAATCACAGCCATTCAGCTTTGCCCAGTGAGTCTCCTATAGAGAGAGGTGCAAGTCCACAGAAACGCTTGCTTCTCAGGGCAACCATGAGAAAAATAACTCAAAAGTATATAATAAAATAAAAATAGAATTAAAAGAGGATAAAAATAAACTAATGAAAAAGAAGGCAAAACAGAAGAACAGAAGAACACAAATAACATTAAGATCCATGGAAAACAAATAGTACAATGGCAGACATAAATTCAGCGTTATCACTAATTACGCTAAATGGTTTAAACACTCCATTCAAAGGCAGGAATTGGTTGAATGAGTAACAACTATACGTTATTACAAGAAACATAATTTAGAACAGCACCAGAAAGAATACTTAGAAACAAATTTAACAAAAGATGTGTAAGATCTGTATATTAATAACTACCAAAACATCATTAAAAGAAATTAAAGAAGCCCTAAAAAAATAGACATCCCATGTTCGTGGATGGAAGACAATGTTGCTAAGATAGCAACACCTTCCAAACTAATATATTAACAGATTGATTAATTGGTGAATAGATTACATGTAATCACCACTAAAATCACAGCTGCCTTTTTTTAATAAAAATTGACAAGCTGATCCTAAAATTCACAAAGAAATCCAAGAGACTCTTAGTAGCTAAAAGAACCTAGAAAAGAAAAAAAACTTGGGGGAGTTACACTTCTTAATGTCAAAATTTACTATAAAGCTATATTAATCAAGACAGTGTAATAGTGACATAAGGACAAACATATAGATTAATGGATTAGAAGTGACAGTCCAAAAGTACGTATCTACATTTCTGGTTAATTGGTTCTTGACAAGAGTATCATGACATTTCAATGGGTAAATGATAGTGGTTTTTTTTTTTGTTTTTAACAAATAGTACTGAAAAACTGAATCTAAACACAGACCTTAAACTTTTCACAAAAATTAACGGCAAATGAATCATAGACCTAAATATAACAGCTAAATTTATAAAACTCTTAAGAATAAAACATAAAAGTCAATTTTTATGATCACAGATGAAGAAATGGTTTCTTAAATATGGTGCTAAAAGCTCAAACAAGAAAAAATGGATACACTGTAATTCATCACAGTTCAAAATGTTTGTATGTCAAAAATGCCATCTAGAGAATAAAAAGACAACCTACAGAATGCAAGAGAGCATTTGCAAATCATATATCTGATAAAGGCCTCAGATTCAGAATATATAAAGAATACTTAACAATCCAAAGACAACCCAAATGTAAATATGGGCAAAGGATTTAGACATTTCTCCAAAGAAGATATTCAAATGGCCAATAAGCAAAGAAAAAATGCTCTACATGACTAATCAATTAGGGAAATGCAAATCGAAACTCCAATGAGATGCCACTTCACACCCACTAGGATGGCTAGAATCAAAGGATAGATAATAACAAGTGTAGACAAGAATGTGGAGAAATGTGAACCCTTACACATTGCTGGGGAGAATGTAAAGTGGTGCAGCTGCTTTAGGAAATAGTTTGGCAGCTCCTCAAAGTGTTGAACATAGAGTTGTCATATGGCCCAGCATTTCCACACCTAGGTAAACACCCAAAATGAATGACAATATACCTCCACACAACAGCCTATACAGGAATGTTCACAGCTGCATTATTCATAATAGCCAAAAAGTGAAAACGACCCATATGTCCATCAACTAGTGAATGTATAAAAAAAAAAAAAAGACTGAGGCAAATCCATGCAATAGATTTGGCCACATAAAGGAATGCAGTACTGATTCACGCTACAGCATGGGTAAATGTTGAAAACATTGTGCCAGATGAGAGAGAGAAGCCAGACACAGAAGGACATATATGAAACCACTCATATGCAAGGTCGAGAACAGAAATCCATAGCGACAGAAAGTGGATCACAGGTTTCCAGAAGCTTGGAAAGTGAGAGAATAATGAGTGAGTGTGAAGGGATGCAGAGATTTTTGGAGGGTACTGAAAAGACCCTGGAATTAGATAGTGACGTTGGTTACAAAACTCTGTGACTATACTAAAAACCACAGAATGGTGTACTTTAAAACGATGACTTTTATGCTGTGTGAATTCCATTTTAATAAAACTACTATTTAAAAAGAAAGAAAGAGGCCCGGCGCGGTGGCTCACACCTGTAATCCCAGCACTTTGGGAGGCCGAGGCAGGTGGATCACGAGGTCAGGAGTTTGAGAACAGCCTGGCCAACACGGTGAAACCTCATCTCTACTAAAAATACAAAAATTAGCTGGCTGCGGTGGCAGGCATCTGTAATCCCAGCTACATGGGAGGTTGAGGCAGAAGAATCGCTTGAACCCAGGAGGCAGAGGTTGCAGTGAGCCAAGATCGCACTATCGCACTCCAGCCTGGGGGACAAGAGCGAAACTCCATCAAACAAAAAAAAAAAAAAAGAAAAAAGAAAGGGGAGGGGACGGGAGGGGAGGGAGGGGAGGAGAAACATGCCAAGTGGAAAAAATTTTAAAAGACGAAGTCTAGATTACTCCAGGTTTTCCCAAATGTTCTCTTTCTCAGTACAGCTTTTGTTCATCAGGACTGCAACACTATATGTAAACTCTGCTTAACCTTAGGCATTTCTGTTTGGGAAGCAAAGAACAAATTCAACTGCCTCTTTCTCTCTCCCCCTCTGCCTCTGCAGGGCCATCCTAGTTTTCTCAAAGCAGAGAATCAGAGGAGCAGTGTTTCCATCTGACCAGACAGAAGACACAGCCTGGTGGACAGGCCCATATATCTTTTTGGTAGATATTCTCTCGTTACTGCTCCTTTACTAAAATAGCAAGCATTGCCCACATGCAGCCTGAGGATGCTAAATTTTTTGCAACACTCAGGACCAGGCTGCTCAAGCTAAAGCCTTTAATGCTAATGTCTCCGCCAGCCGAGAGCCCTCACCCAGCCTCCAAACATCACCTGGCCATGCACAGAGCAAGCCTCTCCCCTCCAGAAAGCTGTTCCTCCTCAGTCCTGAGCAGCATCTAGACACCCATTCCAGAAAATGGTATCCACTTTGTTGCAAATCTATTCTCTGCCTTTACTTGGCAATGAATTCTGAGCCTTCAAATAAAGACAATATAGTGTCTTTTACTACAGCTTCTGCCATTTTTCCCAGGTAAGAAGAGCCTGTAAACAGAATTATAACCTCCAGCAGGAAGAACAGCTCTCTGCTCAGCTGGTGCACTGGCAAATGAAGCCTTTCCAAGCTACATTATAAAAAGATTTATAAAGAGAGCCTGGCCACAGAGCTTTCTGCCCAGAGGGGTGTGTTGGGAGCCCAGTGTGGCTCCTGGGCTGTTGGCAGGTTGCAAAGCCTCCTGTCCCCACCTGGACAGTGGCCCATGGTCACACAGCTGACTGGCATCCGCATTTTCTCAGCACCGGCAAATGGGCGCTAATGAAGTGCTACAGCATGTCACTTATTGTCTGTCATCCGTATTTTTAACAGCTTCCAGCCAAGCTGCATGTGTACCCAGGTATCAAGAACTGTTCTTCATACTACTCTGGTTACAAAGCCACACCGGTATTGAGTGGTCAGTCCTTCAATACTCAAGAAGCCCTCACATTTTTAGTACTTGTTTTTATAGAACACCAGGAATGCATGTACTGGGTTTTAGCAGAAACATGTGTAGTAAATGTTCATGCACTCAACCTTTTCTTGCACCCCGACCATGTGCTCAGACAGCACATAGGAGTGATAACAAGGTGAATAAGATGTGGTCTCTGCTGTCAAGGAGCTCAGACTATGTAGGAACCTGTAGACTGCACCTGGCCCTCAGTGACACCACACCGAGGCCCTCAGTGACACACACACACACACACACACACACACACACACACACACACACACACTACTGTGTGTGACTTGAAAAAAATCTGATATACTGAAGGATAGGATGAGGCTTCTCATTTCCTAACAGTGTGCTTGTCTGGTAATTTCAATACAATTCATTAATTTACACCTTTCTTGGAACACAGATGCTACTTCAAATTATAAACAAAAGACTCAATGGTTCAGAATAACCTGAGAAAGTCAACCTGATGCAAAAACGTATATTAAAGACATTATTTTATTCATTTCTTTCTTTCACCAAGTGTGTGTATATCAATATAGAAAAGGATCCTGTTGGTGATTTTTTAAGATTATATAAGATGACTCCTTGTTAAATAAAGGCTCTAAAATAGCAGCAGCTGAAATCACTACAATAAAAAGGCTTATGAGAAAAAAAAGTCAGTGACAACCACTCAAAACCTTTAGATCTTTGCAGTCTGAGTATTTATCTATACGCGCACACACACATGCATCTATAGATGCATGTATGTGTATAAGTGTGTATATATGCATCTATGTATGCACACGTGTGTACATATGTATCTATATGTGTGTGGGTGTGTGTATATATATGCCATCAGTTAGTGATAAGAGCTACAATAAAATACAACCAGGTAAAGAAAGGACGTGCTATTTTCTTAGTCTTTAAGGCCTCTCTGAAGAGGTGATATTTTAAGTGAGTCTTGGATGAAATGAGCAAGCAGGACATGACAATGTACGGAGAAAGAACATGCTCCACAAACATGCTCACTGCTCCGCACAAGCAATGACAGTGAAGCCCCCCCTACCTTCACTGTTCCCATAGGCCAAGCCGCCCAAGTTCCCTAAAGGAACAGTGAAAGCAGTGAGAAACAGAAACCTGACAGATATTGAAGGTACCTCCCAAAGCATTTGATGGGAGAAAGGAAGGGAGGTAGGGAAGGAGGGAGGGAAAGAAAGAAGTCAAAGACGCTTCCAGACTTTTGTCCTGAACAGTCGTTTGAGCGGTGCTGTCCATGACACGGGTGTCCCTCAGAATCCCTAGGGTAGGTGTGCAGATTGCCGTGCCGACAAGAAGCATGGGCTCGTGGGGGTGGTCTGGTGACACAAAGTGAGAGGCCATCCCATCTACATGCTGTTAACATTAACGCTGAAGGCTAAATGAGCTCACCCGGGCAGGGATGTAGATGGGAAAGACAGCAAAAGAGGCCTGAGGATGGAGCCGTGGGGCCCTCGGATGTCCAAACACAGAGACGCAGCTCAGCGATGAAGAGCGACCAATGAGGGAGGAGGAACGGGGAGCTGCAAGGAGAGGGTGGCGACCTCAGAATGGGATGCTGGATGTCCAGATTTTAGACGAACTGGGTGTTACTGCAGGAATGGGTAGTTAATGTAAGACCAAAGAGGATGACCAAAAGGAGGAGGCCAAAGAAGAAAGTCAGGGATCTAGTTTTGAAATGGCCTGCTATGCAGATGTTGAAATGGCTAAAGTAGTAACAGGAAGGAAGATGAAGATGGTGAATTAGTTGCTAAACTCGTCTATGAATGCAGAGGAGGACAAAAGGAGGGGTTATCTGTAGAAGGCTCAGAGAAGAAGGAAGAGGGATGGTAAAGCCTGATGGCACATGTCTCAAGGGAGCAGGGGATTTTTAGGGAGGAAGAAGGTGCAATGGCCTGGAAGTGGCAATGAGAAGCACAGACAGCATCCACTCCACCTTGACCATGTGGTTTTTTTGTTTTTTCTGAGTGATGACCATGTGACAGTCACTGAACTTGGCGGTGATATGCACAATATTGGCAAAAGCACAGCTACTGTAAAAGAGCTGCATCTTACAGAAGAGGAAACAGGTTAAAATCTTTGCCCAGGTCAGATAGCTGGTCAGTGGCAACCCACGTCCAGCTGCAGAGCTCCTGCTCTTATCCAGGATTCCACAGAGTCTTCTATGCAGATGTCTTTAAATACTTCTAAGTAGTATCTCAGAACAATAGAAGAAAGATGGGTTATTCACTAAACAGTTTTCAGACAAATAGCTATAGGTGGGGAAAAAAAATAGGCTTGGAAAAAAGATTAGGCTGGTTTCCTAACAATGCTAAAAGTAAAACTAAAATTTTACCAGAGGAAAAAAATAACTAAAATATGTATAACCCAGCAGGGAGAAAGGCCTTTAAAGCAAACCTCAGAAATAAGGAAATGGTAAAATTCTAACTACATAAAAATAATATTTCTATTTGGAAAAAATAACATAAGACAAGTAAAAAGTAAATAACAAAACAGGGAATAATTTTTCTCATTACATGTAATGAAGAATTAATACTTCTAATTTATAAAAAAAAATCAATAGAAAACACTGCAATAGAAAAGCAGGTAAAGAATGTGAACAGGTTCACAGAAAGAGAAATACTAGTGGCTGATAAACATTTGAAAAGATGCTGAAACTTATTCCTAATTAAAGACGTGAAGTAAAAAGATACCATATTTCACTTGTCAGATCAGCAATGATGAAAAACCTTCATACTGTTGAGTAAAAACCCAATACCGTTGAATGTGGAGAAGGAGGAACTTTCATCCATTTTTTAGCAGAACAACAATAGATGTCATTTTGGAAAATGACTTGGAAACAGATCAAAACATAAAACACACATAATTCTGACCCACATGTGCTGCCCTAAGTATTTACTCTAGAGATACATTGGCAAAAAAAATTTCATATGTGTGTTAAAACAAAACAAAACAAAAACAAAAAACCCTGGAAGCAATCTTCACAACAGCAAAAACTGAAAATCTATTTACAAACCCATCAATAGAAGAAAAGCTGAATAAATAATACAGCTATATTACTGAAGAATAAGCTGAACCTTAGTTAATATTTCATGTCTTGGCATGAAAAGATATCTAAGATATATCAGCAAAGAAAAAGTCACACTACAAAAATATTTATACACTATGATCCCATTTGTGAACACACACTTAAGTTATATACTCACAATTTTTCTAGAAGAATTAAAATTAAAAAAAAAAAACTGTGGGTAATTGCTTTAGAATAAAGGGAATTTTATTCTCCATTTTTTTCCTTTCAAAGTTGTTTTTTTATTCTCTGCATTTATAGCTTTAAATTTTTAGAAGCTAAAGACTTTTGATACAGTACCCATGAGATACTATACACTGAGAGAAAACAATTATTTTTATTTTGCCTCGCCAAGGATTGTATCTCATAAGTATAACATATTGCAAGCTCTAAATTAAAATCCCACAAAGAGACAGCATTTCTTTGCATTGCAGCCTCCCTGAAGCAAATCCTTAGAGTAGGCTCTGCTCTGAAATCCACACAGAAATCCAAGTTAGTAGAGGCTCTTCCTTCTCCATATCCTTTCTCCGTCTTCTCCATAATGAAGGAACATTTTAGACTCTGTGCCCACTAGTGATCACAGCAAAATACTGCTCAAGAGAGACCCTCCCACTTACCTACAATTCCTTACACATACGTACATAAAGGGGTTCCAAAAGAATCCCTCCACTTCTCTTCCAGTCTTTTAATTTCCAAGTCTAGGATTGTTTTCTTAGCTGTTGCTGAACTTGCAAGTTAATATTTCAAAAAGCAGTATAGCTCTGTGCAGTTAAGCTTATGCAGCCGCTATAAGTGGAGGTTTTCACATGTGTGGCTTGTTTGACTTTACTATGAATAGAGGTCTTGTCCTGCTTCGATAAAGCACCTCTCTGTTTGCATGCATCGTATACTAATAGTCTGTACACTGGGAAACACAGGGATCCCTTTAGAGTTGCCCTGCAGTGAGTTATTTTGCACTTGTCTTCTCTGGGGGAAAACAAAATACACTCTTCAGCAGTGGAGATATTTGTCAAATTATAGCTATGGAACAAACTCGTTGGTTCATTGGTTATCAATTAATTGAGTATTGTTTAAAATTCTCTTATTGTGATAAAAGGCATTTGGCTAATTCTGCCATCATTCCTGATTCTAAGATATCACTCATAAAAATGAAGCTGAGTCTTAGGCTTAAACTGCTCACAAAGAACCAATTGATTTATCTGACCGGATACCAAATTAGGCACAAAATGAGAAGCTTGTTATAGTAGAGGCATTACCACAGGAAAAAAATAGTTTATTTAGAATGGCGAGATAAAACACACACCAATTTTAAAGAGCTTAGAAAGCAATTCCTTTGGCTATGTAATTTTGTAAAGGAATAAGGTAACTTAATATACTAAGGAAAAAAAAATCTCCAAATAGCAATACACAGTATTTTCTATTTTTATAGTGTGTGTAATTGTGAATGGTCTAAATATACCAGTTAAAAGGTACAGATATTCAGGGAGGGTAAAATAGCAAGCGTCAACTACATGTTGCATTGTCCACAGGAAATCTACTTCAAATAGGAAGATTCATGTTAAAAATAAAGGGATGGAAAAAGATATACCATGCTAACACTAATCAAAAGAAAGCTGGACTAGCTATGTTAATTTCAGATAAAGCAGAGTTCAAACCAAGAAAAAAATCATCACAACAAAGCGGGCTATCACAAAATAATAAAGGGATCAATTTTCCAAGACATAACAATGCTAAACATGTAATACCCTACAACAGAGCATCAAAATACGTATGGCAAAACTGACAGAACTGCAGGGAGAAACAGACAAATCCACTACTAATAGCTGTAGACTTTAACACCCCTTTACCAGCAATGGACAAATTCAGCAGGCAGAAAATCAAAAAGAACAGAGTTGAACCGCATAGCACTAACAATCAACTCGATCTACTTGATAAAGAATATTCCATCCAACAATAGCAGAATATGCATTCCTTTAGTTCAAAGGGAAGAAAGAGTCCAGGCCACAAAACACACCTTAAATGTAAAAACAAACAAAAAAAACACAAAAATCATACAACGTATGCCCTCATATCACAATGGAATTAAACTAGAAATCAGTAAGAGAAAGATATGTGGAAAATCTCCAAATATCTGGAGAACAAACAGCACACTTCTAGATAACGCAAGAGCCACTGGCATTTTCACCATAAATTTAAAACAAAACCACCACCAAAACAGAAAATTAGAGAAAAAATGGAAATATGGCATTATCTCATCTAGGCTATCTTTACCTGAAAACTAGGGAAAAAAACGACATGGGTCAAACACTTCCATTTTTGTGGACCAGAGGGCAGTCTTTTATGAGCCAATGAAGTTCTCCACAGTGGACTCTGAATGCTGTCAGCAGGCCTGTCCCTCCCCATTCCCAAAACCCAGCTTCCCCCCTGTGTAATTCCAACGGCATTTTGTGGATGTGCATTTTGGACAGGTCTTCAAGGTTTTCCTTTGAAGTTTCATAGGCATGATTTCTTTAATCCTCAGAGGATTCCCACAAAAGAAGTAACCCTGGTACGATTCTCACTTTAGAGATGAATAAAACAGGAACATTTACAGAGAGGTCACAGATCTTTTCACAAATCCAGTGGGGCCTGAAGTCTTGAGCAGGATCCTGTCTCTGTCCCCACAGTCTTGCCTTCTCTGCTCAAGCAGTGACCACAACTGCTGCACAAGGAGATGTTTCTGGACTCTGCCGGTCACACTGTTCCAGTTCTGACATGAACAGTACTCAGTCAGACCTGCAGGTGCATGGTATCAGGTCAGCCTGGCAGGGTGGCCCTTTAGGAGCAATGTGGGTGCTTGCACAGCTTTGTCCAGTTTATTAATAATAGGAGGGTTTCTTCCTTGTTTGACTTCAATCCCATGGCAGCAAAATGTCCACTTATGATATAAGGTGGATTTATTGGTTGAAATATACATAGTTAGACAGGCGCAGTGGCTCATGCCTGTAATCCGAGCACTTTGGGAGGCCGAGGTGGGAGGACTGCTTGAGCTCAAGAATTTGAGACCAGCCTGGGCAACATGGCAAATCCCCACCTCTACAAGAAAATATAAAAATTTTCTGGGTGTG
Source organism: Pongo pygmaeus (assembly GCF_028885625.2). Taxonomy (NCBI): domain Eukaryota; kingdom Metazoa; phylum Chordata; class Mammalia; order Primates; family Hominidae; genus Pongo; species Pongo pygmaeus. The sequence goes on from NC_072385.2 coordinate 127,111,261, forward strand.
GTGGCACACACCTGTGGTCCCAGCGATTCAGGAGGCTGAGTTGGGAGGATTGCTTGAGCCCCAGAGATCAAAGCTGTAGTGAGCAGAGATTGCACCACTGCACTCCAGCCTGAGTGACAGAGCAAGATCCTGTCTCAAAAAAATAAATTATATGTATATATACACGTATGTAATCATATATCATATATATAGATACACGTATGTGTATCTATATATATTATATAGATACACATAGATATATGTGTGTGTGGTGGGCATGTGTGTGTATATATATGGAGTAATAAAATTTGTGTGGACTGAGGGGGTGACTGAATTTACAATTAATTTTTTACAAAACTAAATTAATTTACTTCACTAAAAATGAAATATAACCACAATTGAAAAATAAAAAATAGAAAAACTGTCACAATTCTTATGAGTTCTGATTCCTCTCCTCAGCACATTTTTCAAGTTTGTACATCAAACTGCACAATTCTGCCTCACCATTGTTTGCGCTTAATATAAACATTTCCCATGCCTACTAACTCCAAAAATCTTATCTAATTAGAGCATGATATTTACTTAGTTATATTTAGATGTTTTCCATTTGGGGCTATTATTCTTTAAAAAACACGAAGAAATACATTTGTGCATCAAGCATTTATTTTTCTCCACATTTAGTATCATTTCTTGGAGCTGGAGTCTCCAAAGTGCAACTGTGCAAAGTAATCATGCCATTGCAAATAAAAATAATGCATCTTTCCTTAAGCCATCCTTTCACCCAGTTTAGGTCTAGAAATTCATTCTTTCTGCCAAGCCAACATGATTTATATTTATTTCCTTCCTGCCGCAGGGCCCACTTCATCATATTAGAAAATGCACTTTTTTAGCTACTTTCTCTTAGAATTTTTTTTTTTAAATAACAGTTCCATGCTTAACAAGAAAAACTTTATCCTATCTCCAAAGCTATTTATTATCACGTAATGGTAGTTATATTGTAACTAAATTGACTTCTGCATAAACAGTAGGTGTGGATAACATATAAGTCAATACCAGGTAATATTCAAATATAATTTAAAGTCTTCCAGACTACGATTGTATAAGCTTCCCAATAATTATTTTTATTAGCACCTCAGCTAAGGGTTTTTGCCATTTGAGGTCAGTTTATAGACATGTGTGGTTTTGAAAGCCACCACATTGTGGTGTTTCGGTAAAAAGAAAATACAGACCTTCAGGCAGGATCCCAATGTCCTTTATTTAAAATAAAAATATATATATATTGAGTTCAGTGAAAAGTTCCAGACTGAAGTTCAGCATACCACGTCCTGTGCTGGAAATTCAAAATGAGTAACACCCACGTCTTAGCTCCAGGAGCCCAGGTCACTGTACATTCACCCTATAGAAGTGCAACAAATAAATGTCAAACTCTGAGTCTCAACTCCACTGTCAAGGAGAGTTGGGAAGAGATAAAATATGGTGGCGAGGGCAGTATTTAACTCAGGGACATGTGACTTCCACAGGTTTCACCTCTCTTTATGCCAAAAATTGAAAAGTACCCTCATATCAGGTTAAATTCAATTTCTATGTAACTATGCATGGAGTTTCAATCAAGTCAGTAACAGTTAAATTTTGTTGACATAACATGTCATATGTGTTAACATCAATTCTGTTTTTTTTTAATACTCTAGAGCTAATACTTGTTTCCAATTTTTTAAAATATTTCATTTGGCAAAGCTCACAGGCCCTCGGCACCAAGTCTGCTGTGTCTAGGGAGCAAATGGATGCTGACTTCATTCCATGTCACCCCCAAAATGCCAGAGCTGCTCAGGGAACTGACAGGGACTGAAGGGGCCACGCAGAACCCCCAGAAGCGGCAGGAAGAGGATGGGCCAGTTTCTGACCATCACCGAAGGCAGGGTGCCACAGCAGGAGACACTGGGGATGCAGGAAAAAGCAGGTGAGGAGAAAGTTCACGGGGAAGCCCTCGACCACAGAGGGTGTCAGGTGATAGGAGGCCTTGGAGCCAGCCGTGGAGAAAAGGCCAGCGAAAGCCACAGGTTTCAAAGACGCGGAAAAAAATCTGGGGCAACTCTGAAGGCAAGGGCTCAAATGAGGAATGCGCAGTCACCAGAAAGGAAGGGAGGAGCACGGAGGCCGGGACATGCAGGAGGCCAGTGGAGGACAGTGGTACCTGGGCTAGAAGCTGGTGGCCTGGGGGCACGTCTAGTGTTCTAGACATGCGGGCTTGGTCTGGGGTGCAGATGAAGGATGTGCAGAGAAGAGACAGGTATGGGAGAGGCTTCTCTCAACCAGTCTTCACTGGGAATCATATATATGTGCAAGATCCATTGGGTGCCGTCTGCCCTGACCGCTGAAGGCCAGGAGAATGCCAATGGTAAACCCACAGGCAGGTGGTGGACCCAGAGGAGAAATGAAGGGGGCCTGCGGCAATGAACTTGATGCAAAGATGATGGACGTCAGGGTAGATTTTGACAGTAGAGCGTTTTAAGGAAAAATGTTAAATTCATCTAGCCCAAACCGTCCATTTAACACATTTTTTTAAAAAGGCCCAAAAATGTTGGACTATGAATTGAGACTGAACAGAGTTGAGCTGGTTGAACAGTTGAGTCTGAATAATACAGGCTACAGAGAAGGACGTGCCCAAACAGGACAAGTGGGACAAGAGTCTGAACCAACCACAACTAACTTCAAGGCATGTAGGACGTGCCTAGTGACAGTGAAATGGCACAAACCAGGCCCCCAGATGCAGGCGAGAGGCCCTGTCCATGCTGGGATCCCAGAACCTAGGGCAGGTAAGCACTCTAGAAGAGCTGGTCAAAAGGCTGGTAACCTGGAAAGAAACACACTTCTCCAAGGCCCTCCAGATCAGCACTTCAGTCAATGCAAGCCACATACATAATTTTAAATTTTCTGGTAGCCACATTTTATTAAAAAGCATGGGAAATTAGTTTCAGTAATATATTTTATTTAACCCAATATGGCCAAAATATAATCATCTCAACATATAATCCATATAACAATTATGACTGGGTACTTTACATTCTGTTTTTCACATCCAAAACCCACTGACAGCACAGCTCAATTGGGACTGGCCAGAGTTTAAGGGCTCCGGGGCCCCGCAGGGCCAGTGGCTACCACAGAGGACAGCCTGGCTCCAGGTCCTCGCTTCCCCTCCACCTGTCTGCATTCTGTTTTTCCTGCTACACCAGGAAGAAGTCCTGCCTGCCTCCAGAAAGCAGCCCTCATCTGCCAAGCCAGCAGGACACAGCTCAAGGCCCTGATCAGTCGCCTAGGCAGGCACAGACAAGCTGGTCCTCCCGAGGAAAGGCTGGATCCACTGCACATGGCCAGGGACAGAAAAAAAACAAGGTCACTGTCAAGGAAGCAGAGCTGCAGGCCAAAGGGAGAGAGTCCCAGGAGTGATTAAAGTATTAACAGATAAGAAATGCTTCCCTCGGCCAATCAGCAGGCAGAAATTGTGCATTCCTTTCAGGAGGAGCTGCAAACACGTCCTTCTGAGTCTTACTCAGGTTTTCACAGTTGACAGCACAGTACCTGGCCTAGAGCGAAGGCTACACAATATTTATTCAGCATATGAAAAACCCTGCACCTAAAATCCTGTGCTATTTCACAAACAGGAGACGTGAAGAGCAGGCAATCTCACGGGACCAACAGGGCTTCCTATGGGTTCTGGTTGTTTTTACTACAGTGAAACTGGACTCAATAAAGTACCGCAAGTTTAAGAGCTGAATCCCTGCCATGTGGAGTCCAGATGGTAAACTCTCCCTCGTTTCAGAAAGCGCACCCCCCACTCTGCCCCATCCCTTCCTCTCTGCAAGTCCTCACCTTCACTATATAGTCCTCAATGTGTCTTTGAATCCCTGGTACCAAGTAGTTTTTGCCAAATGATGGATAAAAGAACAAAAGTAAATAAATAACAACAACAATAGAAATAAAGAGTAAGATATTCATGAATATTATAGTGAATAGATGTGGTTGTTTCTGGACTCAAATGTCTTTGAAGGGAAAAGATACAGATTCAGTTCAACAAATATTTACTGAGCACCTCCTATGAGAAGCCTGTGGGCCAGGTGCTAGAAGGGTACAAAGACGACCGGGACAGGACTGGGATTCCCGGCCCACAATGCACCCACACCGAACCTATTGATGGAATGCACAGGTGTGCGTAGCCCCACACCTGCAACCTTGAAGGTGCGTGCACAAGGCTCTGGGCCTAATCCATACGGGCTCCTGCTTTGCCAGGAAGAGCAGGTAAGAGAGGGAAAGGCAGTTTATCAAGGCCTAGCACGGCCAACCCCTGCACGGGGCAGTTCTCTCGCATGTGTTATCCGGTCCAGTCCTCCAGGACTTCCTCCCAGGCAGACCCTCATTTTCTCTCCTTCTCCTTCTCCAGGAGCCAGCCACGCAGCCCAGCTCTGGCACTGGGCCCTGAACAGAATCAGCCACCAAACTTTTGGAAAAGCTTGTCGCTTCCTGACAAAAACAGACAGATGCAGCTGACACCAATGCCCCCACCTCTCTCACTGCCTTAAACATAGATGTGCCGCAGCTTGGCCAGCCCTTTGGCATCATGGGGCAAAGGAAAACATGCTGAGGATGGCAGAGGAGAAAGAAGAGAGAACCTGGGCTCTCAGTAACATCCCAAGCCGCTGCACCAGCTCCTGGAAGCAAGCACTTACCTTCAGTGCCTTGCTATTAAGGAAACAGAAAGCTGTTTAAGTCCTTGTTAGCAAGTGCTATGTTGCTGGCCAAACATATGCTAACATATGCAAACACAAACAAACACTATACCTGATACTGGTACACATATATGTGTTGTATCGATGCATGTGTATGTGTGTGTTTGTGTGTGTGTGTGCACATGTGTGTGTGTGTTGAATCATGTCTCCCCCAAAGGATATATTGAACTCCTAACCCCTGATGCTTATGAGTGTGACCTTATTAGAGTGTTTGCAGATGCAATCAAGCGAAGATGGGATCAACAGGGTTGGCCCTAATCCAACATGACTGATGTCCTTGTGAGAAGAGATGCACCCCCAGCGCAGAGACAGAGAGAGAAGACAGCCACATGAAGATGCAGGCAGATATTAGAGAGAATCATCTACCTGTATTCTGCGCCTTGAACCTGCCCTTTACCTGTGGCTTGCCCACATCAGATCCTGAGTTTCCTGCCTGCTTCTATCCTTGGATAAACTGGAACTCTTACTCTCATATCTGGCCACTTTCACCCCTACACATGATAACAAGAAGGAAGTAAAGAGAGCAACTGAGGGGGAAGGAGGAGGACAGAAGCTGAAACACAGATGGTTTCTTAGGGTCTCACGATGGATTAAATAAAGAGATTTCTTTTTCTTTTTCCTAATACACCTGGCCCTATCCACCACTCTGCCAGCCACCAACGACCAGACTGGCTCAGTTTTCAGGGCCTTGAATAGTGCTTCATTGAGACAAGAAGAAGAGAGAAGGACCTGCGATCTGTGAGTGAGATCTGGGAGCATAGAGCCAGCCCCATCCCATCCTCACTAGGGATTACAATCACTTACTTCTGCCAAGTGATTAGAAGGAAATGCAAGTGTTTTAGTAAAGAGAGTTCAGATCTAAGGTGCCAACTCAGAAAGTCTCCTGGAAGCTTTTTGGATGCCACTGCCCTAGACTACAATGCTCTAGTGCATATGCTTCCAAAATTTGCCACGTGGCAATCAGGGTCGCCAGAAAACTCACAGAAGGACCCAGGTGCTTCCTGACATTCTCCATCCATCAAAGAGCCAGCCCCAAGGTCTCTGCAAGCCTGCACCCTTCCCAAAGCAAAGGCTCCCTTGGAGCACACAGCCTGTGTTATGCTTGTGAGCACACAACTGGCACCATAGACCACAGGCACGTAAGTTACTCAGAAAACGGATTCCTCAGAGACAGAGAACGCAGTGAACACGAAGGACGGCTCCTCACACACTTCACAGCACACTTAGCAGCTGCACTTCTTCAACTCCTATACAGGAAGAACCACAAAAATCTCTGGCCCTGGGGCCCTACCTGGCAAGTTCCTCCAAGGCACTGGCAAAAGCATCCCAGTGCTTCATGAGAGTCCCGCACTCGGAAGGGAGATGGAGGCCCCTCCTCTGCTGCTCCTGAGGGTTCATCCAACAGCCCTGTCTCCTCAGCATCCTCCAGAACAAACCCTGCCCGGCCTGGGTCTTTGCCCCGCTCTGGGACACTCAGAGCGCCCCCTTCTCTACACTCCCCAGCTCTCCAAAGCCCACCTATGCTGACTCCCGTTTCCACAATCGCTTCCTCACCAGACTCCCAGGACACGCAGTCAGATGGGCACATTCAGGCGCTTGGTCCTAACCATTCCACATTATGCATCTCCCTTTGCTGGATGAGGAACATCACAGCAAAGGCCACATCATATGCTTTCTGTGCATCACAGAGTGCCTCGGACCCCAGGGCCCCCCAGCAACATGGCCGTGGAAGTCTCGCCAGCTGTTATGCTGGATCTCACTTATGTGGTGTCTACACAACCACGGGACCCAGGATTCTCTCTCTGCATTCCGGGCCACCAGGCTATGTTCTACCATCCTCACTCTTAAACCCAAGCAAATATTCCCACCCGACTTCTCAGATCTTACGGTGTACTGTTCTGTGAACTGAGCTAAAGAGAGAACCCGGTTTGCTTGGATCACGGTGGAATAGAGTTTACATTCGAATTCCATTTCTTCATTCATAATCTGTTCCAGGCTTCCCTCTTGAACCAGGTTTCTCTATCTTGTATTCAATCACTTAACAAAAATCCATTCAGAAAGAGCATGATAGGCACTGAGAGAATGTAAAAATGAGTAAGTTCCTACCTGTGCAGAGATTATAATTTAGCAGAGGAAATAAGATGGTTACATAAATCACTAAAATTAGATTAGAGAGTTTTAAATGCAACTACAGGTTCTGGAAAAAAAAAAAAAAAAAAACAGTTGCTATGGAAGCACCTGGTGGTGAAAACATTTGTGCCTGGGAAGAGGAGACAGAACACAAGCACCTGGGCGTGCAGGACCTGGCCTGGACCCTGGAGCTTTAACTCCATCCCAGTTCTGCTCCGTGTGGCTCCATCTTCTCATCTGTGCAATGCCAGTGTCACAGGAGAGCATCTCCGCAGTCACCCACGTGGGGAATTTTACAGCTGGAAGGAAAGGCAGCATTTGTGATGAGCCTTCAATAATCATTAGGAAGCTGGCACGTGGATGGTGGGAGAGCGCCCCAGGGCACACGTCAGCAGCTGCTGAGATCAGCCCTGGAATGACAGGCTGGAGCCAAGACAGGAAGAGGCTTGAACACTCAACCGCCGGCTCACACGTTAACTTGGGCAACGAGCGTTGCTGGAGGTCTCTGAATAGAGAAGTGTTAACAGACACCGACAGGCTTAACACACAAGCTGCCCAAGAAAGTTAACAACAACAAAAAAAAATGCGTGCATTGATTCCAGCTTCAGCGCATTTCCATTTCAGTGAATGTTTGAACTTGAGGAGAGAGTCCTCTCATGCAGACATCTGAGTATTTCTGTGGAGGGAACACTTCCTACCACCCAAATGGGGACCTGAGGAAGCGCTGCTGCCTCCCTGGCAGGCCCCCTTTGGTTCAGAGGATGTGGGCAGACCTCACTGAAGAGCCTGTAGCAAGGGTCGAGCAGGTGGTGCAGACATTGGAAAGTTCACTCTAGAATGCTGGAAACTTGCAGAGGAGGCTGCAGACCAGTCAGTGATAGAGGGTGCACAGAGGGGACTCCTGCAACCCACCAGGTCACCAGCCAGGTGGCACACCCTGGAGTCTGAGACACACTATGAAAAAGCAGGTCAGGCAGGCACGGTGGCTCACGCCTGTAATCCCATCACTTTGGGAGGCCGAGGCGGGTGGATCAGGAGGTCAGGAGATTGAGACCATCCTGGCTAACAGAGTGAAACCCCGTCTCTACTAAAAATACAAAAAAAAAAACAGGGCGTGGTGGCGGGTGCCTGTAGTCCCAGCTACTCGGGAGGCTGAGGCAGGAGAATGGCGTGAACCCGGAAGGCGGAGCTTGCAGTGAGCCAAGATCGCACCACTGCACCCCAGCCTGGGCGACAGAGCGAGACTCCGTCTCAAAAAAATAAAAAGAAAAAGCAGGTCAGCCAGGCACAGTGGCTCACGCCTGTAATCCCAGCACTTTGGGAGGCCGAGGCGGGCGGATCATGAGGTCAGGAGATCGACACCATCCTGGCTAACACAGTGAAACCCCGTGTCTACTAAAAATACAAAAAAATTATCAGGGCGTGGCGGCGGGCACCTGTAGTCCCAGCTACTCGGGAGGCTGAGGCAGGAGAATGGCGTGAACCCGGGAGGCAGAGCTTGCAGTGAGCTGAGATTGCACCACTGCACTCCAGCCTGGGCGACAGAGTGAGGCTCCATCTCAAAAAAAAAAAAAAAAAAGGAAAAACAAGAAAAACCGTGCGGGTCCCCTCTGCATGGCTCGCAGAAGGCAGTCGAGCTTGCTGCATTCTGCACTCCTCTGCCCTCCAGAGGACCTTAACACACCACGCATCAACAATAAACATGCCCTGCTCCAAAGAATTACCTGAAAGCAGTTCTTGGGAAACCTAAAAAGTATTCCCAGGAACACAATGTTGTAAGAGATGTGCACAGTCCTAGGACAGACACAAAAGCCCGTTTAATCAATAGACTCTGACAACATCCACTTTCAGGACTTGGAACCCTTCCCTTTTGCTCCCACAGGCTCCCATAGGCAGAAGCCCCCAAAGCCTGCACTGCCATATCCAGCACATGCGCGGAGCTAATGTCTAATTCAGAGGTTCCCAGTCACTGGCCCCAGGCAACTATGGGTCACTCGGAAGACATGGGAGCAAGGTGACTGACTGTAAAAACAATGGTCGCTATAGGTGGTTCCCCCGATCCTTCCCCGAACTCACTCTCCCACCAGGTAGAACTGGAGGAGGAGGAAAGGAAATGCAGGGAACACAGATAGGGAAAGAGGCTCCAAAACAAAACAGTGAAAAGGAAAATGCACTGATGGGACCTTCCAGAAGATGCCAGTAATGAAAGCAGCTGTATTACACACGGAAATCTGGGTCCAAACAGCTCAGAGACCACCAGCCACCCTAAAAAGGCCAATGGTAAGGCAGCTGGGGAGCTCGGCCCTGTGTGCTGGTCCTAAGTTCCCTGTCCACCCCAGGCTGTTTCTTGCTGTTCCCAGGCCCAGAATGTGGCCTTGACCCTCTTAATTTGCCTAGCTAACTCTGACCCGTCCCTCCCATCCCAGACCAACAGCATCGCCCCAGCAGGCAGCCTCCCTGCCACCCGGGGCTGATCCAGGCACCCTCCTGTGGGGCCCACTGCACTCTGCCCTGACCTCCCATGCTGCCCTGACCCCACTGTTCAAACAATCTGTTAATGTTTGAGCTTCCCATTCCCTAGACTACAGCCTCCTCAAGGTCATGGGATCTATCCTTATCTGTAGGCCTCTGGGTTCAAAGCCAGACTTCAAAATTGACGACGTGTGTGCGACGTTGGATAACATCCCTGCTCTCTGCTTCGCTCTGCTCCTCTGTCAGCTAGGGACAGCCACATATGCCTGTGCTGCGGGGCTGTGTGAGAACTGCATCCACCATCCAAGCAAAGCCCTGAAGATCAGGCAAATGCATAATGAATATCAACCACCGCCTCCTCCACCTCTAGTGCCAAACACACCTGAGATGATAAAATACTGGTTGACACACTTCATGCCACCAAGCAGCTTGCTTTTGTCTGGAACACTGCATCCAGCTTATAAGCCTGCTCCTTAGAGAAAGCCCGCCTTCCAGTTCTGCGGAACATCCAGGAAGTAAGCACCTTTCAATTCAGGTCTCGGGTTATTTGTGGAGTGAAGCAAGGTGAAGGCTCCTATCAGCAATGAGCCACCCTCCTCAAAGCTTCATTTCTCACCATTTCACTTTGGAAAAAAGCCACTCTTCTGAAAGTTAAAATATTTTATCTTGGGAGACAAACAAACCCTTACAAATGGTTATACTTAGTGAGTCGTCCTGTAATATTTATTCTCCTGGAAAAAAAAAATATGATCCAACAGTACATTTTTATTTCTGGATCTTGGAAAACATTTACACCAACACCTCAGTTTTATCCTCAAAAAACTGGAGCCATCCAGGGAGGTTAAGACGCTGGCCCAGGGCCAGATAGCTGGGTCAGGAGATTGTAATACGCTCTATCCTTCAGCCCCACTACCCAGCAGGTATGTGAGCAGTGGCTTCAATTTAATCTCTTCATCTAATTAAGAAAGGGTATTCACGTGTTTCAGTAATGCAGAAACAACGGAGAAAGGAGGCTGGTCTTGGAAATGATTACTTCTTAAAGAAAGGCACCTCCAACTTCATTCTTGGATCTCAAAGTTAGAAAATTCCCCAGAGAAAATACGGAGAGTCCCTCTTCCTTAGAAGCATTCCATTCCATTCCCCGCCTCTGGGCTGCCTCTGAGATCCCACATCCTGTGAAGCCAGGGGTTCCTTGCTTGGCCGAGTGCTCTGGGAGAGTCTGAGGGCTCAATACCATCCTGAATGGTTCCAGACCACCCAACACGCAGGGCAGCAAGCACAGCTTCATCCTCTTCTATTGAAAGTGAGGTATGGGAAAAAAGGGACAGCAGACAGAACCAGAAAAGCTGATGCCAGGGCTGGACCAGCCACAGCTTTTCATGTGGCCTGGGCTACCTGACCCCTCCTTTCCAAGCTACAAGGTTCCCATGGTTAGGACAAGGGTTCATAGGCCAGATAGGTGCTGACCCACCTGGTTCTGTGATTGTCAGTCTCCAAGGGCAGGCTTCCTTCCCATCTCTACCCCCAGAGGGAAAGGCTTCCAGGAGGGAGAAATGTGAACAAAAGTAGGCAGCGGGGCCACATGGTGGTCCACAGGGGAAAGAATGTTCTCAGAGGCAGGCAACGTGGCTTGCAGCTCCCGACCCTGCCACCGCCTGCCAGAGCCGCACTTCTACCCCTGAACCTCAGCAGCTTCAGCCAAACAGTGTGAGGTCCCTTCAAAGTCCCAAACCACACTGAATCCCCAGGAGACGTGACTTACTCTAGTAACAGTCTGGATACAGGGATTACCAACTAGCAAGCTGAGGGCACTGGAATCTATTTATAAAATATATGCATTTTACAATGTTCTTTGAGTTTCCCAAATCCTCATGGCACAGATGACCTGGGGGTGCCTGCATCGTGCATTTGAGTTTGCCCATCATTAGTTCCTCTTCCAGAGTTGCTGACATTAGAATCGGGGCCTCTTTAAAAACACAAACTGCAAAAATCAAATTGCACTGGGTCTGGGAAGGCACCTGCCTTCCCTTCCACTCAACACCGCGGAAATCACTCTAAAGCAGGTCTCAGATCACTCTCCTCCTCCAAAACCATCAATGGCTCCCACTGACCCAGAGTCAAACCCAAAGTCTTGGCCTAGAATTCAAAGATTTCACGATTTATCCTCTTCTGACCCTTCTAGTCACATTTCCTTTGCACGCTTTAAAAATAAAAACAAAAATGTCAAAGGCACTAGAAAAGTGCAAAAAACGAGGTTCCCTAATCTCAGTACCAGAGAAGACAACACAATAAAAAAGGCTGTTGTCTCCTTTGGAGCCACTGGGTGAATCCCCTGGGAAAGTTCACGGTGTCACACACCTTGTCCCTCCCCCTTCCTGTGCTGGAGCAGCTCTCTCTGGACAGAGGCCCTTCCTGCCACCTCCGACCTGCCCCACCTGCAAGCTTTGACTCAGACACCCCCTCCCTTGCAAAGCCATCCTGACTCCCTCCCTTCCCTCCTGGGGACTCCCACAGCTCCACAGGCGTCTACACCAACTTACTTTCTGCCTGGCGTTTCATTTACAAATGCATCTTATCTGCCAGGCTCAACTCTCAACCCCAGCCCCATTCACTGGGGCATGTCCTCCTTCCATCTCCCAAGCCCCACTAGGGGAAGTGTATTCTTCCCAGGCTCTTAGTGCAGGAGCCAGACCCCCTCCTCTCACCGCAGGGCAGCAGGGATCCACTGGGGATAGTTCCCTGGGGCCTTGCCTCACTCCTCTGTTACCCCAGCCTTGACCCTGCAGGAGGCAGCGCAGGATATTTGTTCAATGGATTTTAAAAATTATTCGCTAGAAAAAAGACCACGAACTTTGGAGTGGACATCCTGAGACCTGCCTAAGAAAACCATTAGGGTAAAGAAGTCACCCCTTCACCCCAGGACCAGGAAGCCTCCAGGATGGCATAAGCGACCAAACAGCTGGGAGCCAAGCACAGTGCAGGGGGCTTGGGGGCGGCGGCCAGAGGCTGGGGTGGGTAAGACCCGCAGGGAACTCCGGGGCTCGGGCGGTGGCTCATTCTCCGGCAAAGGGCTCGCGGTGGGGACCAGGGGCAGTAGCAGCCGCGGACCCCGCGCGCAGGGGATGTGCGGGGCATCCTCTTGGCCAGTTCCGACCTTCCCCGCCGGTGGCGATGCCCCGGGCGCGTAGTCCTTTCCCAGACCTCCTGTCGGGGCCGAGGCTCCAGCCCCAGGGTCTGCGGGCGGGGCCGCGAACCTTGAAAGCCCCCGCCGCCAGCTCGCCCGCGGGACCCTGGCCCGGGGCGCCCTGATCCCGCGCCGCAGCGCAGACCCGCGACGACACAGGGCAGGCAGGGGGACGCCAGGTCCCTAAGCGCCCACTGCCCTGGGGCGCGGGCGCCGCCTGCGAGAGGCAGGGCAGGAGCAGAGCACGGACCAGGTCAGGGACACGGGCAGGGCAGGGCAGGGCGGGTGTCCTCTGAACAGAGCCCGCGAGTCCCCGCCCGGGACGCTGCCCCCCGCCCGCTGCCACCGGGCGCTCGGGCAGGACCCAGTGGGGAAGGCGCGGCCGCAAGCCCCCGAGCCCCAGGGCCGGCCGCGCAGCGCCGCGTCCCGCCCTCCCCGCTCCGCGGCCGGCCCGGGCGATGCCGACACAAAGGGGACGCACGTCACGCTACCTGGGCCTCCTCGTCCGCGGTGCGCGGCTCTGACGCCTCCGCCCGGTACTGGCTGCGGGGTGCCGGCTGCCCGCAGTTTGCCGCCCGCGCCTCCCCGCGCCCGCGCAGCCCGCACGGCCCGCACTGCAACGCCGGCCCTGCCGCCTCCCGCCTGCCGAGAGCCCGCGCGGGGAGAGGCGGCTGCGCGGGCGGGGCGCGAGCGCGCACAGAGGCCGGGCACGCGGGAGGCTCGGCCCCGCCCCCGCCCCGAGCCGCACAGCGCCCCCTGCCGCCCGCCTGCGCCGGCCCGAGGCCCGGAGCCGCCCCGCAGGCCCCAGGACAGGCTCCGGCACGAGGAAGGGCTGCGGAGACCGCCCGTGCACGCTAACATGAGAATGCTACTCCTGCTTTAGTGGCCTCCAGAAGACACTCCCCTGATTCCTACACCGAGGGAACACATATCAGCAAGCTAGGAAAGGAGGGGTGACCCGGCCCAACGCTCTAAAGCAGGGCGCGAACCGGCGTTGAGCTGTGCAGCCGCGCCCTGGGCTCCAGTCCTCCTCTGCTGCAGACCCCACCGGAGCCAGCACCTGCCTCCCAGACCCTCGCTGGGGCGGCTGTGAGATGAGCTCAGAGCCTTCCTGAGCCAACCCTCGCAAGGAAAGTCTGTCTGTTCACCCCACTATCCTTGTCTTGAAGGATGAAGAAAAGAGGGCCCCCCGGTTGGTCCCAAAAGGTGGAATGGACATCTGGGATCCAAGCATAGCAATTTCTTTCTTTTTCTTAAGGTATCTAGCTTGTTGGAATCTAAGATCTGCGAAGGTATTAATAGAATTCCTGTATCTTCTGCCACTCCCCATAGAAGCTTGAAGTTATACAAATGTTAAATTATACGTCAGATGTGCATATATCAACAAAACCTACGAGTGTGCATGAAATAACACCTTCTTAAATATATAGATTCTTTTTTCTGCAATATTAAATGGAAACCCCGCTAGAACATCGTTTTTCCTTAATAGCATACCCTCCACACTGCGTGGTCTAAATTCAAGCTCTACCACCTACCAGCCATTAAGCAAGTTACTAACGTCTTCGTGCTTCCATTTTCTTATGTGGAAAATGAGGTGGCAATAGTATGTATAAGTTCTTGGGAGGGATTAAACGAGTCAAATAGGCCGAGTGCCATGGCTTACACCTGTAAGCCCAGCACTTTGGGAGGCCAAGGCAGGAGGACTGCTTGAGCCCAGGAGGTCAAGGCTGAAGTGAGCTGTGTTTGCATCACTGCACTCCAGCCTGGGCAACAGAGTGAGACTTTGTCTCTCAATAAATAAAGAAATAGTCAAATTAAATATAACTGGCAAACTAAAACAACTCCATAGTCCTTAGCTATAATTTGTCTCATTTCTCCAAAGAATTAAATCAGATGATTCTTAACTAACTCAAAGCTCTGCATAATTTGTCTTCTGCTACACATACATCTTTATAGTAAAATAAAATAAAATAAAATAAATCTGCCCCTCTGTATTGAGAAGTTATTCTGGTAAATATTTGACCTCTTCAAATATATGAACGAGCACTTGCCTTCTAATGCCTCAGTTTCAGATTCTTTTTATAAATGTCATTATTCAAGAAAAATGCACAATGGGAAGAATCTTAACAACAGCACTTTGTTACTTCAGCCTCTCACTAGAAGATGAAAATAGTTCTGCATAAAGGCCTGAGCTTTATGAAAAATATATTCACACCTCCCATGTCCGAGTTGGGATACCAGAGAAGTTCCTGGTTGAGTACTACTTATGAATGAAGGATTTAGGGAAAGCACAGGTGGGTGACTGCAAATGCACAGACGTTGTACTGTGTTCCCCACAATAAAGTGGTCTGTATTAAGATGCGGGCGTTCTCATAGAACACAGAGGTATAACACTCAAGCTGGGGGACTGCAAAGGAGCATCTGGGGCTGCAGGAAGAGAGTTAAGGTGCAAAACCGCCCTGACCCAACTGAGACTTGTAATTGCTCATGTGGTAACACATGTGACTTCATTCCCCTGCTGTGTCTTTGTGAATGCAACCATTGTTGGGGAGATAGTGAGAGGGGACACTGGCATTTAAAGTTTTGTTTGCAGCAGGCCTCAAAAGGCACTCAGATGCAGATTTCTCTGCAAAGACTTCCCGGCCTATCATGGCGTTCCCCATCCCCAGATCTCTGATCTCTGAGCTGGTATAATACTTAGTCTCTGTCTATGTTGATCATGGCATCTGCCACACTTAATGTTTGTGGCATTCACTCTCTGATGCTTAGATCTTACAATTCTAGAGAACAGCATTTTTCTACATATTCCCTCTTAGGACCTTGAACATAATAAGTGCTCAATAAATACTGAGTGAAATCCTCTACTCTGAGCTTTGCCTCTGAGCAGCTGCGCTAGTTCTCTCCAACAACAATTTTATTGGGTCTCTCAAGTTCACTTCCACCTGTCACTGTCAGTTTTCAATCCAGCCCCCTACTCAGGTCTGGCTGGCCAATCTCCCCCAGAGGGCTGTCCTATAGAGCCCATTGTAAAGGACACTTATTGTTGCCAAGTGTTTGTGCCAATGCAGTATGACTCACCCTTCACTCATTGAACAAGCTCTTCCTGATTACCTAGATGGGCAAAATTTCTCTGCTCACGCGAAGCAGGCTGGCGACTCAGTGCTGCAGCAAATGGCCCAGAAGCTGGGAAAGCAGACAGCCATTCTGACACTTCTCTTCTAGACAGAAAATCAAGAGAAGCTCAAGACCCACACTTGAATTTTTTTAAAAAGTTAGACAAGGGGCTGGGCGTGGTGGCTCCTGCCTGTAATCCCAGCACTTTGGGAGGCTGAGGCAGGCAGATCACCTGAGGTTGGGAGTTAGAGACCAGCCTGACCAACATGGAGAAACCCCTGTCTCTATTAAAAACACAAAATTAGCCAGGCGTGGTGGCACATGCCTGTAATCCCAGCTACTCGGGAGGCTAAGGCAGGAGAATCGCTTGAACTCCGGAGGCAGAGGTTGCGGTGAGCCGAGATCGCACCATTGCACTGCAGCCTGGCAACAAGAGCGAAACTTGGTCTCAAAAAAAAAAAAAAAAAAAAAAGAGAAGAAAAAAAATAGACAAGGAAGTTTATGTGAATTTGTAATCACACATTCCGTAAATATAGAAAATTCACTTTTTTTATTTTAAAAATTAACAAATTCCATTTCTTATTTCTCTAGAGTAGCAGGAAATTAAATGTCAGTTCTCATTCTGACTCTCTCTCCTTAAGGATGCACAGGAATCTGGGGGATATTATGGTTCTGGGAATGTGGAATGTAACGTCTCATCTTCAGCCCATCTGTGCTACTGATCGTCTCATTCCAGAAGCTATGCCTTCTCTCAGGAGCAGACTGCACAAGGCTTTCCTGCCAGAGGCACAGTCCCCAGGTGAGCCACACAGCCTTCCCAGGGTAATGCCAAGGAACAGAGGAGAGTTCCTGCTACTCTCCAGGTCTTCTTGGCAAAGCTTCTGATACAGTTTGGCTGTCTCTCCACCTGAATCTCATCTTGAATTGTAGCTCCCACAATTCTCGTATGTCATGGGAGGGATCAGGTGAGAGGTAACTGAATCATGGGGGTGGGTCTTTCCTGTGCCGTTCTCGTGACAGTGAATAAGTTTTATGAGATCTGATGGTTTTACAAAGGGGAGTTCCCCTGCAAATGTTCTTGCCTGCTGTGACTTTGCTCCTCCTTGCCTTCTGCCATTATTGTGAGGCCTCCCCAGTCAGGTGGAACTGTGAGTCCATTAAACCTCTTTTTCTTTGTAAATTACCTAGTCTCAGGCACATCTTTATTGGCAGTGTGAGAATAGACTAATACAGCTTCCCTTATCTGTACTCTTACCCTTCTCCCTTCAAAAGCATCCTCTCTTTCTTTTCCAACCTTTCCAACCTCTCAAGTAATCTCTGCAGTGGGTGTAGCATTCACATAAGACAGGACGCAGAGATGTCTTCAAGCAGCTTCAAACAGAACTTCAAGAAAGAAAGCGCAAGTGAAGAAGGAAATTCATCCTTCCAGTCACTTAACACAGCACTGCCACGGACACCTTGTGTCTCCTTAAAATTCGTATACTGAAGTTCTAAGCCCCATTACCCCAGAATGTGACCTTCTTTGGAAACAGGGTCATTGCAGATATGATTAGTTAAGAAGAGATCATACTGGAGTGGGCTTTAGTCCAATATGACTGGTGTCCTTATGTAAAGGGGAAATTTGGACAAGACACACACAAGGAGAACACCATGTGAACTGAAGTCAAAGATTTGGGTGATGCTTCTACAAACCAAGAAATGCCAAAGATGACCAGCAAAGCACCAGCAGCTGGTGGAGGAGCCTGGACCAGATTCTTCCTCACAGCTCTCAAAAGGAACCAATCTCGCCACAGCTTTGACTTAGACTTCTAGCCCCCTATGATGGTTGATGTTAAGTGTCAACTTGACTGGGTTAAGGGATGCCCAGATAGCTGGTAAGACAGTATGTCTGTGTGCATTTCTCAGAGTGTTTCTGGACAAGATCAGCATTTGAATCCTTAGAGTAAAGAAGATCTGCCCTCACCCACGTGCGTCACCCAATCTCTGGAGAGCGCGAACAAAGAGGAGGAAGGGCACATATGCTCCCTCTGTTCCAGCTGGCACATCCATCTTCTCCTGCCCCCTGACTTCAGAGCTCCTGGTTCTCGGGCCTCAGGATTCCAGCACTTACATGACAGCATGCTTCCCCCTCCCTACTCCACCCCTAGGTTCTCCGCCCTTTGGCCTCTGACTGAATTCCACCACCAGCTTTTCAGGGTCTCCAGCTTACAGACTGCAGATCATCGGACTTCTTGGCCTCCATAATTATGTGAGCCAATTCCCATAATAAATCTCCCATCTATCTATCTATCTATCTATCTATCTATCTATCTATCTATCTGTCTATCTATCCATCCATCTATCAATCATCTATCTAGTCTATCTATCTATCTATCTCTATCCTATTGATTCTGTGTCTCTGAAGAACCCTAATACACCTCCAGAACTGTGAGACAATACATTTCTGTGGTTTAAGCACCCCAGAAGGTGGTACTTTGTTTCACCAGGCCTAGCAAACTAATACAAGCACATGGAAGGTGTCTACTCATGACTACAACTTAGAGAACAAGTGTTATAATAAAAATAAAAGTGTGATACAAAGGTGGCAAGATGAATGACAATAAATGAAAATATTAACATGTGAATTAAAAAGTAAAGATATTTTTTCCTAGCATTCTCTCCGAAAATAGAGACGTGTCTCTCTTGTTTGCCATCTTATCCAGCAATGGCAAGATAAGTTCTAGGCACTTCATAAAAATTTGTTGAATGAAAGAAATGAATCTTCCATGGTTCTTTATTAACCAGCTCTTCTATGCATGGCTCAAATGCAAGCTCCATAGATTCTACTTAGAACTGAAAAGGACCTGAGAGAAAGTTTTGTCTGATCTTTTCACTTCACTTATGGGAACACTGAGGTTTACCGAGGCTGTGCCAGATCCAGGATCCCTGCTTGCTCATGGCACACGTGGTAATATTACAGAAGGCTGATTCAGAGGTCTTTTAACTTTTTATTACACTGCTTTTCTATAGTAATCAATTGAATATGGCCCTTGGGGCTTGACAGAATTTTTAAAGGCTTTCTCAAGTCTCGAAGAATGATTATATTTAACAGCAGACAGACATCATTGTGGGCAAACATTTAATGCTCACTAAATAGCCATGCATTTTCCCAGATTTTCTGGCCCCGTCACAGTCAGGCCAGGGCATGTGACTCATTTTGTTCCATAGACTGTAGACATAAGCCTCACTTTTGAGCCAAGGCAATGAGAAAGACCTTCATGACACTGAACTTACCCATCTCCATCCCTGTGATAACAGAGCCACATATTGAGGTGGTGGGACCACCAAATGGAGTCAGCTGGATCTGTGGGTTGCCCACTGGTAGGATGATCCTCAGGAGAATATGAACCTGCATGCATTAAGCTATAGAAATTTTAGGGTTTATTTGTTACTCCAGCATGGTCTTGCCTAAACTAACAACTAAAGCTACCACATTCACTGTAAACTGGTTTTGAGTAGCAGTAATTCATAGGTACTTGAGTCTTGAAGGAGAGCCCAAGTACAGTACTAGGTAGACAGAGTAAGTCATTCAGTCTTAGACATGAGAGCACAGTTGAGGCAGATAGCCAAGAGCTAGGAAAAGATGGGAACCTGGAAGAAATTCAGGTAGCAGATAGGTGGAAGGGGAACACAGTACAGAATCCAGGTCTGTGTCCTGGACAACAACTCAGGTGCCCACAGCTCATTCCTAGTGGATGCTGCCACATGGTAACATGTGAGGTTTAAAATAAAGAGCCAAGGGGGAGAAACAGGACTTGCTATTCCACATACTGAACAGGGCTCAGGTGATATATTACAAGGTGGATGCTTGAATGCTTCATGAAGATTTCCTGCAGAACCAAGGCAGTCATTATCCCGTGAGCTGGGACTTTTGGATGTGGAAGGCTCGCATCTCAGGAATCAACCTTGGCCAAAGGTAGCTGCCTCCTGCAAAACTCCTTCCAAAACAGCTTGCCTGGGACATAACATATGTCTCATTTCATATCTTTGTGTGAAAGTTTGGTCTATCGGGTTGCATTTCTGAGAATCGCTTGGCATACCTTGGGACAACACTGAAGGGCTCCCTAGCCCCAGAGTTCCCCAGCAAATGCATCCCAGCTCCCCTGTGTCCTCATTCTTCTACAGGAACCCTTCCTAAGCATCTCTTAACAGCCAACCTCCATCTCAGAGTCTGTTTCCCAGGGAACCTGACCTGAGACAGTAAGATGGGGAAAGTGAGCTCCAGCAAGATTGCAGAAGAAGAGAATCATAAAACATTTTCTTGACAATAGATTGTCTGGCTTGGTAGGACCAGCAGGTTTATCTGTTATGGATAAAGGTGGCAGGTGGACTTGAGCAGGAATGGACAGAATCTTGGATACCACCTAAGAATGGAAAGTTCTGGGGGATAGTGGGAATAAAAATAAGAATAGGGGCTATAGAGACCCTTTCTGGATGGAAACATACTGAAAAGGCCCTTTAGAGGTCATTTTGTTTCATTGCTGTATGTTTCTAAGTATTTAACTTTTATTCTGCTATTATTTTAAATGCTCCTTGCCTTAGATTATTCAATCTCCTTAAAATACATACAGTACTTAAAAACTCCTCTCTCTCTCTCTCTCTACACACACACACACACACACACACACACACACACATCGCCACCACCATCGACAACAACAATAACAAACGCAAACACTCTCATCAAATCCCCGCACCCTGACAGCCTGGAAAATTTCTCCTACTATTTTAAACTTCATTGCACCACTGACACCTCTAGTAACATTTCTGTCACTCCCCTGGGTTAGCCAATCTTTCTGCTGAGCTGTGCTCACACCACTTTTGTTACTCTCTTATTATATTATCATATTTGTATGTTTGGCATTAGACATGAAAGAATGTAATAGTCCAATGAAAGAATGCAAATTCCTCTTTTTCCTTTCCCCATCTTGCATGTGTATGAAGATCTCTATCAATCTGTCTTCTCCTTCCTTCTTCTCTCATTTCATATCTTTGCGTGAAAGTTTGGTCTATTGGGTTGTATTTCTGAGAACCTATTCTTATCAGAGGATCACAGGGCAAGGCCACAAGCCACTTCCTCTAAAGAAGACATGCACTCACAGTTTCTAATCATCAAGAGGAGAGCAGGCTTCACAGATTGAAACAAGCAAATAACAACAACAAATAAAACCCAGAAACCCAGAAGCTGAGTCCCAGGCAGTTTGGAAGAAAGAAGGACAAAGCCCTCTCCCTGAGCTTGGCTCGGGCTTTGCTGCCGAAGTCAGTCTAGGTTTCATCAAGATCTAGCTATGCATGCGGTCATGTCAGTTAGACTCCCTCAGCTCCAGTTTCCTTAGCTATAAAATGAAGGATGATTACACTTCTCTTCTATGGTTTCTCTGAGCATTTAAAATAAAAATTATGCAAAGCACTTAACACCATACTTGCCATGCCCACTTCAGGGCTCAAAAATTTTTAGCTGCTAAAATATGCTCTCTACCCTTAAGGACCATATAGTTTAAGTTAAGAGAAGAATTGTGTGTCCACTGGTAGGAGGCAATGGTGCATTCCCTGGAGGCCGAGAGTATTGTGATTCCATCAGTTGTAGAGCCACCCCCAAGGAGAATGTAAATCTTGGTCAATATTGTGAAATGGGACTATGAAGTCCAAATGCCTTAACCCCTATTGAAATTGTGTCTCCATCATTAGCCTTAGACAATCTGAATGTTATTTGTTATGGGATCATTTTGGTTAGGATGGGCTAATCTGTGTTACAGTAACAAGTAATCTCAAAAGGTGAACTGTCCCATATATGCAGTTTGCTGTGACCCTATTTGTCTCTCCAATACTATCCTCCCAATAAGCATACAAGATCAAGGTTGCCTGTTTTTAGACTCAGCCATCTCAATATGAGGCCTCCTCTGTAATCACTGTGGACCCAAAAGCAAATGTTGTACAGCCTTGTATGAGCAGTTGAATGCACTCATCGTTGGCCGGAATTAGTAGCTTTGCTTAACTGAAAGAGGGTGAGAAAGTACAATTTTCTCATGTTCACAGAAGGGGGTATGAATGACTATTCAAAGTCTTTACAACAGGGAGTAAAAACATTTCCTTCAAGGAACAATGATTAAGGTTATCAGTTTTCAGTGAACAGCTAATGCCTGACATACCATTGAATAAATTAGGGATAGTGATGGTGGCACTGAGACTTGAATTTGAACAGGCATCTGATAAGACAAGTCAGATCTTCAGAGGTATTTCATTTGGGGAGTGTCATGTTTTATAAAACTTGAACACCTCTAAGAGGAGTATGTTCTCTAGCTCACCCTGGCTCCCACCACCCTGTGCTGTCTTATATCAAGTTGCTTCACACATTTCTGTATCTCAGATTTTTGAGGCCACTTGAAGGCCAACATTGGACCCTTCACAAAACAGAGCAGAGCATTTTTTTGTTTTGTTTTTGTTTCCATAGGTTATTGGGAAACAGGTGGTGTTTGGCTACATGAGTAAATTCTGTAGTGGTGATTTGTGAAACTTTGGCACCCATCACCTGAGCAGTATACACTGCACCCAATTTGTAGTCTTTTATCCCTCACCCACATCCCACCCTTTCCCACTGAGTCCCCAAAGCCCACTGTGTCATTCTTATGCCTTTGCATCCTCATAGCTTAGCTCCCACTTAAGTATGATAACATACAACCTTTGGTTTTCCATTCCTGAGTTACTTCACTTAGAATAATAGTCTCCAATCTCATTCAAGTTGCTGCAAATGCCATTAACTCATTCTTTTTTTATGGATGAGTAGTCAGAACATTTTTAGAAGTTTATGTTCTACCGAATTTTTCAGACCTGAGCTCTGGCGAAGCGCTCATCTCAATATTCCCATTAAGATGTAGAATGAGAGACCACCAGAGTCCGCCATGTTTTGTGTGTGTGTGTGTGTGTTAAAACTTTGTTGCTACTTCTACCATCCTTCAACACTTATTTTACCTATTCGTTTACAAGACTGCCTTCTCCACTAAACTTTGAGCACCTTAGCAACAAAACAATCCTATGCTTATTTTTGCGTTTTTAGCACTTGCTATAAAAGCTGATACATCATAGGTGCGTACTAAATGAGTAAGTTAACTAACGGGCAGCCATCTTAAGCCTCCTGTTCTCTAAGGTGTTCTTCCCCAAAACCCAAATGTCCTCTCTTTTTGCTCATGACAATTATCAGGACTTCAAACTGTGACATGAGTTTTTATCTATTTCGTCCCGTGTTACCTCAGATTATGAACGATGGCTTTCACACGATGTGAACTCATTGGTAACTGTTAGTAGTTACCAGAGGCCACCAGGAGCTGTTTGTATAATTAACTCAAGTCCTTACTCTAATCTGCATTTATTCCTCATTTTGCTAATGATGAAACTGGGCCTTTGTGAACCTAAGTATCGCACCCTTAATCAAACATGGTACAGCTCAAGTCACGCTCTCTCCACGGCCAGTGCCTTTTCTATCACAGCTTTGCCTCTCTTACTCAGTTGTTTAACTCTCTTGTGTGTCTAACTCTTGTCCTAACATTTGTAAATTTCTCAAAGGTGAAAAGCCTAACTCTTCTTCTTGGATATTCCCCATAGTGTCTGGCACAGGTCTCACCACATAGTAGGTATGCACCAAGCTGTTCCTGAATTGAACCTTTCAACTACAAGGATCTTGACAGGCATCTCCAGGTTATGGTAGGCAAATAGGTAGGAAATAGCTTAAGTTTGCTCTCTGTTCCCTTCTTTTCCCTCTCCTGGCCAATACCTGAGAGAAAGGTGGGGCTGACACATCCCAACGACAACTTGAAGAACAAGATTAATGTTTGCTACTTCTCCAGACTCCCTCAGTTTTACAGAAAATCAGTGGAGAAACTGCAAGTTTAATCACAACGAAGATATTTCAGGCTTTGTCACAGCTGATGGAGGCAATATTTAAAGGCCTGGAAACGTCCAGGTGTCACCAAGTCATACTACTCACAGCACTGCCTATTTCAATAGAAGTGGCCTTATTAACTGCCATCAGATAAAGTCAGGTCAAATCTATTAAATGGCATCAAAGTCAGGTCAAATCTATTAGGTATATTGCATCTTACCATTTAAATGATGGATCATGCTATGGACTGAATTGTCTCCTTCCAAAATTCACGTCAAAGCTCTGATCCCCAGTGTGACTATATCTGGACACAGGGTCTTTAGCAGGTAGTTAAGTTCAAATGAAGTCCTTATGCAAAAGGATGGTGGCCTTATAAGAGAGAGCTCTCTGTCTCCTCCATGTGAGAACACAGGGACAAGGCAGCCATCTGCAAGCCAGGGAGAGAAACCTGACCAGGAACTGAACCAGTTGGCACCTTGATCTTGGACTTCCAGCCTCCAGAGAAATACGTGTGTATTGTTTCTGCCGCATGGTATATGGTATGTTTTTATGGCAGCCTGAGCTGACTAATTCAGGTCAGTTTGACTCAACCAGGATTCAAATGCCTGCTGTCTACTAGGCTTCCAGGAAAAAGTGATATCTGAGTTATGATTTAATGAAAAATGAGGTATTCTTCACAAAAGCAGATAGCACCAACTATACATATACACAGGTTTTCTGGTTATCCACACAAATAGATGTCAGAAAACATAAAAGATAAAGCTGAGTACAACCCAGGAAGAGAACTGACAAAGGTCAGTCTATTCAGACGTGTTGCTGAGAGGGGTTTAGGAACAAGTTGAGACGGCCTGAATGAAAAAAATAAACAACATTTGGGCAGTTTTCCAGATTCCCCAAGAATGAACTTTCACAGAGAAGCTTTGTTTGTGTGTGTGTGTGTGTGTGTGTGTGTGTGTGTATGTAGACAGAATATTACCAAAATTAATAGGATACCACTCACATCCATAAACAAATATGTAAACGACTCAAAAACAAAATCCAGTGGTTTTTTTCTCAAATTTACTCCGACTTTTTAATGCCATTGAATGTTTTCTTATCTATTAATGTGAATTGTTAAGAACTGGCTGTTCTCATTAAAGTAAAAAATGCTAATTGACTTTTAAAAGTTTCAGAAGATATAATGTGAAAAATAAAATTATTGAGTAGGAATGCAATTCTATTAAGCAATATATATGACTGGACAGATGTGAGCTAAATTACCAGTTACCTCTATGTGATACAATTATGGGTAATTTTAATTTTTTTCATTTTGTTTTACTCTGTTTTCAAATATCCTACAAATGTGTATTTTTAATAATAATAAAAATATTGTTACAATCTTTCTGATCTTTTAAGTCCATTTTAGTAGCATCTGAAGTGGACTTGCTATAGTTCTCCTAAGCATATATGGGGGTGTTTTGTGTGATTAAACTTGACCTGGAGGGCTGGCAAGATGGCCAAATAGGAACAGCTCTGGTTTGCAGCTCTCAACGAGACCAACAAAGAAGGCAGGTGATTTCTGCATTTCCAACTGAGGTACCTGGTTCATCTCATTGGGACTAGTTGGACAGCGGGTGCAGCCCATGGAGGGTAAGCCAAAGCAGGGTGGGGCATCGCCTCACCCGGGAAGCACAAGGGGTCAGGGAACACCTTCCCTTAGCCAAAGGAAGCCATGAGGGACGGTGCTGTCAGGAACGGTGCCATCCAGCCCAGATACTATGCTTTTCCCGTGGTCTTCACAACCCACAGACCAGGAGATTCCCTCAGGTGCCTACACCACCAGGGACCTAGGTTTCAAGCACAAAATTGGGTGGCCATTTGGGCAGACACCGAGCTAGCTGCAGGAGTTTTGTTTCGTACCCCAGTGGCCCCTGGAATACCAGTGAGACAGAACCATTCATTCGCCTGGAAAGGGGGTTGAAGCCAGGGAGCCAAGTGCTCTTGCTCAGTGGATCCCACCCCTACAGAGCCCAGCAAGCTAAGATCCACTGGTTTGAAATTCTTGCTGCCAGCACAGCAGTCTGAAGTCAACCTGGGACACTTGAGCTTGGTGGGGGGAGAGGCGTCTGCCATTACTGAGGCTTGAGTAGGTGGTTTTCCCCTCACAGTTCAAACAAAGCTGCTGGGAAGTTCGAACTGGGTGGAGCCCACCACAGCACAGCAAAGCGGCTGTAGCCAGACTGATTCTCTAGATTCCTCCTCTCTGGGCAGGGCATTTCTGAAAGAAAGGCAGCACCCTGGCCGGGTGTGGTGGCTCACACCTGTAATTCCAGCACTTTGGGAGGCCAAGGTGGGTGGATCACGAGGTCAGATGTTCAAGACCAACCTGACCAACATGGTGAAACCCCATCTCTATTAAAAATACAAAAATTAGATGGGCATGGTGGTGCACACCAGTAATCCCAGCTACTCAGGAGGCTGAGGGAACAGAATCACTTGAACCCAAGAGGCAGAGGTTGCAGTGAGCTAAGATTGGGCCATTGCACTCCAGCCTGGGCAACACAGCAAGACTCTGTCTCAAAAAAAAAAAAAAAAAAAAAAGAAAGGCAGCAGCCCCAGCCCCAGTCAGGAGCTTACAGATAGAACTCCTATCTCCTTGGGACAGAGCACCTGGTGGAAGGAGTGGCTGTGAGTGCAGCTTCAGCAGACTTAAATGTTCCTGCCTGCTGGCTCTGAAGAAAGCAGCAGATCTCCCAGCACAGCACTCAAGCTCTGCTAAGGGACAGATTGCCTCCTCAATTGGGTCGCTGACCCCCGTGCCTCCTGACTGGGAGACACCTCCCAGCAGGGGTCGACAGACACCTCATACAGGAGAGTTCCAGCTGGCATCTGGCAGGTGCCCCTCTGGAACAAAGCTTCCAGAGGAAGGAGCAGGCAGCAATCTTTGCTGTTCTGCAGCCTCTGCTGGTGATAATCAGGGAAACAAGGTCGGGAGTGGACCTCCAGCAAACTCCAGCAGACCTGCAGAAGAGGGGTCTAACTGTTAGAAGGAAAACTAACAAATAGAAATCAGTAACATCAACATCAACAGAAAGGATGCCCATGCAAAAACCCCATCCAAAGGTCACCAGCATCAAAGATGAAAAATAGATAAATCCACAAAGATGAGGAAAAACCAGCACAAAAATGCTGAAAATTTGAAAAACCACAATGCTTCTTCTCCTCCAAAGGATCACAACTCCCCACCAGCAAGGAAACAAAACTGGATGCAGAATGAGTTTGACAAATTGACAGAAGGAGACTTCAGAAGGTGGGTAAAAACAAACTCCTCCAAGCTAAAGGAGCATGTCCTAACCCAAGGCAAGGAAGCTAAGAACCTTGATAAAAGGTTACAGGAACTGCTAACTAGAATAACCAGTTTAGAGAAGAACATAAATGACCTGATAGAGCTGAAAAACACAGCACAAGAACTTCATGAAGCATACGCAAGTATCAATAGCTGAATCAATCAAGTGGAAGAAATGATATCAAAGATTGAAGATCAACTTAATGAAATAAAGCATGAAGACAAGATTAGAGAAAAAAGAATGCAAAGGAACAAACAAAGCCTCCAAGAAATATGGGATTATGTGAAAAGATGTTTAATTGGTGTACCTGAAAGAGACGAGGATAATGGAACCAGGTTGGAAAACACTTCAGGATATCATCCAGGAGAACTTCCCCAACCTAGCAAGACAGGGCAACACTCAAATTAGGAAATACAGAGAACATCACAAAGATACTCCTCGAGAACAATCCCAAGACACATAATTGTCAAATTTACCAAGGTTGAAATGAAGGAAAAAATGTTAAGGGCAGCCAGAGAGAAAGGCTAGGTTACCCACAAAGGGAAGCCCATCAGACTAACAGCAGATCTCTCTACAGAAACTGTGCAAGCCAGAAGAGAGTGGGGGCCAATATTGAACACTTAAAAAAAAAAAAGAACTTTCAACACAGAATTTCATATCCAGCCAAAGGAAGCTTCATTAATGAAGGAGAAATAAAATCCTTTACAGACAAATAAATGTTGAGGGATTCTGTCACTAGCAGGCCTGGCTTACAAGAGCTCCTGAAGGAAGCACTAAATATTGAAATGAAAAACTGGTACCAGCCACTGCAAAAACATACCAGATTGTAAAGTCCAACAACACTATGAAGAAACTGCATCAACTAACGGGCAAAATAACCAGCTAGCATCATAATGACAGGATCAAATTTACACATAACAATATTAACCTTAAATGTAAATGGGCTAAGTGACCCAATTAAAAGGCACAGACTGGCAAATTGCATGAAGAGTCAAGACCCATCGGTGTGCTGTATTCAGGAGACCCATCTCATGTGTAAAGACACACATAGGCTCAAAATAAAGGGATGGAGGAATATTTACCAATCAAATGGAAAGAAAAAAAAAGCAGGGGTTGCAATCCTAGTCTCTGATAAAACAGAATTTAAACCAACAAAGATCAAAAAAGACAAAGAAGGGCATTACAAAATGGTAAAGGGACCGATGCAGCAAGAAGAGCTAACTATCCTAAATATATATGCACCCAATACAGGAGCAACCTGATTCATAAAGCAAGTTTTTAGAGACCTACAAAGAGACTTAGACTCTCACACAATAATAGTGGGAGACTTTAACACCCTGCTGTCCATATTAGACAGATCAATGAGACAGAAAATTAACAAGGATATTCAGGACTTGAACTCAGCTCTGGACTGAGCAGACCTAATAGACATCTACAAAACTCTCCACCCCAAATCAACAGAATATACATTCTTCTCAGCACCACATCACACTTATTCTAAAATTGACCACATAATTGGAAGCAAAACGCTCCTTACCACATGCAAAAGAACAGAAATCATAACAAACAGTCTCTCAGACCACAGTGCAATCAAATTAGAACTCAGGATTAAGAAACTCACTCAAAACCGCACAACTACCTGAAAACTGAACAACCTGCTCCTGAATTACTACTGGGTAAATAACGAAATGAAGGTAGAAATAAACAAGTTCTTTGAAACCAGTGAAAACAGAGACACAACATACCAGAATCTCTGAGACACAGCTAAAGCAGTGTTTAGAGGGAAATTTATAGCACTAAATGCCCACAGGAGAAAGTGAGCAGGATCTAAAATCGACACCCTAACATCACAATTAAAAGAACTGGAGAAGCAAGAGTAAATAAATTCAAAAGCTAGCAGAAGACAAGAAATAACTAAGATCAGAGCAGAACTGAAGGAGATAAAAACATGTAAAACCCTTCAAAAAAATCAATGAATCCAGGAGCTGGTTTTTTGAAAAGATCAGCAAAATAGATAGACTGCTAGCCAGACTAACAAAGAAGAAAAGAGAGAATAATCAAATAGGCACAGTAAAAAATGATAGAGGGGATATCACCACTGATCCCACAGAAATACAAACTGACATTAGAGAATACTATAAACACCTCTATGCAAATAAACTAGAAAATCTAGAAGAAATGGATAAATTTCTGGACACATACACCCTCCCAAGACTGAACCAGGAAGAAGTCGAATCTGAGAATAGACCAATAACAAGTTCTGAAATTGAGGCAGTAATTAATAGCCTACCAACCAAAAAAAAGCCCAGGACCAGATGGATTCACAGCCGAATTCTACTAGAGGTACAAAGAGGAGCTGGTACCATTATTTCTGAAATGACTCCAAACAATAGAAAAAGATGGACTCCTCCCTAACTCATTTTATGAGGCCAGCATCATCCTGATACCAAAACCTGGCAGAGACACAACAAAAAAAAAATTTCAGGCCAATATCTCTGATGAACATTGATGTGAAAATCCTCAATAAAATACTGGCAAATCGAATCCAGCAGCACATCAAAAAGCTTATCTACCGTGATCAAGTTGGCTTCATCCCTGAAATGCAAGATTGGTTCAACATACGCAAATCAATAAATTTAATCCATCACATAAATAGAACCAATGACAAAAACCACATGATTATCTCAATGGATGCAGAAAAGGTCTTTGATAAAATTCAACACCCCTTCATGCTAAAAACTCTCAGTAAACTAGGTATTGATGGAACGTATCTCAAAATAATCAGAGCTATTTATGACAAACCTACAGCCAACATCATACTGAATGGGCAAAAGCTGGAAGCATTCCCTTTGAAAACTGGCACAAGACAAGGATGCCCTTTCTCACCACTCCTATTCAACGTAGTATTGGAAGTTCTGGCCAGGGCAATCAGGCAAGAGAAAGAAATAAAGCGTATTGAAATAGGAAGAGAGGAAGTCAAATTGTCCCTGTTGGCAGATGACAGGATCGTATATTTAGAAAACACCATCATCTCAGCCCAAAATCTTTTTAAGCTGATAAGCAACTTCGGCAAAGTCTCAGGATACAAAATCAATGTGCAAAAATCACAAGTATTCCTCTACACCAGTAGACACATAGAGAGCCAAATTATGAGTGAACTCCCATTCACAATTGCTACAAAGAGAATAAAATACCTAGGAATACAACTTACAAGGGATGTGAAAGACCTCTTCAAGGAGAACTACAAACCACTGCTCAAGGAAACAAGAGAGACACAAACAAATGGAAAAACATTCCATGCTCATGGATAGGAAGAATCAATATCGTGAAAATGGCCATACTGCCCAAAGTAATTTGTGGATTCAATGCTATCCCCATCAAGCTACCATCGACTTTCTTCACAGAATTGGGAAAAACTACTTTAAATTTTATTTGGAACCAAAAAGAGCCCGTAGAGCCAAGACAATCCTAAGCAAAAAGAACAAAGCTGGAGGCATCACGCGATCTGACTTCAAACTAGAGTACAAGGCTACAGTAACCAAAACAGCATGGTACTGGTACCAAAACAGATATATAGACCAATGGAACAGAACAGAGGCCTCAGAAATAATGTCACACATCTACAACCATCTGATCTTTGACAAACCTGACAAAAATAAGCAATGGGGAAAGGATTTCCTATTTAATAAATTGTGTTGGGAAAACTGGCTAGCCATATGCAGAAAACTGAAATTGGACCCCTTCCTTACACCTTATACAAAAATTTATTCAAGATGGATTAAAGACTTAAACGTAAGACATAAAATCATAAAAACCCTAGAACAAAACCTAGGCAATACTACTCAGGACATAGGCATGGGCAAAGACTTCATGACTAAAACACCAAAAGCAATGGCAACAAAAGCCAAAATTGACAAATGGGATCTAACTAAACTAAAGAGCTTCTGCACAGCAAAAGAAACTTTCATCAGAGTGAACAAGCAACCTATGGAATGGGAGAAAATTTTTGCAATTTAGCCACCTGACAAAGGGCTAATACGCAGAATCTACAAGGAACTTAAACAAATTTACAAGAAAAAAACAAACAAAACCATCCAAAAGTGGGCAAAGGATATGAACAGACACTTCTCAGAAGAAGACATTTATGTGGTCAACAAACATATGAAAAAAAGGTCAACATCACTGGTCATTAGAGAAATCAAATCAAATCAAAACCACAATGAGAAATGCCATCTCACGCCTGTTAGAATGGCAATCATTAAAAAGTCAGGAAACGACAGATGTTGGAGAGGATGTGGAGAAACAGGAATGCTTTTATATTGTTGGTGGGATTGTAAATTAGTTCAATCATTGTGGAAGACATTGTGGTGATTCCTCGAGGATCTAGAACCAGAAATACCATTTGATCCAGCAATCCCATTACTGGGTATATACCCAAAGGATTATAAATCATTCTACTATAAACACACATGCACAGGTATGTTTATTGCAGTGCTGTTCACAAATAGCAAAGACTTGGAACCAACCCAAATGCCCATGAATGATAGACTGGATAAAAACAATGTGGCACATATACACCATGGAATACTATCCAGCCATAAAAAAGGATGAGCTCATGTCCTTTGCAGGGACATGGATGAAGCTGGAAACCATCATTCTCAGCAAACTAACACAAGAATAGAAAACCAAACAATGCATGTTCTCACTCATAAGTGGGAGTTGAACAATGAGAACACATGGACACAGGGAGGGGAACATCACACACTGGGGCCTGTTGGGGGGTGGGGGGTTAGGGGAGGGATAGCATTAGGAGAAATACCTAATATAGATGACGGGTTGATGGGTGCAGCAAACCACCATGGCACGTGTATACCTATGTAACAAACCTGCACGTTCTGCGCATGTATCCCAGAACTTAAAGTATAATACACATACACATACACACACACATATATATATGCTATAGAAATTACTTTGACATATACAATGGTTTGATACTTTCATTATTCTCCACTATTCATTGTGTAGAGTGTATATATTCATAATTGATAAATTCAAATGTGCATAGATTTAAAATTTTTATGTAGACTTATTTTCTATCTCCAGGCTCTGGTTCTAGTTAATGTAAGAAACAATATTGTCACTTCTAGACAAACATGGTCAAATAAGATTTTGGATTAAAAAAAGAAATAATTAAATGCAACATAAAATATCTTCCCTTAATACATAAGATACCTCTGTGAAATTGTTCCTTGCTTTTCCAATTAAATGTGTTTTACAAAACTAACACTCACATTTAAAATGGAAAACATAAAGCAAAACACCATATAGACTGAATTTGAATTTACTGTAATGTTAGAAGTCCTTATTTCTCCCCTTTAAGAGAAATTAACATTTGAATATTTTAAACATTAAGGCCTTGCAAATCCTCACAGTGCATTAGGTGGTGGGGGTGGGGGGGCGTGGTATGTGAATAATAGTGGATAAAACAGCTGAAAATGTATTTAACATAGCTTATAGTTTTATTTCATTTTACATTACATTCCTCTTTGGGGAAAGAAAAATACAGTTTCCCTCAGCTAGAAAAAAATTCATTCCAACTCAGAAGATTCAAACTTCAAATTCAGATTTGGTTTCAAATAACACTGATTCACTGATTGAATACCTGCTGTATATCAGACAGTGTCCTTGGGCTTTCACATATGTGACCTTTCTTAGTTGAACTCTCTTGCTTTTTTTTTTTTTTTTTTTTGAGATGGAGTCTTGCTCTGTCATCCAGGCTGGAGTGCAATGGCGCTATCTTGGCTCTGTAACCTCTGCCTTCAGGGTTCAAGCAAACCTCCGGCCTCAGCCTCTTGAGTAGCTGGAATTACAAGTGTATGCCACCATGCCTGGCTAATTTTTGTATTTTTAGTGGAGATGGGGTTTCACCATGTTGGCCAGGCTGGTTTCGAACTCCTGACCTCGTGATCCACCCACATTGGCCTCCCAAAGTGCTGGGATTACAGGCGTGAGCCACTGTGCCATGAGGATCAGCAAAGTGCACTCATGTTAAGTAAAAAATTTGTTTGATGTTTATGCTGATTATATGAAGGTCATCATAGCTTAGATACAATCAAAACCCATGGGGAACAACTTTATAATTCATTTTTCTCTTTTCTTACAAAAAAAGTAAATAGGTAAAATGGAAAATAGAAGACAACCTATCCTATCCTGGATGAGACACGCACATATTTAAATTGAATTATAGACTTAAAATTTAAGTAGGAATATTTTTTTTCTGAGAACCAAAGTCACAAAAACCAAAACTTTCAAAATCACCAAGTCTCGAAAACAGATTATGAAGCAGCATTTTTGGATGGTGCTTAATGACATCAGGCAACGTTTAAATGCCACCTAGTGAGCAACACTGAAATTGCAGCTAAATTAAAATGACCTTTTATTTGCCTGGACAACAAAAATTTTCCATGATTTTGCTTTTTTGAAATGATGATAGGAAATTATTTTTTAGGCAATAAGATACTAAGTGATATCAACAAACTGCATGGGATATTTCCACAAGGAGAGGATTTTGTTCCCTGATCTAGTTTACGTGACATTTTCCCTCATGCTTGCTTTCTCTGAGCTGACTCTTCTTAAACTGACCTAGATGGTACCTTATTTCAATTGACTCAGAGTTCATTCAAAAATATGATATGGTGACATGGCTTCACTGACATGAAATCCAGGCACTCTCTCTACTCTTGCTCACATTCTTCCTTACCCAAGTTTCCAGCGTGATTTTAGGATATCTTATGCCAACCCAGTGTACCGTCACTTCTCAGAAATGTAGGGCCAACCAGCTATTCAACTACACTCCTATTCTTTTGCTTGACAGCCTCATATGGCCAAATGATAGGCAAATAAAGCAGTGCAAGCACTGCCCCCATGTCAACTCCATCATCAAATGGAAAGCGCATCTTGGTTTTACTCAGGATCTTTGAAGAGAAAGGGAAACAACAGGTACCACACACATAGGTAGCCAGCATTCATGGAACAGCCACCGTGGGCCAGGCTGCACCACACCATCTTTCCATGTGTTATCTCTTTCTAGGGACTTCTTGAAAATTGGTAGGATTATCATATCATATGTTCTTGGAAACATCTGTTGGCTATTTCTATACTTCACAGTAAGAAGTACAAGACTGCAATGGCATAAAGGCAAAAAAAAAAAAAAAGCATTATAACCAGCAGAAATAATTGAGGCAGATACTTTGTAATGTCTCAGATGTGAAAACTGGTATCTGGATATTTAGCAAAAAATATTGACTCTGTCAAATGAACAAACCTGGAACAAGAAATAGCTTCAAAACGGAAATATAGAAATCACAGTAAACATTGTTTAAAAAAATCAAATCCAAATTAAATATTGCCTCCACAGATATCACTAGAGCTTATTTCTTACAAATGCATCATTGAGCTAAATGTCAGGTCCTGTGTATAGAGGCCTTATCTAAGCTTTTTTGGGGTCATTATTCCTGTGTGTATTCCTTCTTTTTAGCTAAATCAAACTCAAAAACAGAAGTGCTGTTTCAATAACCACAAGGTTATAAGCCAATGAAGTAAAGTTAATGGTTTTCCATTGTCTCAGGATTTGCTATCTAAGTTATTCGTGTGTTCAGTGACCACAGGTAATCAGATGTCACGTGCAGCAGAAAATCAGGTTTTCAGCCATTGGGAAATACCAACAGGATAGTATTGCAGACAATGGCAGTCACTCTAGGAGTTTTCCCACTGGTGTGTTGAAGTCTCGTTCCACTTTCCGCTCTACCAATCCAGCTTCAGATCAGCCTTACTCCATATGTATTTTCCTCCTCGCTTCAGAAACATCTTTTCATCAAATCCACTGAATTTTATAGCTTCTTCTACACCGACATCCAGGATGGACTTGGAAGGTTCCTTCCGTCCCTTTCTACAGTTCAGAAAGCGCATCTAGAAAATTCATAACAGAAACTGGTAAATTTCCATGTGATGAATCCTGTAAAACTCTATCTAGACTATTAATCCCAAATAGCTTTTGATATTCCAGTCATGTCGACAGATATTTTTTGAAACCTGTGGCTGATATTGAACCCCTTGGACCCCATCTCTCTACTCAACCAGCTCATGATCTGGTGGAAGAGGCTGGGCTGAGCACAGTAGACACCTAAGCGCACAATAAACAGAATGATATGCGCCCCGCATGGGCAGATGTAGTTCCACTGGGGGAAGGGGTAATCAGGAGAGGCTTCCTCCAAATGCTGACATCTGAATTATGTGTTGAGATTTTAAATTGGAGGGAATGGTATCATAAAAGCACAGAAGTGTGATATATCATGATGTACCGGGGAAATGGAGTTAGACGGTGTTTCTGGAATAGTAATGATGTGCATGCATCAGTGCATGCATGCATATACGTAAATATTAACAAAGGCTTGTTTTGAGAAATGGAGAGAGGATGAAAAGAAAGGTGCTGCTGAGGCAGGCAGGTGCCAGATCAAGAAGAGTCTTCCATGGCAGGTGCCAGATCAAGAAGAGTCTTCCATGACCTGCGAAGGCTCTTTGTTTTAATCTTATTCCATCCATTTTCGTTTGTTTTATTCTGTCCTATTCTACTCTGTAGGCAGAAATGATTTCTTCACACTCCTTATGACCTACACTGAATGTTTCATAGGAGCTCAAGTGATACTTGTTGAAGCACAATGTTATTCAATTGGTAAAAGCAAATTTTGGTTCAACAATGTGTTTTCCAAATATGTGGAGACCAGCGAGTTTGTTGAGGGATGCTGGTCAAAATCCCTAGACAATCATAATAATTTCCACTCCAAAAATAAATTGTTTGAATTTTCCTCTCTACCTTGGACCCAGAAACTGAATATTTCCTTATCACCTTTTCCCTTATGCTCTATTAAGAAAGGTTATATTGTTAAGAAATGAAATGGGTATAAACAATGATTGGTTAACTTGAAAATAACAAAATACCGGCTGGGCATGGGGGCCCACATCTGGAATCCCAGCATTTGGGGAGGCCCAAGTGTTAGAGACCAGCATGGACAACATGGCAAAATCCAATCTCTACAAAAAATACATAAAAATCTAGCTGGGTGTGGTAGTGCACACCTGTAGTAACAGCTACTTGCAAGGCTGAGGCAGAAGGACCACCTGAGCCCAGGAGGCTGAGGCTGCAGTGAGCCAAGATTGTGCCATTGCCCTCTAGCCTGGGTGACAGGAAACCCTACCTCAGAAAAAAAAGAAAAGAAAGAAAGAAGAGCAAACATCAAAAGTGACAGTAAGCATTTCTCCAACAAACAAATCCAATTTAAATATCGAATTCAAGGTTGTTGGAGCTCATTTCTTTAAAATATGTCTTCAAATGGAATTATTTGTCCTTTTCTAGGAAGAGTGGCAAAGGTTATAGATCTAGAAAAAAAAAGACAGAGGAAAGGGGAAAGTGATTTGTTTTTCAATTTTGAGAAGGGTAGGTTTCCCTCTTCCTTTGGAAGGCAGTGGGGGTAGGAATAATATCAGTGGTGTTTGGAGCAGAAACATAAGCCTCTCCTTATGAAAGCCAAGGTTTATCAATCAGAAGACAAGCTGGCTGTGCCTGGTTTGTCCAAGATAATGAGAAGAGTGATATGGCCTTCCTCCAAAGTAGGCTGGATGCCCTATCTCAGGAGAGCCTCCAGCCCAGGACTACATAACAGACGACTCTGTTGTGTGTGATAACGGGTTCAATGTGACATCCACGGATGCATAGCTATATGGCAGAAAATATCACATGGTGCTCAGTGCAAATCAATGCTGGGACCTGGGTTCAAGCTTATCCTGTTCCAGTGTTTAGCTCCACATTTGATCCTGTGAAGTGAGGGCTCTGGCATAACAATAATCACTGACTATCAAACTGTGAAGTGCTAATTAAGAAGGACAAATAAGTACTAGATAGTTATGCTCATGGAACTCAACTCTGCCATCGCTGCTAATTAATTAAATGTTAATTTTATAACTCATTGGAAATACTCACATATTCATCCAGAATAAGATAGGAGTCTTTCATCTGCAAAGGAGAAGTTAATACAAATTTAGTTTCAGGTGCATTTCTCAGTATGTGAGCGCAACTGCCCACCTGTAGTGTTTGCATTGTATTGTTTTGGATCTAGCATTTCTCATTTCCCTTGAGTTGCCTTTGGCATGGCCCTCGCAAGACAAGGCTCTGTTTGTGTGCATTCGGTTTTCAACAGATCACAGCAGGCCTGTATTCTCTGCTCTTTGCTGAAAAGGTCAAACATCAGAACCTTCATCCTGAAGGCTTCCCTGACAGTGAACTCCAAGGCAATTTCCCCTTCCCTTCACACTTTGGGAGAGCCCTTTTCTTCTTTACGTGATATTTCCAATGACTGTGTCCACCATGTATCTAATTGCTCCCTTTTCAATGTATAAAGCAGAACTCTCTTGAATGCTATTTTTTGCAACTAAAGGGTGGATTTACCTGAGGATTTTATTATTACCCTAACATTACTTATAAATAGTTCTGACTTCTATAGGTATAGAGAAGCTGTACCTGCACTGTTGATGGGAAGGAATCCAGGCCTTCTATACCTATCCTTGTAGATAGGAGTCTGTAAAATGTTTTCTGTAAAGGGCCAGATAGCAAATATTTTCTGCTTGGCAGGCCACACAGTCTGTCACAACTAATCAACTGTGCTTTGCAGCCCAAAAGCCACCACAGATGATACATAAGAAAAATAGCTTGGCAGAGTTCCACTGAAACTTAATTTATGGGCCCAGAAAACCAGCTTTTACATAATGTTCACAGGTCACAAATAGGATTCTTGTTTTGATGTTTTCCCTCATCAACTCTTAACTTGCATCCTGTACTACAACAGGTGGCAGGCCAGACCCATCCCTGGGGCCAGCGTTTGCCAACTCCTATGCAGGGATAGGAGCAGACCTGCTATTGAATGTCTAGTGGGGTACCAGTAGCATCAGCATCATCTGGGAACTAGTTCAAGGTGCAGAGTGGTGGGCCCACCTCAGACCCACTGAGTAGGGGTCTGCCCTTTCACAAGATCCCAGGTGATTTGATGAAGTTTGAAACAAACTGGCTAAAAGGTTCGTAGGTTTTGGGGTCACCAAAATTCAGATTTTGCCCCTGATACAAGTCAAGTAAATGAGTACCTACCACTCGGCCTCCTGGTGTATACAATGGGGATGATACAACCTGGCTCATGAAGCATTAGTGAAAATGGCAATGAGTCAAAGGGTTAACAGTCCCTCTTACAAAGGAGGTACTCAACCAGATTTTCTTTGATGTCATATTAACTAATTAAGATGGAATTTTAAAAATCAAATAAAATAGTGCATAGAGGAAAACCTCCTCTACCCCCTTTCTCTTCTTTTTGATGGTCATCCTGTCTTCCATTCTGGGATTTTCTCATTTGTGTTCACTTCAACATTACCTTTTAAACTTGAACCATTTACCTAGAGCCTCGGAAGTCTAAAGCATGAGGAATGAATGTCTGCTCTTTGAGTTCCTAGCCTTACTTAAGCATATGGGGTAGAGATTTTCCTGTATGTGTATTTTTGGATGGCAGATGGAGAAGCTGTTTTTAAAATAATAAAACTAATACTTAAGTTATAAAATTTTGAAGTTCAAAAAGTTATAAAGGTGAATAAAACTACTCATAATTCCACTACTCCAAGATAACCAAAGGAATATGCAGAGATACTTTTTTTTACACATTAGGATTAAACTTCAAATTAATTTTGCATATTGTTTTTTATCTGTACCTACTATTATATTATCAGAATTTCTCCTTCTCACTTAAAAATTTTTGGACTATGCTTGTTAGTCAGTGTAACATTTGATTCTGTGAACCTACAGATTTACTCATTCTCTGTATACTGAATGACAGGCTATCTTTATTTTTTTTGGTATTATTCTTTTTTTTTTTTTTTTTTGAGACTGAGTCTCGCTCTGTCGCCCAGGCTGGAGTGCAGTGGCGCTATCTCCGCTCACTGCAAGCTCCGCCTCCTGGGTTCACGCCATTCTCCTGCCTCAGCCTCTCGAGTAGCTGGGACTACAGGCGCCCGCAACCACGCCCGGCTAATTTTTTGTACTTTTAGTAGAGATGGGGTTTCACCGTGTTAGCAAGGATGGTCTCGATTTCCTGACCTCGTGATCCGCCTGTTTCAGCCTCCCAAAGTGCTGGGATTACAGGCGTGAGCCACCGCGCCCGGCCAGTATTATTCTTAATACTGCAGTAACATATCTTTACATAAATATTTCTCTACTTCTGTGAATATTTCTCATGTTTTAAGGTAGAATTTCTAAATTCAAATATGTGGCTATTTTAAAGGTTATAAAGTTAGCAATTCGTTTTCTAGGAAAGTTGCAATAATTTATACTCTTGCTAACAGTATGAACTTGCTTCTCTTACTGCAACTTTATGCTTCATATTTTATTTTGTATTTCTTTGAATATAGACAATATCAATTGCTCTTAAAATGTTTATTCACCATTTTTTTTCTGTAAATTATCTATTTATGCCCATTGGATGTTTTGCTTTTTTGGTGTTAATAGATTCTTATTGATTTAAATAACTTTTTATATATAATACTTTATTTTATACAATTCAGTATATCATGTTAACATACTTCACTTTTAATTTTATATGTGTGACATATTTTTAATTTTATGGATTCAATTATACTATCATAATTTTTTTAAAGTTTGTATCTTTCATTAATAAGCAGGTTCCTTATTAATGGATTTTTTTTTTCTGTAGCTTCTGAGAACACATTTTTAGATACCCAGCTTCTAGTAATACCTGAAGCTCCACAGTGTAGACATGCTTTGGCCAACCTTGTTTTATCTGTGTATGAAATTTGTGCTAATAGGATGGATCCAATTGTCATTACATTAGAAAACTAAACGGGAAACATTTCTTCTACATTCTATGCAACATAACAAAATTTTACATAGAGATTATTCAACTAAATAAAGTGATAATGTTGATATCAATAGAGTGGCATTCGTTAGTTCTTTCTATGTTTAGGGGCTATGTCATGCATGTATGACACATAAGGACATTATACTTATATGAATCATATAGCAGGAATATCTACATGAATCTATATACAATTGTATCATCTGCAAAGTACTACTCTATCCATCGTGGATACAGAAACTGAAGCTCTCTAAAGACCCTGCAGCTAGGAGGTGGCAGAGCCAATGGCAGCCCTCAGCCCTATCTGCCCTGACATGGCACTCCTCCCATTTCTCAACACCGAACCCTCTAAAATAACAATGTGTGGGGTCCTTGGCTGAGAGACTTCCCTTTTGGGAATCAATCTGAATGTGTGATGATAAAGAAAACAACTTTTGCTTTATACAACCTTCTGGTTAGATTCAGGCACCAAGCAGGACACTTCTTTGTGGCGCTCCAAGAATCTTTCAAATTCTTCATCATCAATAACAAATCTTTCTGCTTCTCTTAGAGCATCTTCTCCACAATTCTCACCCTCAATTAAGAGGCACTGGAACACCTGAAAGGCAATGGTAGTGTTTGCTTTGCAGAGAGCTTTCCATCGTGTTTTCCCCCAAACCTCACTCCCCCTTTTCAAGCTTCTTCTCTTCTGAGCAAAGAGACTTGATGAGCTAAGGAACATTCTAGAAAGATATTACTTTGGGGAAATGAAAGCTAGCCCTGAAATTTAGGAATATGGTGTCAGAAGCACAAACATTCTTAAAATATAAACTTTCAAAAACTTGTCTAGATTATGTTTGATTGAGTCATAATATTTTCAGACAACAAAATAATGGGTACTTATTGAAAAAATATAAACTATAAAAGAGCATAAAAATAAATCATGTGTAATCCCATAACCCAGAAAAACACATTTTAAAAACATTGTTTTCTCTGCTGATTTTTAATATATTCTTATGAAGGCCTCTAGCATATGTCTGTTTTTCATGTAGTACTTAAGAACAGTTTTTCAAAGTCATTAATATTCTCTTTCAACAGTCTTTTAAGTAAACAA
Organism: Pongo pygmaeus; assembly: GCF_028885625.2. Classification (NCBI taxonomy): domain Eukaryota; kingdom Metazoa; phylum Chordata; class Mammalia; order Primates; family Hominidae; genus Pongo; species Pongo pygmaeus. The sequence continues at coordinate 127,152,220 of NC_072385.2, forward strand.
ATGTGTGTGTATGAGTGTGGACAGTGTATTATTCTATACATACTACCATCATTTGAAAATAAAAGTCAGTCCTAGAAAAGGCAAGAAGTGAAGAGACTTGCCCAAGGTGACAAAGGGTGACAGCCAACCCAACACAGAGCCAGGACAAACCCAGATCTAAAGGGTTTCCATGGAAAGGATGATTCTACACAGAATTTCACTAATATCATCGTCTGAACCACTCAGATGCCACTATAGTCAGATGAGAAGAAATTGTCAACACTTCAATGTTGCCTTTTTTGCTCACTCTTTATTTTTCCTCTTCTTTTTTGCTCCTCGGTCTTTTGATATCTGCCTCCACCGGCCCCTGGTCATAGGATAATTTTGCTATTTGCTTTCATGATGTCTTCCTTAATAGACTGTGAGCATCTTGGGAGGGGTTGTCACCCATCCCCATGCCTCATCCAGGCTCAGGGTAAGGAGAGGCCTGGCAGGGAGGGAGTGCCCTCCCATGTGGGTTTGAATCATGAACAGACTTGACTATCAAAGAAGACATACATCACAGGCATTTTTTTCCAGGGACTTTGACTCCAGAATCAGCCAGCTAGACTGGAAGGGCTTCTGCAGGAGAAAAGCAAGCCATAGGAGCTGGAAGGGGAACACTATTGAGGGCGTGGGATGGGGCATGGGGGCGTAGAAGAAGCCCTCTCCTCCCATGCTGCTGGAGCAAGCCTACAGGCCACAACAAAGCCTCCCAGTGAGTAATCGCATGCCCGGTGCTGTTGTCCCAGGGACATGGCTGGTGACACCTTCCAGCCCACAGCCTCACAGTGGAGGAGGCAGCCTCAGGAAACTAGGTTCTGAGTGCAATGTATGATTGGACTAAGAACAGGCACCTGATCCAGAAGCATCAATTTACATCAATTGGAAGCCTGCATACATCAATAATCTGGTTTTCCAAACAGGCAGAAACTAGCCTTCCACCAAAAGAGTCAGGATCTTGATGGCAAATCCACAGTGAATCAGATGAATGGAAGCCAGTGTAGGAGTCAAAATATCTGAGAGAAAGGCCATGAGATAGGAGAAAACCAAGCTGTGGGGAAAAAATACTTACACATCTGAAAAAAGGACTCCAAAAGAGAACAATGAGGAAGACAGTAACAGGAAACATGGGGAAGAGGAGAGAGGTGGGGACAGGAGAGGAGCAGGCAGGAAAGTCAATATGTCTAAGGCAGCTTAGCCCTCCAGCTGGAGCCTCCGCCTTCCTGGTGGATCGCGTCCCTGTTTTTCCTATCAGACCTCTCTCTTTAGTTTTTCTCCAGTTCCTTCTAGACCTGGGAATGTGGCTGATAATTCATGTCCTTATATATGTAACCAAAAGTTCAAGCTCAACATACCTATTAAAAATTTTTGAAAGTAGCATCTCCAGCTTCCCCTAACCCATTTCCAAATATTACAGGACAGCTTCAGGAAAATGATAGAATATCCCTTTCCCTCCTCCCTAACTCTATGTGGAATGCTGACATGGGATTTAAAAAAACAGCCAAGGCAGCTTTGAAGGAAAAGCTGTTCTTTGTGCAGGCAAAGCCCTCTAGTCTGGATGTGCCTTTCTTCTTCAGGTCTTTGCCACCTACGAAAATTCATTCCATTTTTCAGAGCATAGCCAAATGCTTCCTCCTATATGAAGCCTTCCACTTAAGCTCAGCCTGTTTTGCCATTTCACGGTATGGTAGCACACATAGCTTTCTATCATGTGACTTTTCCCACATCTTTTTGTGTGTTTGTGCTAGCACTGAGCTCTGCATCTTATCTTTCATTGCACCGGGACTGCTTGTTAGAAATACATGTTGTGCAAGCCCTCCCTGCTATGCTTGCCTTCACCACAGACCCTGTTTCAGGGCAGCAGATATGAGGCCCAAGAAGCTGCTTCTCAAACAGCCTCCTGATTTGATTCTGATGAGCAGTCAAAGGTAGAAAACTGGGATTTCAGTCATGCGTGTCTGCACAGAGTGGGAGCTGCACATGTGGAGCTGGCTTGCATGTGTGTGGACTTTAGGCTTTTAGTAGCTGGTAGTGGGGCCAGCCCTAAAGCATGAATCTGGGAATAAAGGTCCCATTTTGCTACAACTTGGGGATGACTTTGCCCCTAATGTCTTCTAGAAATTCACTGCATCAGAATTTATGAGGAACCGGTATCTGTCCATCCATAAGCCAAGAGTTTTAAAAATAAATTTAGACTTTCCATGAACATATTCTTCCAAACATTTCCAAGCACTGAGCATATTTTTTGATGTTTATCCTCACAATATTTCCAAAGGAAATCTTTTCAAGTTTTCAGAAAAAGGAAGTAAGGCAAAGAAAAGTATAGTTTTAATCTAACAGATCTGAAAGACCAAGAACCTGACTTCTGGACTGGCTTACGAAGTCCAGAGTTCTCTTGTATCAGTATTGTTTTCAGTTTAATTGAAAAAAGTCATTCCTGCATGTTTTCTTGAAGGAAAACAGCAAAAGTGACCTTGTGTACTTACTTTCCAGCGGATGGGGTTTAGTGCTTTGATCTGTTCCGTCATGTCCTCTTCCACGTTGAAACGATTAATGACAGAATTTATCTTGAAAGCAACTCTATAATCCCTACACCATGTTCTCAGCTTTTGAAGGTTTTCCACATGGTTCTTCTTTCCTTGGCCACGGCCAATAAGGACATTGACTTCCTCGTCAAAGCTGTCACAGGAGATAGCGAGAATGTCCAAATACTCACCTGAGGGAAAATGATCATCTTTAAACTTTTCTATCCAAGGACCAAGCCCCTCGGGCTATTTAGATCTCTTGTGATAAAATATATCTTGTTTAAATTTTTAAAAAGACACTTTTCCTTATACCCACAAAACTCACTGAGATATGAATTTTACTTTCTTCTTGTGTCAAACTTGAAAAACTATGTATGTAAAATAATGATGCAAATACTTAGTTGATTATTTGAAAACTCTGCACATGTATGTGTGTGAGCACTTACTGATATATTTAAATGAGGTTTTTCATTTATTCCCGCATACAAATTATGTAATTTCTGAGGCAGGTAGATATATTTGGATGCTTCTAGACTTATTTATGAACAATTATAAATTTACTTCTTTTTCTTTCCATCACACAGATAAAATTGCTCTGTTGAAGATCCCTAGTATTTTTGCTAAGTTCATCAGCTTCTTCTGGACATCTCCTTGATAGCTGGCTTATCATCTAAATATTTAGAGACATTCTATGTGATGTTAGAGACAACTGTGTTAGATGCCAAGAAAACCAAGAGAAAGGGAAGCCTGGTGTGGGAATAAAATGTAAACAGACCCCTCCTTGCAACATGGTATGTGAAGAGCTGTGATAGCATATCGTTTTGGGAGCACAGAAAGTGTTCACAATTACCTTCGCTTTGGTTTCTGTCACACTAGTTTCTACTCCACCTCTCTTATTATCCCTCCAATTTCCTCTGCTCCTTCATGCTATCCACTTATCTCTTAAGTACAGGTATTCTCAATGGTTGAGTCACTCCTTGCAGTTGATTAAGTCTGAGTTTTCCTAGTTTTGTGACTTTTTAAGAGCTGACTCTTTTTCTTAAAATTACTTTCAAATTATAGAAGCTGGAAATTCCAAAAACTCTTTAAGCAACTATCCTCTAATATTATAAAAAGAGTCATTTTAACTCCCATTTTGGCTAATTTTATTTTATCCGTATGTAACATATGCCCTCAAAACATCTAGCATAAACTGGAGCCAGAATAAGGCAACTGTCCATGATTTAAAACAACTCAAAATGTTCTAAAAATTGATCTCAAATAAATTCCTAATGGCATATCACATTGTGAAAAGGCAAGTAACTGAGCACCTGATCTCCAAACAGACCAGAAATTAAGTTCAAAACCAAAAACAGAGAGATTTATCAGTTATACGAAAGACAGACCTAGTTGATTTCCAAGTCATCTGAGGATCTGTAAGTCAATTGCTATATTCTGCCCCCTTTCCAACTTTTGCTATATGTTCATGATAACTATCCTCCTGTCCTCAGCTTTTCCTTGCCAAAGCTCTTGGGAAGAAAGATTTAATGGAGAGATCTGTTTGCTCAGTCCCTACATCTTTCCAGGAAAACCTGGAACCATAGTGGAATCTTGGCCAATTCCTGCATATATGGTGACTACAATATTCTGTATATCATTGGTGAGGTGTATAAACCTGGAGCAATGGGGCATGTTGAATCAACTTGTCAAGACTTCTCAGGATTGTTTAACAAGATCCATGATTTCCTTGGTTGCATTGTTGGGGTCCTGAGTTTCAGTTCCAATAGCTGGTTACATAGCAGCATGTGCATGAATGACTAGCCCTGTATAAAGCCTCAGACCCTAAGACTCAAATGGACCTTCTTGTGCAAAGACATTCCAAATATGACCCTATAGTTCACTGCTAGAAAGAAAGTACAACCTGTGAGGCCTGGGCTGAAGAAGGACTCAGAGCCTGTGTCTGGACTCTGATGATATATGTCTTTATCCTGCCGTTTCTGTTCTGTATCCTTTACTCTAATAAACCCTAACTGTGAGTATAGCTGGCTATTGAGTGTTGGAAGTCCTTCCAGCAAATTACCAAACTTGTAGAGGTTGTGGGGCTCTAAAACAGCTCTCTTCATCCACTCAAGCACATAGACCCATCCTTGACCCATTAAGCCAGAGGTGGAAAATCAGCAGCTTATGGGCCAGATAGGCATCTATATACATTTGTTCCTCACAATGCCTAAAAATATTTCTAATTATTTGCAAATATTTATAATTGTAGAGTTTTGATCTATGTTTAATAATTTGAGGATCATACAAATTCTCTTGCTGCACAAAAATCAATGAAAACTCCTAGCTGGCTCTCCACTCATGCACTATAGGAATAGGGCGCGATGCTTCCCGTTCTCCGCAGTCTTCATGCTTTCCTATTGTCTCCATGCTGCTGACAATGTCTTTTCTTATATGCTTCTAAATTCACTAATTTATACCACTTTCTCCCACAAGCCTGAGAGATTTGACCTGGACATGCAGTACTGTCCCTACTCTGCACACCACAAGGACATCCTGGACAGCTGATCTTGGAGGAAGGGCATTGGCTGGGTACCCACCCAGAAAACCCCGCCAGTTAGTCTCCATCACACTGCTTCCTCAGTTTCTTTTTTCTCTCTCTGAGTATGGTTCCCAAAGTTCACTTTTGAATCTCAGACCCCCTGTGTGACAAAATTTTGTAGCCTTTATACAGGGCTAGTCATTTATGCACCTCCCTTCACTACCGTTTTGGTTTTACACACTTGTAGGCCCTTCCTAATTCACCTGCACCTGATACCTTGACTCTTCTCTACCTGCTTAACCCTTATCAGATGGACCCTCCAACCCACATCCATAGCGTCCCTCCCCCACAGTCCATGTCTGCACCATCACAGATGGGGTATCAGAGATGTCTCAGCAACATCCTCAACAGATTATAAATGCAGCTTCCCTTTGAAAGACTTCAAGGCTCCAACAGCTCATACAAACAAGAACAGAGAATTGTACTGTAACAGGTTATACCTGTTTCCCAACATGACAGTCCATATAAGAAGAGCTAATGTTTACCAAGCTCTTGCTAAGTTTTAAGAACTGCTATATGGACATGACATCTGCAGAAAACTGAACTGTGAGGAATCTCAGCAGCCTTAGAATTCAGCGGTTCTTAATCCTGGCTACATGGTGGAATCCCTTGGAGCCCTCCACTTTGACCAATCCACACACCACGAGGTTCTGATAAAATTAGTCATGGATCCAGTCCAGTCCCAACAGAGATATTTTATTACAAAGCTGTCAAATGTGTTAATTTTCCTACCTAGTGTCTAAACTAAGGCCATAGATATTGTATTTGCTAAATTGCAATGTACAAGATAGTCATCTCAGTAAAAGGTCTGTTATCTAACTTACCAAACTTGTTTACTGAGAGCCCTAAGGAACTAAAATTGCCATAACGCCGTGCACAGCTTGAAAAGCAATTAGAGTAAGCAAGATTAGTTTTTCCTCCTTTCCAGTTCCTCAGCAGGTCTGGCTGAAGGCCCAGGATGGAAGGAAATACAAGAACCAACAATAACAATAGCAATAGGGAGAGTTCCATCCCATGGAGCGCACCATAATTCTGGAACCACCTCTCCCGGATCAGGCTTCCATTGCTCACGATGCTCACGCTGGGCAGCCGCAACTCTACTTTGCAGAACTTCACCAACTTGCCCAGGTATTCTCCCCGGTCTTGAAGAAATGGCTCTCCACCTGAAAAGTTGATCTTCTCCATACCTGTGCAAGGTGATAAATGAATTTTACCATTTCACAAATATACATTATTATTTTAATAGCAAAAGTAGTATTTTCTCAATGTAAAAAAAAGAAATAAAACTTTATCATTAATTTCCCCTCCCCCAACCCTAGTTCCCAACACCAATCCCACCCAATGGGAATAGCATGTGTTTAATTCGGGGTCTAAACAGGGATGCAGGGAACTGGTTACACAGATGAATAGAATTGCTCAGACACCAAAGGGTACAATGAGGCAGCACCAGGATTTGCAAAGCAGAAAGCCACATCCCTGCCATGTGGCGTGACTGTCCACGGGCCAGCTGCCAGCCTGGGAATGACACTCCTCCTCACTCTGCGTTTCCCATCCCCACTCCTTGTCCTGGATTCTGCATTGCCCTCTCTCTTGGGCTACTCCCTTATTTTGGAGAATCCCTTTACAAGCTTCCCGAAAAAAAATGTAAAGCAGGAATTAAAGTGATACTTGTATGCCTCAAAATGCATTGGTGATCAATTGTTTGCCCAGGTATCACATTCTAGGTGAAGTCATTTTCACTCAGTTTTAAATGCTGTTGTTCAGAGGCCTGATAACACCCTCATTTGTACTTCTTTGTAAGTGCATGGCTTTTTCCCTCTCCAGAAGCTTTCTTCCTAATGTTTTGAAATTTCAAGACAGGGTGTCCTAGGAATCTCTCTCTATTCACCGTCTGGTCACCTGGAAGGCCTCAATCTCAAATCATAGCTCTTTATGTTATAAAGAAAAATCTTCTTATATTATTTGCTTGTTCGCACCTTGTCTCAATTTTTACTTTTTCAGCTTTCTGGAACTTCTATTACTGGAATATTGGAATTTTTAAATTTAACCACTATTTTCTTATCATCTTCCTTCCTATGTCTATCCTGATTTTTTGGTCTCATTTTGGTAAGACTTTACCTTTTCGTCTTTCTATTAAGATTTTAATTTTAGAAATGCCATTTTTCGTTCCCCAGATGCTTCCGTATTCTGACTATTCCTTTCCAGGCATTCTATTCTTGTTTCATATATGCAATTCTTTCTCTTATCTCTCTGCAATTACTAGTTATAGATTTTTTTGGAAGTTTTCTTCTTCCTACATCCTCTCTGTGTATTTGTTTTGGTGTCTGCCTCTTCTTTTGATGTTTTTATTTGTTCATTCAAATTTCAGTGTGGCACAAAATAGCAGAATGGAATTTCTGTGATGAAGGGAGGGGCTGGTCCAAAGGAGGGTTTCACTACAGAGAGACAGAGAGGGAAACTGGTTTATTCATAGGAAAACCTCCAATTGCTAATATCTTTGGTCTTTACTCTGGGGTCATTTTGTTTTCTCAGAGAAGAAAACATGTCTCTTGCATGTGTTACACACCTGCCTGCTTGAATTCTAGGAGGATGGGGTCTATGTGTTACACACCTGCCTGCTTGCATTCTAGGAGGATGGGGTCTATGTGTTACACACCCGCCTGCTTGCATTCTAGGAGGATGGGGTCTATGCGTCACACACCCGCCTGCCTGCATTTTAGGAGGATGGGGTCTATGCGTTACACATCTGCCTGCCTGCGTTCTAGGAGGATGGACCTTTGCGTCATACATCTGCCAGTCTGCATTCTAGAAGGATGGGCCTGTGCATCATACACCTGCCTGCCTGCATTATAGTAGAATGAACCTGTGCAAACCTCTTTCTTGTCTCTCTTAATCTGTATCTGGCCTCACCATACATCACCCAAGGTAATATGGTTAAAGCTTTCAACCCTTAAATAACCTATGGGGAAGGAATTATTATCTGGTTTTTAGTGCAAGAATTGAAGGCAAGAAAGGTTAAACAATTTGCTGAAGATCATAAGGCTAGAGAAAAGTAGAGCTAGGGTACATGCCTAGATTCCAAAGCCTAGAGTCTTTATAAGTAGAGAAGCCTCCAGGCTGGTGTGCCTGGAACAGTTTTGGTTTATGGTAGACGAAACAATATCTGTGAGTGAGTTTTAGTGCCCCCTTTCACTCTCAGATGTCTCTATGATTGGACAGTGAGGCATTATATCACCTCACCTCCCTATTTATAATCCATCATGCTGGGAGGCAGTTTGAGTGACACTCATTATAACCCGAAAAAACAAGACAAAACATAATTACCTAAGAAGTGTGGTGATGTAGCGGCAGATAAACTGGAGAAAGTAAGACAGGGTCCTGGCCAGTGGCACAGAACTGCTAACAATTTTGAGGAGTATATTTAGAAGGGATGGAAGAATAACAAAAGGGAAGGAATAGAATTTAGAGGCATAATTAAGATCTTAGACAAGGAGTAATTTATTTACAATAGTGTTAACATACAGGAGTGATCGTATTACAGCCCAGATCTGATGCTCATTATTTTTAACTCTATTCAGTCTTTCTGAATAGAATTTCAAAACAGTCTAAAAGCCAGGAAAGTAAATAATATATTTTAGAAGCATCTTTAGCCAGAATAGTAAATTTTAATTTTAAATATAATATATAAAAATATATATTAAAATTTAAATTTCAATGTGAATTTAAACCTTTAATTACCACTGACAGAGCAGGAACACCATCATCTCAGACAAACACCACCACTTTAAGTTCCAGCTCCCTTTCTAGCCTCATTCATTTCAACGAAATCACTTCTCTTCTAACTACAAGCAGCCAGAAAGAGCAGACAGTGAAACACAGACAAGACAGCTTGAGCACAGAGGGAGGTTGAGGGGAAGTCTCTTAGGTAACTGCCAAACTTCACTCTCATACAATGGGTCCCAGTGAAACAATGGGCCTTAATAAGCACATTAGTTTCTCTTCAGTGTTCTAAGATAGGGAAGCTAAAAGCAGATTCAGGGTGGGTATGCCTGCAGCTGAAGGAAGATAGGGAACAGACACACAACTCTCCCTCCCAGATAAGCACAACAAAGAGAAACAGAAGCAGTCCAAGTCTCTAATAAACTCTCCCACCCTAAATCCTTAAAACTCTTAGTCTGTAAGAGAGTGGGCTCTGACTTAACTCAGCCAGAAGCCCCTCTCAGGTTTGTTTTCTCTAAAATAAACCTGTCCTTGACTGTGGAGCCACCTTTTGTGTTTCTTTCCTCTTTCTTTAATTCTTACAACCAAAAAAATAGTTTTCCTCCATTATCTAGAAATCTCTCTTACAGGAAAATACAACCTGAACTATCCTGTAAGCATTTCAATTAACTTTGGTTTTACTTACTTAAACCGAGAGGTTATTATATAAAAGTATTAATTATAACTATTAATAATAATTTATCTTTTATGACAAAAATACATGAACATTCACCTGTTTGTGCCTTGTACCAACTTTTGAGATTGGTTTATCAGTTATCATTATTATCTAAAGATAATTTTAAAGATCATGGAACTGATACTCAGAAAAGCTAAATGTCTTGACAAATCCAGTAAATGTTAGAGCAGAAACTCAAACCCTGGCTTTCTGAATGAAAGTAGTAATTTCACTCGACATATCTCCTTATTCACTCACTCATGCATTCATTCATTTATCTAAAACATTTCTTAAGCCTCTATTACATTCTAGACATTCTGTCAGGCATGAAGACACACAGGAGGGTAAAATTCAACCTTGGAATGCAATTTCTTTGAGGAACTAGACATTCAAAAAAAACTGAACAAAATAGTACATTTTAAAAGCTGCAAGACATATTTGTAGCAAGTGCTATAAGCTCATAAGTGAAAAGTAAAGGGCATAATTATGGCTGCAGAGGATCAAGGAGAATTCAAAGGAACTTTGAAAGTTCGCCAACAAGATTTGAGGACAGACATTCTAGGAAGAGACAACAATATGACCATCATTTTAACGATTTTGATGTTTGGAGAAAATGAGTGTGACGGGCTGTGTCTACAGCAGAGGGGACCCAAGCCATCAGGGTAGCAGAGGCTGAGAGCAACATTGAGCTTGCCAGGGACCTTGACAACAATACTCATAAGAAGGAGAGTTAGGAGTTAAATCACCAAAAGTACATTTTAAAATAAGATCAGGAGTTTTCAATGGGGCAAGCAGAGACAGTGAGTTGAATTACAGTAATCCTGGTGAGAAATGATAGGAATTTGAGTTAAGCCACACTGGGAATGGGAAGTCAGGTTCTCATTTGAGCAATCAGCTTTGGGTAACTAAGCCAACGTAACGTGGAGCAAAGAAGTCAGATCCAATATAGGACACACTGTATGATTTCATTTATATAAAGTACAGGATCAGGCAAAATGAATCTGTGTGTTAGAAGTCCAGCAAGTGCTTACCAGGGTAGTGGCTGGAATGCAGCATGCACTTCTGGAGCTGGTGATGCTTTCTCCCTGAATCTGCAGGCTATTTACCTGGCTGTGATTGCTTTGTGAAATTCATCAGGGTGCACATCCAGAATATGTATAATCTGGTGCATGTATGCTATGCTTTCGTTAAAAAGTTAAACAAGGAAGGAAAGAAGCTAGAGATGTTGCTGAAGTTACTAGTTGAGAAGGTACTCTAGGAAAGACAGGAAGACAAGGACGGAAGAAAGAACACATCTGGAGTGGAAGATGTTGCATTCGAAGGTCACGTGCTGAGTTCTCTCCAAGATGCTGCCAGGCACTAACGTGGTGATGCTCAGTAAGCATTCTTGAGAGCTAAGTCCTTGACTTATTTGTTAAAAAAATTTTAAGGTTTCCTATTAAAATAATATACATAAACTCAAATATAAGATTCAACTACTGCCATTTTTATGTCAAAGTTTTTGTTTTTGTTACCAACTTTCCTAATTATTAATAACTGTTTCTGGAAAACTCAAATTCGTTAGTGTTGTGGGCAAACTCACAAAGTAGTACAAACTTCCCAAACCACCTCTTTCCAAACACTGAGTGTAACAAGGACCTGCCCTTTGCATAGACCCCTTCTTGCTTCCAAGTGGCAGGAGGGACAGGTTTGCTCCACAAGTCCCGTTCCAGCCCAATTCTGTGATTTAGGAAGGACTAGGTGCCTACTCCAAAGTTCACTGAATTATTTTCTCACAGGACAACCTGCTCACTGTGCAATGGTAAATGGTGACCTCAAGTTTTGGAGAAGCTCCCAGCTTGTGTGTGCCCCCAGCCCCTTCTCGCCTTACCACACTGCCCAATGGTTGAGAATCCTGATTTCTGTCTGGGACCATGGACTCACCAGCTTCCTTAAGCAAAAGCAATCCTCTCTTTGCTTCCTCAAGGGGCAGCACAAAGGATGTTTTGGCTGTGTGGAAACAGAAGCCGCATTTGTAGTTGCACTGGCGAGTGAAGTGATAGTTGACGCTGGTTGGGGTGGCGGGCAGAGGAGGGTCCTCTTCCTCCTCTTTGGTCTCATCTGGCTCTCTCAGGACCAGCTGCTGCTTTGTCCTCTTGGTAGCTAGCAGCCAGAAGGTTGCCCTCAGCCAGCAGAACAGTGGGACCAGACTCCTCCACAGAGAGCTCAGAGGTTGCCTGAACACACTCAGGAGCTTCTCAGCAAAAGCAGCAGGTGTGAGCACCCACATTGTGGCAGATGCCTGGAGCAGAGCAGTCCCTGTATGCTGGGGACTCTCTTTATATAGGGATGGAAATCAGCAGTCTCTAAGCAACCTGTCATTGGGGAGCAGGACACACCTTCTTTGACTAACACTCAGCTGAGTTAGAGTTTCGATTTTTCCACATATGAAACTGAAAGTTGAAACAGTGCCAAGACTGAAGACTAGAGATTGGGGCGAGCATTCCTGGTTTCTCTATCACGGCTGCCTCAGTCCGCTTGTATTATAACAGTCTCTCTAGCTTGATGTAGTTACAGATGAGGATAGCAGTCTCTATCAATATCTAGCTCTCTGTCTGATAGAGATAGACACAGGTGCATTAATCAGCACGCTTTGTACTTGTTGCATTGCTTTCTCTTGACATAGCCAAGTAACAGTTTTTGCTCCATCATAGTGGAGGGGTTTCTTTTTAAAGCCAAATAATAAACAGACGGATTGACTGGTGGAGGATGAGTACAGGATCATTCACCTCAAGACCCCTTTCAGATCACAGTAAAAAGGCATGGAACAAAATTGAATTTAGGTCTTATTCCATTAGCTATTCAGCCTAATTTATGCAAGGTGACAGTGTTAAAATTTAGATATTTACGTCTTCCTGTATTTTGATATTATTTTTTATAGATGTTTTTAGTTAGAGAAAATCCAATGCTTTTCTAAGATGTTTCCTAATTGGTGAGAATTACTGCAACTCATAATTTATTTATCTTTACAGTTTTCTTAGAAAGCCTTGTTGACCTTTTTTACTGAAATCTTCCTTTTAGCCCTCTTTGATCAGAACTGTGTGTATGTGTGTGGTCTTGTGCTTTCGTGACACCTGTAGGAAGCTGGAAGAGTCCTAGTAGCTGAACTTCCAGAGCCACAAATCATGTAGCTGGGTGACTCTGAGTAAGCGACTTTATTTCTCTGGATTTCCATTTCTTCATCAGCAAAGCCATGTATCTCATGCGATTTTTGTGGAGAGTAAAACTGCTAATTTTTGTGAAGAATTCAGAATAGTGCCTGGCAAACTTTTAAGTGTTCAGTTAGGGTTAGCTCCTGTTATTCTGATACTGTCATATTCTGAATAAAAACAGAAATGACTTATTTTACTTAAAAAAAGCATTAAACATGTTTAACTTAAGATTTAACATCTGCAAAATTGTACGCTTAATGATTACCAAATATTCAACAGTAGATATATCTCAGGTCCTTGAAATCTCAGCCCAAAGTTTCTTAAACTCTCATGCCATGGTCTTGCACAATTGAAAACCACTTTTGGCTAGATCTCACTTCTTCATAAACGTGATCATGAGAGGCATACAAGTACCTGTTAAATTTGAATCAAATTCTTTTGGGTTAACTTGGTTCCCCTTTCTGGCTGGAGCAACCTTTGAAGTCTCAAAGGTTAGGTCAGCACAATCCTAGTGGGGGTCTCTTGCAGGCATCTGTTAAAATAGGCTAGGAAAATCTTAAAGAGGTGCCAAATGCTTAGCCCAAACATGAGGAGGATCAAGACTTGTAGGGTGGCATGTAGAAGGAACCCTACTGCAGGGGAAGCCAGCTGGAAATATCTGGAGATCAGAAACGTAACCTAGAAAGTCCAGCCAGCAAGCTTTTTGAAGGTGTTTTTCAGAGATTTGGCTAGCCTTAAGATCTTAGATGTTTCAAATTCAACCTGCCTGGAAGTATTTGCCCTGCAGAAAGTGGCAGCAACAGCACAAACATCACTGTGTGCAGGGAGGAGATAGTCTAAAGCAATGTGTTTGTCTAGGACCACATGAGCAAGGGAGTCTATGGACCTCTGTGGAACCCTGATGGCCTGGGTGGTAGAGCAGGAAATCCTGTGAACAGTTCAGGAAGGGTTTCTGATCATTTATGAATTCCAAGCAGAATCTAGTTTAAATTGGGACCCGAAAAACCTTCCTAATCTAGCTCCTTCTAGGGTTAACCCTTCTAGATGAATTATATCCTTGAGAGTATCCACAACTATTATCTTCATAATCTGAGGGATTATCATGAGTGTTGGATTATAGCTGTTAGAGAACAGGGTAGGTAGTGTTGGGGATAAGTGAATAGATGGGAATTTGGGTAAAAGCTATTTCCGTAGCCAAATCTCCAGGTGAGGATAACTCAAGCATTATTTCTCCTTTCTTGGAGAATAAAATATGGGCCTGGAATGTTTCTAAGAAGTCCCTGCCTAGGAAGTGTGTGGAAGCCCAAAGGAAAAACAACTGCCCATGATGGGTACTAGTTGGAAAACAATACGTGAAGATTAGGAACCATCATAGGTTGGTTGGCTACTCCAATCATCTGGATGAATTCAGCACTCCGGGGAGGGTCCATGGAAAGCATGCTGGGGTTAAGAATGGACAGAGTAGCCCCAGTGTTGACCAGAGCTCTGATGAGTTTTCTCCAATCTTAATACCTAATTTCCCTAGTTGAATAATTCGAGTAGGGGAAATGTCCCGAGAGGCTCTATAGTTTTGCTTGAGGGAAGAGGGCTGGTAAACTTTATCAGGATTTAACTGTATCCAGATATTGTAGGAAATTAGGAGAACTCAGGATCCAGTCCAGTCTACAGGTAGAAAACCAGAACTTGAAAACAGTGCACAGGGCTTTAACCTAATAGTAGGTGCATGTTAGTTTTTCTTAAGAACATGACTTTTTCTCTCCACATTAATCATACAGGAACTTTCAGGTTTTAGAACCTCTAGAGGCTAGGAAGCCAAATCAAGGCAGGCTTTAGATTTTACTTAGGGTCTTAAGGTTCTTGGGCCTACCAGGAAGTGACAAGTTTTATGTATTCATTGTAAGGCTAGGAACTCTTGAAGTCAGGCATGTTATGACCCTTCTTAAATATGACTTTTCAATCAAAGCCTAGTAATATAATCAGTATTTCCAATAGTATCCTGCTTATAAAGGGAGAGCAGATTTTTACTGAACTTACAGAAATAAAATAAGAATGCTCACAAATAGTGTCTGAATTTTGGAGGACTCAAGTAGGGAGAAAGGCAAATGCTTCCACTTTTGTTCATAAAAGTATACTTCACCAAATTATTGCAAACTATAGCTAATGAAAGAAAAATTCCTTGAATCTGAAAAGAATATTTAAGTGTAGAATCAACATTTTAAATAAAAGTCATAAAATTATCCTTATCAATTACTTACTTTCAGTTAATTAATTTTGCTTTCCTTAATTAGTAATTTTGGGCTATAGCTGATTGCAAATGCTTCTAGAGAAGAATTTAAAACAATAATTGTGGATGAGAAAAATCCAGAACAGCTATGATCAAAACTCTGATGAGAGTTTACAAGGAAATTGTAAGAAATAATGTAGAAATAATTGCAAGAAAATTTAAAAGAAAATTTAGGTATTTTTCTGGCATACAATCATTAAAGAAAATAATCATACTCAAGACTGATAACACATATTGTGATATATTAGTCAATTCTTGCACTGCTGTAAAGAAATACCCAAGATTGGGTCATTTATAAGGAAAATAGGTTGAATTGGCTCATTCTTATGCAGGCTGTACAGGAAGCATCATGCTGGCATCTGCTTGGCTTCTGGGGAGGCCTCAGGAAACTTACAATCATGACGGAAGGAAAAGGGGGAGAAGATGTCTCACATGTCCAGGGCTGGAGCAAGAGAGAAAGATGCTGGGGCAGGGGGAGGTGCTACACACTTTTAAACAATTAGATCTCACAAGAACTCACAATCCTGAGAACAGTACCAAGTTGATGGTACTAAGCCATTCATGAGGACCTGCTCCCGTGATCCAATCACTTCCCACCAGGTTGCACCTCCAACATTGAGGTTTACAATTTCAACATGAGATTTGGTTGGGGACACAAATCTAAACCATATCATATAACATCTCGTAATTTTAAGATCTCATGCAATTTGGAACACATATTAGTAACATATTTATATAAATATAACTTAAAGGGAGTTAAACATCATTTCTTATTTGATATGCTTCCCATATGATTTGCCAAATAAGCCTAATCCTTTAGTATCTCTACAAGATCAAAAAGGCTTAATTTAGGGTTTTGATATTGAGGAAACCTGCCAAAGATGTCAAAAGGTTAGAAATACTTGATTAACCAGAATCATATGTCACTGCTAAATAAACAAAGTGATAATCAGAAGACTTCAAAAAGAATACAGATTTACACGGATGTGAAAACCCTAAACTTTTTAAAGTTCAGTTTCCCTAAGTAATCAAAAGCCTAATAAAAACAACATGAAGCAAAGGAATTATCTCAGCAAAACACAGACTCTTAGTTTACTAGGCCAGTTACCTAATAGTTAAAGGGGAAACAAACCTCCTTTAGTATGATTGCTTCTCCTTATGGAAAGCCCATTCGCATAACCTGAAAGTTAAACCTGATGCGAAGGGTATTTGAATTTAATCAGGCACAGAAAGAATGTATCCAGAATTCCAAGCATATGCTATTATAGAGAAATGTAAACAAGAAAACTAGTACGTTGAACATGGAAATCCTTGGTTCTTAGGAACAGCATAGGAAGCTTCCTGGTTACAGAGAACAATTCAGACACATTAAGAAAAGCCAAGAGTGTAAAATCAAGTTATAATGAAGGAAAACTTTGGTTTTCTAGATCTTCAAAATAAACATTTTAGCATCAGGCCATGACAGCAGTGTTAGAACCAGAGAAAAAGTTACAGGAGATGACAAAAAGGTTGAAGGAGATGGTTATCATTGTGGCCACGCAAAAAGAATTTACCTTTTCAAGGACCAAGAGAAAGAGAGCTGCATTTACAACCTGAAAACAGGAAAATTATATAGATCTCAGGAGGAAATGTGCCAGAAACAGAAACTGTTTGTAGTTTAGAGGATTACTATTAAGGGAACAGATTTGCAAATTAAAAATTAAAACCTCTTGCAATTTTACTAAGAGCAAATCAGTATTTTAAGAAAACCTTGTTTTAATACAGGAGATCAAATTTTAAAGTTATGTATCAGTGTATTTTTAACATCAAAGTTTAATCCTGAGAAAGACGCATATACGATTTCTTTTCAATTGTAGCCAACCTGATTGCACAGAAAATTGCTTTTATAAACTCTCTTTTCACGCAGCTTATGATTTACTTAGACCTTTGATGACATGCTTCGACTTTCTTCTCTGTTCTATACTTCCTCTTTCTTAAATAACCAGTCATTTTACTGTAAGACAAAAATTTATCACACAAGGTTCTTTCTCATTTCTCTTTTCTTTTCAACCTTCCTTATCAAAAACACATTCTTCCCTTCTCAAACACTTGCAAACAGAATGCCCTCTGCCCTAGTAGCTTAATCACACACTTTAATCACCATACTATTTCTTAGCAACCCTAATTTTCAGTGAAAATCTGCCATACCAACAATCCAAGAATACACGTTTTACAATTTCAAGAGACACAAGCTTTCTAACAGAACATCTTTTTAATATGAAAAAGGACATTTTTACTAACAGATCCAAAGAACTCTTGTTCTTCTGAATTAAGAAGCCAAAAGTATGTAAGCCTAAACTCATATTTAGCAATAATGTCTTAGTATTATCTTATTTCTAAATGATCTAGATATGCAATGAATATTAACCATTTAATTTAGCTCAGAAAAATTCTATAGCTGTAGTTACTGAAAAGATTTGGAGAAGCCTTCCTAAGTAAACATATTACAAAACATAACCATTACCAAAAGTTCATTTAAAAACTTTTACCCCATCTGCATCCACCCCATCTATTCATTTTTAATAATTACACCTGGAAAATTTCATGATACTTCAGGCAAATCTAGCATAATCTCAAGCTGTTTTCTATCAACCAACTTTATACTACTGAATGGCAGGCAAGTATAATAAAATTAAAAATCTTAATTTTAAATCTACGCATATTTTTCTGATAACTCAAAGACATAGCCATTCCCATCAAACAAACATTAGACTAGTCTTATCCACCTAAAAATTACTAAGTGATATGAACTTGAAAGCATTTTGACTTATTTGCTTAATTTATGAGTACCCATTTTTAGAAGCCAATCTGGTAGACAATATACTAACAGACATGTATACACACACACACACACACACACACACACAAATACAGGTAGGCACAAGTAATGATCTTTTAGCTTTAATTTTAAAACTTGAGCCATGAGTCAGGTAAAACCCCCTTGTTTAGAAGACAGTTAGATTCAACCAGCATTTCTGTAAATAAAATAAGTTGAAATGTATCTGTCCCATGTAGCAAAATCCCTTACCAAATTTTAGAGAAAAGAGGGTGGCAAATTTACCTCTCAAATACAGAAAGAATTTAAGCTTTCTCAAGAAGGAGTCTGTGTGTGCTAGAGGAGGATTAAAATTAATGCCAAAGTAACATAAATCACAGGAATTCATCACAGGACAAGAAAACACACAGATGAGTCTAGAGAAATAGTTTAGAACCTTTTCTTAAAATAACTAGGTGAAAACCTGAAAGAGGAAGGAGGGAATGAAGGATAAAGCTGGTGAAGAAAGGTGCAGAAGACAGGTAGAGCAACAGGCAAGGCAGCTAGTGGAAGAATGGTTTCAATGGTGTTTCTACAGCTTTGGTGTTGGTCCTGCAAGCACTAATCTTTCTATTTCACTAATGTGCTCACTCACTTTGTAGTTATTTTCCCTAAGAGAGGTGATGACTGCCTTGATTCCATTGAGGACTTTCAAAGTGCCTACTGAAAAAGGCTTCCCATTGTCTCTGGCAGGTTTGGTATTTTCTTTTTTCCAGTTGTGTGTGTAGACTGGCAAGTTTTGGAATTTTAAAGGATTCCCACTTTGGCCAGTAAAGTTTCAGATTATTCTGGGTAATTTTTGTCCAGAGACTTAGCTAATTACAACACCTCAAACCATAATTTTGGCTCATAAACCCAGCTGGAGTGCCAGAAGGCAGCTGACCAGATAGGAAGAACTGAAAGCATGGCCTACTCATTGCAGTGACCTGATAAACTTGTTCCTTTCAGTGCCCTTACTGTGAGCATCCCCACAAAACCTTACAGACTGGCATAGCCTGACTGAGAAGCCCTTCCTAAACCCTGGGCCAACAGGGAAAGTCCTCTCCAGGGTCTGGATGGAGGGAACTGGCTGGAAAGGCTCCCTCCTAAACTTGGGGTCAAGAGGAAATGTCCCCTTTGCAGTCTAGATGGGGGGACTGGCTGAGAATGCTCCCTTACCCAAGCCCATGGCTAAAAGAAGTTTCTCTTTGAGGTTCCAATAGATGGGACCTATGGGGGAAAAATAGTCTTCGAGACCTCATCCAAAGCATGGAAGGTATGAATTCAGGAAGACTTACCAGAGGACCTCTCGACCCTCATTCCCCCCACCTCATGGTCCCAAAGTTGTAATCGTGTTTGTGTGTCTGTGTATTTACATGCATGAAATGAAATATCAAAATACTCTAAAATAACAGTGAGTACTGTTCCTTGAAATTATTTGAGACGACTGAGCTCAAGGACTTCTTGGAGGCACAAATGAGTTGGTTAAGGACTGTGCTGGGAGAAAAATCAGGATTCTTTTCTTATTCCGCTTCTGACACTATAAATGTGAACAAAAGTTCTCTGAAAAGGAATATGGAAGAAAGAGATTTTATTCCAGTGAATAATTTGCACCAGCCTTCAGTGTGAAACAGAGGTGTTTTCCAGAGAACAAAAGGAAGTCTAGGGTTTTATAGCAAAAATCCCACCTAGGGTCCCAATCAGGTATATTTATGCAAATGAAGGATTGAAACTCACTTAGTCCTGATTGGGTGACATGGCTGCATCCTGATTGTTTTATACAACTCAGCTCTGATTAATCAATACCATTGTGTTTTGATTGGTTCATCCAGGAGAGCTCTCAAAGCCCTAAAGTTAGAAAGGGTGGGCTTTCCAGGAAGTCACAGTACTTGTGTGACCTCTAGTCAGCAAATGGCTACTTGGCTTTATTTTAAATTCAGACCTAGTTGGCCACTTGGGCTCCGTCTTGAAGGACTATTTCTGTTTCACATTTCTTCACATCACAAATTTGTAGGCCTGCTGTTCCTATCATTGTGGTTGTAATTTCTAGTTCCCTTATGATGAATGATATTAAGTATCTTTTCCTCTGTTAGCCATTTGAATATTTTTTGTGTGTGATGTGCTTGTTCCAATCCTTTGCCTATTAGGTTTCCTGTACTTTATCATTAATTTGTAGAAATTCATGGTATATTGTACACTTTGTTGGTGACTGTACACAGTTGTTGGTTGCAGACATCTTCTTTAACCTCTTTGGCTTTCCCTTTCACTCCTTCATGGGCCCAAAGTTGTATTTGTGTTTATGTGTCTGTGTATTTACATGGATAAAATGGAATATCAACATGCTCTGAAATAAGAGTGGGCTCTAATCTTGGAAATTTTTTTTTCTTTTCATGAGTGTGTATGTGTGTGTGTGTATGTGTGTGTGTGCATGTGTGGATGTCTCAAGACCACCTTTATGCTTGATAATTCACAAACAGGACTCATAAGACTCAGGAGCATGTTAGACTCCCATCTGGGCTTTATTCCTCTAAAAGGCTGTAGAGCAAGAACAATAGGAAAAAGGTGCAAGTCAAACAGTCTGGAGAGGGTAGCCATAAGCTTTTGAGTCCTTCACCACCTGAGTTGCACAGGGTGTGCTCCCTCCAGCAGTGAACTACCAGGACGTGTTTGAAACCACTGGCCAGGAAAAGCCTGTTTGAGTCTCAGGGTCTGCCATTATATGAAGGGCTAGACACGCAGGCACATCCTGCCATGTGCCCAGCTATGGTAACCAAATCTCAGGACCCCAACAATGAATGAGGTGCACATCGTTAATCTTGACGTTTGTGCAAAATGATCACAAGCTGGCATGTCATGGAGTATTGCTCCAGGTGTACATGACAGAATCACCAACCATTAATATAAAGAGCCTCCGGAGGGTCATCTTTCCAAAGTTTGGCCCAACAGCAATCATGGTTTGAGGCTCCTGTGGAGATATGCAAGGGGTGAGCAGCTGGACCTGTTATGGCAACTCTTCCCTCAAAGGTAGCTGTATCAACACCATTTCTTTGTGAGAAAACCAACTCCATAAGACAGTAGAATACTCTTCAAATTGTAAGCCCACAAATGTGCTAGAATGAATTTTTATTTAAAAAAGAAACAGAAGGTTACGCGGGAGAGAGCTTATCTGTTCCTTGATAACTAAGTGATCTCTGAAACTTGCTCAGTGCTTTTTAGCCCTTTCATTAACTTCTAGCCTAGGATTTGCATTACAGAGTTATAGACTCAACATTCTATCCTGGGCTCATTTTATTAATTCTTATTTTCTGAGCTCATCATTTATTTTATAATATTCACTTTTATGAATATGGAATTGTTTGTAATATTCTCTTTTGGGTATCCTTTTGAACTTGTGGTTCTATCATCTCATTTATTCCTATTCTGATTTGCATTTTCTTTCTTTTCCAATTGAATTAAACTACCTAGAAACATATCTGTTTCAACATGTTTTCAAAAACTAAGCTCTTTTTCAAAGTGTTATTTTTTCATTTTATTATTTATTAATTGCTATTTATATTTTTAATTCTCCCATTCTGTTTCTTTTTTTCTTAGGAGGAGAATGGCTAGAAAAGTTTCACTTTCTCTTGTTTAATACTTTGAGTGTTGAAGATTATGGCTTTTCCTATGATACAGCTGTGCTATTCATTCATTTAAAGACACCTCTTTGAAGTATCTACCCAGCCTGCAGCTTCTCTCCTTTCCACCTGCAAGGGTGGGTGGCTACAGGCATGTTTAGTCAATATAAACATCCAGCTGTGGCTCTCAGAGTCTCTGTCCTACAAATTTGAAGGGGCTTGAAAATCTAACAGAAATTTTTCTTTATGAATGAAGATATATCTTCAACATCTTCAACACTTACACAATATTGACTAAGCCCAAATACTGCAGTGTTATTAATTTTACATCTCTTTGTAGGGTGAAGGTAGGTGAAAAATAGAGAGGAAAACTTAAATTAAAAAAAGATAGGATGCTTCATTTAGCAAACTGTGTGTCAGGTTTTCTTTCATTTGGAGGCTCAGAGAAAAGTTAGGAAGAAGCTGGTCTTCCTACTTACCCTCAAGGTGCTCAGTGGTGGGAAATAGACTGGCAAGTGACTGTGGAGTGCCAAGGTCCGAGGATACAAATAGCCTTGGTGGGGGACACAGGAGAGGCTACTAACCCAGATATGTGGGGAGTTATAGGCTATATCATGTCCCCCAAAATTCATGTTCAGCCCTAGTCCCCAGTGCCTCACAGTATGACTGTATTTCAAAATAAGGCTTTCAATAGGTGAGTACATTAAAATGAGAACATTATGGTGGGCCCTAACCCAATCTGACTGGTGTCCTTCCCAGAAGAGGAAATTTGGACCTTCAAGGAGACGCCAAGGATGCAAGCACAGAGGAAAGGCCCCATGAGAACACAGAGAGAAGGAGGCCGTCTGCACGCTAGAAAGAGAGGCCTCAGAAAAAGCAAACCCTGCTGGCAACTTGATCTCCAGCTTCTCTGGCCACCTGAACTTTGAGAAAAGAAATTTTCTATTGTTTAGGCGGCCCAGTCTGTGGTATTTCGTTATGGCAGCCAGGATAGACTAATACATCCAGAGAGGTGGATGGCATAGGGAAAAGGTCAAGCAGACTTGAGGATGCAGTACTGTCTTAGAGAACAAAACGGAGTGACTGGAAGACTCTTACGTTCATATACTACATACACATGAAACCACTGGGACATGCTAAATGTCCAAAAGTGAAATTCCTGATAGAGAATAAAAACTATTCTATTCTCAAAGAGCTAAAAAAATTTAAACTCCTAATTCTTCTTAGCCTATTAACCCACACTCCAACCACCTACCTATCTGTAGTTCACATTTGTTAAGACTTTTTTTTTCAGAATTAAACATAATCCCAAGTTTAAGTCCAAGACTATTAAGACATTAAAAAAAAAAAAACTGCTTTCAGCTCATCTAATGTTTTCAATCTTTGTCTCAATTCTATTTTTTTGAGAGAGTTTCCCTGGAGAATATTATCTTTTTGTTTGTTTTTGGTTTGCTTGACATCATTTTTAAAAGGCATGTTAATGAGTAAACACAGAATAAAATATCCAAATAACTGGGCAAACACTGTTACACTGTCAAGCAGTTACACTGTTAGGCAGCAACAGTGCTGATGCTGGACTGTGGCAGGCAGAGGGTGCTATCCTGACACACTTCACCTTAGTGCAGGAAACTTCAATTTGGTGGAAGAAAGGCGATTTCGAGGTGCCAATCTGGGCGACACTTCCCAGTTAGAGAGTCAGCAAAAGGGAGAGGGCAATTCCAAGAAGAGGGAAAAGCTTGTGCACAGGTAAGTGTGTGCACAGGTGAGTGTGTGCAAAGGTGAGTGTGTGCACAGGTGAGATAAGATACAGGAGAGGCAAGAGCCAGAACTGCGCCCTATTCCCGCAGGAAAGCAGCTCTGCAGGATTAGAGGGGCGGGAACGCGTGGTCAGAGCTAGGAGTCGAGGTCCGGGAGGGGGCCCATGGTCTGCAGGGCCTGGTCAGTCATCCAAGGGCAGTAGTGCGCCTGCAAATGGGCGTTGAAGAGCCAGTTACACCGGGAAGGGACTTCTCTGTCCCTCTGTCCCTCGCGCGTGCACCCCCGCCCCCCTCCATGCACCCGGCATAAGCCGCAGAGGAGGAACTCAAACCAGGGTCGGGGACGCCAGCCACCCGCTGAACGCACACGGAGCTACCTTGGGGCCGACGGCGCGGGGCCTCATTCGGTGTCAGCCCCGGGAAACGGCGCCTGGGGACCGCGCAGGCCAGCGGAGCCGCGCACCTTGGGCCCCGGGGCCGAGCGTCTGCTCCTGAGCGCCGGCCGTTTATCGCGCAAATCTCGCGGCGAGAAGGAGAGGCCGGAAGGGCGCCCCAGCCCCAGGGCTCCCGCCCCGCCGGGGCCTCCGGCTTTCGTTTCCCCGCAACGCTTCGCTTTCGTTTCCCGCCGGCGCCTGGCTCCCTCCGGGTTTCGTTTCCCGCCGGCGCCTGGCTCCCGCCGGGTTTCGTTTCCGAGGCGGGGCCGAGGGCGGTGTCGCTGAGGAGCCCATGGCCTTCGCCCGCCCGCTCCTGCGCGGGCCACTGTCGGGGCCGCTGCTCGGGCGGCGCGGGGTCTGCGCTGGGACCATGGCTCCGCCGCGCCGCTTCGTCCTGGAGCTTCCCGACTGCACCCTGGCTCACTTCGCCCTAGGCGCCGACGCCCCCGGCGACGCAGACGCCCCCGACCCCCGCCTGGCGGCGCTGCTGGGGCCCCCGGAGCGCAGCTACTCGCTGTGCGTGCCCGTGACCCCGGACGACGGCTGCGGGGCCCGGGTCCGGGCGGCGCGGCTGCATCAGCGCCTGCTGCACCAGCTGCGCCGCGGCCCCTTCCAGCGGTGCCAGCTGCTCAGGCTGCTCTGCTACTGCCCGGGCGGCCAGGCCGGCGGCGCACAGCAAGGCTTCCTGCTGCGCGACCCCCTGGATGACCCTGACACCCGGCAAGCGCTGCTCGAGCTGCTGGGCGCCTGCCAGCAGGCACCACGCCCGCACCTGGGCGAGTTCGAGGCCGACCGGCGCGGCCAGCTGTGGCAGCGCCTCTGGGAGGTGCAAGACGGCAGGTGGCTGCAGGTGGGCTGCGCACAGGTCGTGCCCGCCCCGGAGCCCCCGCTGCACCCGGTGGTGCCAGACTTGCCCAGTTCCGTGGTCTTCCCGGACCGGGAAGCCGCCCGGGCCGTTTTGGAGGAGGTAAGAGTTCTGTCCCTTTCCAGCTCCCAGCGTGGCATCTGAACCCTTCAGACCAGAGAACTGGTCCAAGAGGCTGGTCTGTAAAGCCGGTTCTTGCCTGGGTGGTTTGTTTATTTCCGTTCACAAATCAGGTAGGGAAGGTGTCCTGTATGCCAGGCAACTCTTTTAAGATTCTTGTTTGCAAGGATCTTCCAACCTGACGTGGAACATAGACCTACACCAAGGCGCGCGATGCTTGCTGTAAAAGCATCCCAGCAGCAGTACAGAGGGAATAAAGAGGCTGCCGGGAGTGAGGGAAAATAATGTCAGCTGGGAAGTAATTTTATTTGCTGATGATCACCATTCAAGGATCTTGGGGTGAAAAAGAAAATGCATGAGTTTAGGGGGTTTAAGAAATTTAGACTTAAATAGTGTTTACCTGCCGACTGACTGGCCATGAACCTTGCGCAGGTTACTCAACTACTCTAAGTTTTGCCCTTTGACATGTACAATTCCCATCTTACGGTATTGTCCTGATTAAGGAAACATCTGACTCACAGCAGGTACTCACAGAAAGAGACTGAAAATTCTTTTTGATCGCAGGCTAGGCAGATGTCTTCCTGTGACACAGATGACCCCTGAGGATGCCCCATGGATCTTGGGAATATTTTCCAAGCTTACGGGACAGCGTTGTGGAGCAGTTAAGAGTGCAAGATCAACCACGTGTATTTAAATTCAAACTCTGGCATTTATTAACTGTGTCACTTTGAGCAAGTTTCTTCAACTCTCTGCCTCAGTTTCCTTAATTCATATGGTGGGAATAATAATAGCACCCCCCCTCCCCGCCCCAGTTCAAAGCTATCACGGAGATTGGCAACTGAATACTTGTAAAGCACTTAGAAGATTGCCATGCTCAGAGCAAGCACATGAGTAAGTGTCTGAGCCTCGCTCTGAGATGCTGTGAGCATGTAGTGAGATAATGCGCACTGAGGAACTGGGAATTCCCAGGGGGACGCTGCTCTGCTGGCTTCCTGATTGCAGTGCTTGGCTCTTTATCTCAGCCTCCTGAATGGCTAGGAGAGGACATGCTGCAGATGAAGACTGCTCTCTCCAGCCCACTGTGTAGCTGATTTCCCATTCTTGTGACACAGTGTTCCCAGAGGGCCTGTAGTTCCATGGTTGCTGTGTCACAGGACATTGTGATGATGTGCCTTGCCTGGCCTTTCTCAAAGCTGCTCAGTGAAGGCTGCAGGCCACCAAGCGATCCAGACAGGGACAGCTGTTTCTAGCCTCGGCTACTCAATATCAAATAAAACACTCCAGTCCATCCTAGCATCGAAATACTCTGAATTCCCATGGCCTAGCACAGTGCTCAGTATTAACTTAGGCCTTATTAGCATGCAGCAATATTGTGCTCAGCAATTTAGGTGTGATTTCTGCAAAAGCCCCCTGGCTTCATTGCTGATGGATAGATGTTGTTTTGCAGTGTACCTCCTTTATTCCTGAAGCCCGGGCGGTGCTTGACCTGGTCGACCAGTGCCCAAAACAGGTCCAGAAAGGAAAGTTCCAAGTTGTTGCCATCGAAGGACTGGATGCCACGGGTAAGATAATATTACCTTTTAGTTATAGGCAATGACACTAACTGATTAGTTGCAGAAACAGAAATACTTCTTGCAAAGCCAAACTTTATATGGAGCCTCATGTGTGCCCCTACTGTGTGGCAGGCCCTGTGCTAGGCAGGCGCTGGGACGCAGAGATGAATAAGACCTTCAATATGAAGCAGCATGATGTGTGGGCGCGGACCCTCAGTGCTCTGGCGGAACACAGGAAAGGCACTGAATCTGGCCTCTGGGGGCTTTGTCGGGTGGAGTGCATGGTCAGGGGTGATACCTGGATTGTATTTTAAGTACAGATAGGAGTTGGTCAGGTGATGAAAGCAGGTAACATCCTCCAGACAGAAGAAATAGCATGGGCAAAGGTGCAGGGGCTTGAACCAGGGTGGTGTGTCCAGGAACCGCAGGCAATTCAGAGATTCTTCTGGAGCAAAATGTGGAAGAACTAGGAAATGGAAGAAAAAAAAGCCTTCTGAGCTGTCAAACTGAGGTCAGAATACAATGTGTGCTCACATTAGACCAAAGTACAAAAGGGGAGACATGCTGCTCCTGTGGCCCAGGACACACTGAGGAGAGGGTTGATGTTGGAGAACTAGCATCCAAGTGGTTCAGCACAGGAGTTTCTCCTCCTGTGTAAACTTGAGGAGTACAGACTTTTAATAATATAAAAGGCAATTTTCATATAGAGGCACTTGTGTACCCAGCTAGGGAGACATGGCACAGGTGATGGCCCATGTTGACCATCCTGGCTCCATGCGAAGGATCGGGCCATGTCCTGGCCTTCAGGGAGACCAGCTGTCATCACTCAAATGTACTGGCTGTGCCCAGGACCCGTCATAGTTTCTTTCAGCTGCAGAGGGAATTGTAACACCATCAGTCCTTCAGCTGATGTGTTTTGTTAATCATTTATTTTGTACCCCCAGCTAATTTAGATTTGGTGGGATTACAGGAGACATAAAAATTCAGCCTCAACACAAGCATCCACACATACAAATGTTACAAGGAGGTAGCACAGAGTGGCAGAAAGAACACAGGCTAGTGGTTCTGTCTGCCCTGCATTTGCATCCTGCACCAAGGCCTGTCAGGAGGGTGAGTTTGGGTAAATATGTTAACTTCTCCAGTGCTCAGTTTCTTCATCTGTAAGATGATTAAATAATAACTGTTTTGCAGGGTCACTGGGAGAATTAGGAGTATAAAGTGCTGAGTACTTGGCTCCTAGTAGACACTGAGAAATGGTGGCTACTGTTAGGGTCTGTCCTGACAACCTAAGAAAAAAAGAAAATAGATAGTTGGCAATAAAGTGTTAAGTGTATGATAGAGAAACTTAAAAATAAATCGAAACAGTAGGCGCTCAGAGAAACTAGTGCACAGTGTGCTGGAGTAGATCATCTTCTCATCACCACCTGTCCTGAGCTCCAGGCAGCAGCTGAGAATTGTGAGATGGGCTCTGGGAAGGGGCTAATCTGTCACCCGAGGCTGTGCAGGGGGGAGTCAGAAAGTCAATGAGGCCTAAGCAGTGCCTTTGAGGAGAAAGCTGAAGCCTAAAGCAGATACAAAAGCTCTAAAGGCCAAGCCCAAAGGGGCAAGCACAGGAGTGAGTGGTAGAACCAGGGCTGGAAATTGGAAAGGGATTGCACAGAAGTGGAAGCAGGGTGTGAAGAAGGTGGAAAGAGAGGAGGGGTGAGAAGAGTTGCTATGGTTGCCAGGTGTGGGTTCATCAACTATAGACAGTAAGAGGAGAGAAAGTCTTCAGGGTGGGGGACAAGGTAAGAGGGTGAGCAGTAGCTGGGCTGCCGGGAATAAAGTCACACGTAAAAGGGGCTCTTGTGTCTAGACTCCCAATATCAGATTTGATCACTAACCAGAATTTTTCCTCCAGGTTTCCTAATACCACACAGAGAAATCCTAACTTCCTATGGGTCTACAACTTTTTATAAAGAATCCTGTTATTTAGTCTACTCATTTCATTTGCAGTTTGAGAGAATGTCTGTGCTCTTTCTACGTCAATATTAACTTTTGGGCTGTGGTTAACATGTATATACTTTGTGTATGACCTGCAGGTAAAACCACAGTGACCCAGTCAGTGGCAGATGCACTTAAGGCTGTCCTCTTAAAGTCACCACCCTCTTGCATTGGCCAGTGGAGGAAGATCTTTGATGATGAACCAACTATCATTAGAAGAGCTTTTTACTCTTTGGGCAATTATATTGTGGCCTCTGAAATAGCTAAAGAATCTGCCAAATCTCCTGTGATTGTAGACAGGTAGGTATAACGATGCCTTGAATTAGGCATTTTCTCCCTAATATATAAGTGTGTGTGTGTGTGTGTGTGTGTGTGTGTGTACGTACATGTATATGCCAGGAAAAAATTGTGTTTAAGTCAAACTGTATTATGATAATAGGAATTCTGCTTATGAATTGTTAATTACCTATACCAGGCACTGGCATTTGCTAGAGAATTACATATATAATACTAGTATCTGGAACTATAACTTGGGTAGGTAAATGTTACATGTTATTCCCAGTTTACTGATGAGAACTATAGATCTCAGAAAGGTAAAATAACTTGCCAAGGTAAGCTGGAAATAGCATACCAGGGACATTAATGAGTCTATACTTTCAGTCATTCATTTGTTCATTGGCTTATTCAACAAACACTTATTGGACACCTCCTGTGTGCCAAAGACTAGTCTCAATTCAGAGGATTCAATGATAAACCAGTGTATTAGTCCATTTTCATCCTGCTGATGAAGACATACCCAAGATTGGGCAATTTACAAAAGAAAGCGGTTTAATGGACTTACAGTTCCATGGGGCTGGGGAGGCCTCACAATCATGGTGGAAGGTAAAAAGCATGTCTCACATGGCAGCAGACAAGAGTAGAGAGCATGTGCAGGGAAACTCCCGTTTTTAAAACCATCAGACCTTGTGAGACTTATTCACAATCATGAGAACAGCATGTAAAGACCTGTCCCCATGATTCAATCACCTCCCACTGGGTCCTTCCCACAACACGTGGGAATTCAAGATGAGATTTGAGTGGGGACACAGCCAAACCATATAACTCCACTCCTGGCCTCTCCCAAATCTTATGTCCTCACATTTCAAAACCAATCATGGCTTCCCAACAGTCCCACAAACTCTTAACTCATTTCAGCATTAACTCAAAAGTGCGCAGCCAAAGTCTCATCTGAGACAAGGTAAGTCTCTTCCACCTATGAGCCTGTAAAATCAAAACGAGTTAGTTACTTCCTAGATACAATGAGGCTACAGGCATTGGGTAAATACAGCCATTACAAATGGGAGAAATTGACCAAAACAAAGGGGCTACAGGCTCCATGCAAGTCTAAAATCCAGCTGGGCAGTCAAATCTTAAAGCTCCAAAATTATCTCCTTTGACTCCATTTCTCATCTCCAGATCATGCTGATGCAAGAGGTGGGTCCTCATGGTCTTCGACAGCTCCATCCCTGTGGCTTTGCAGGGTATAGCCCCCACTCCTTGCTGCTTTCACAGGCTGGTGTTGTCTGCAGCTTTTCCAAGGGCATGGTGCAAGCTGTCAGTGGGTCTACCATTCTGGGGTCTGGTGGACAGTGGCTGTCTTCAAACAGCTCCACTAGGCAGTGCCCCAGTAGGGACTCTGTGTCGGGGCTCCAACCCCACATTTCCCTTCTGCACTGCCCTAGCAGAGGTTCTCCATGAGAGCCCCACTCCTGTAGCAAACTTCTGCCTGGACATCCAGGCATTTCCATATATCCTCTGAAATCTAGGCGGAGATTCCCAAACCTCAATTCGTGACTTCTGTGTACCTGTAGGCTCAACACCACATGGAAACTGCCAAGGCTTGGGGCTTGCCCCCTCTGTATCAAGAGCCTGAGCTGTACCTTGGCCTCTTTTACTCAAGGCTAGAGTGGCTGGGACACAGGGCACCAAGTCTCAAGGCTGCACACAGCAGAGGGACCCTGGGCCCACAAAACCATTTTTTTCCTCCTAAACCTCTGGGTTTCTGATGGGAGGGGCAGCAGCAGAGGTCTCTGACATGCCCTCTAGACATTTTCCCCATTGTCTTGGTGATTAACATTTGGCTCCTCATTGCTTATGCAAACTTCTGCAGCCAGCTTGAATTTCTCCTCAGAAAACGGGATTTTCTTTTCTGTCACATTGTCAGGCTGCAAATCTTCCAAACTTTTATGCTCTGTTTCCGTTTTAAAACGGAATGCCTTTAACAGCATCCAAGTCACCTCTTGAATGCTTTGCTGCTTAGAAATTTCTTCCACCAGTTACCCTAAATTATTCTCTCAAGTTCAAAGTTCCACAGATCTCTAGGGCAAGGGCTAAATGCCGCCAATCTCTTTGCTAAAGCATAACAAGAGTTACCTTTGCTCCGGTTCTCAACAAGTTCCTCATTTCCATCTGAGACCACCTCAGCCTGGATTTCATTGTCCATATCATTATCAGCATTTTGATCAAAGCCATTGAACAAATCTCTAGAGAGTTCAGCCTTTCCCACATTTTCCTGTCTTCTTCTGAGCCCTCCAAACTGCTTCAACCTCTGTCTGTTACCCAGTTCCAAAGTTGCTTCCACATTTTGGGTCTCTTTTCAGCAGCACCCCACTTCTGGTACCAATTTACCATATTGGTTCATTTTCACACTGCTGATAAAGACATACATGAGATTGGGCAATTTACAAAAGAAAGAGGTTTAATGGATTTACAGTTCCATGTCGCTGAGGAGGTCTCACAGTCATGGTGGAAGTTACGGCACATCTCACATGGCAGCAGACAAGAGTAGAGAGCTTGTGTAGGGAAACCCCTTTTTAAAACCATCAGATCACATGAGACTTATTCACTATCATGAGAACAGCATGGGAACGACCTGCCCCTGTGATTCAATTACCTCCCACTGGGTCCCTCCAACAACATGTGGGAATTCAAGATGAGATTTGAGTGGGATCACAGCCAAACCATACCAATGAGATAGATAATTCCCTACTTTCATGGAGCAAACTTAACATTATAGGAGAAGAAAAGTACCAAGTGAACAAATACATAAAATAATACATAAGATGAGGTAAGATAATATCAAAGCATGATAAATCCAAAGAAGAAGAAAAATCAAAGTAGTGTGCTAAGAAATGGCTAACTCCCCACTAGATATGGTTTAGGAAGGCCTGTCTGAGAAAGCACCATTAGTCAGAGCCCTGATAAAAAAAAGCCAAATGTGAAAATTCCTGGGTATCAGAAAGCACTGTGGAGAAAGAAAACTACAAGAATGAAGCTAAAACTGAAATAAGCTAATGTATCTGACAACTAGAAAATTTTCTATGTTCTGGAAACATAGTAGATGAGGAGGTGCTTTGTGGATGAATGGGAAGAGGAAGGTTGGGGCAGATCTGTAGGGCTTGTTGGCCATGCATAGAGTGGATTTTATTCTGAGTGCCCTGGGGAGCCATTAGAATGTTTCTGATAAAGGAGAGACATAAACTGATTTATACCTTAAAAATTCACCTGTAAGAAATAACTTTAGGTCAGGTGCAGTGGCTCACACCTGTAATCCAAGCACTTTGGAAGGCTGAGGTGGTAGGAGTGCTTGAGCCCAAGAGTTCAAGACCAGCCTTGATAACATAGTGAGAACTCATGTCTATAAAAATTTTAAAAAAATAGCTGGGTATGATGGCACCCACTTGTAGTCCCAGCTACTTAGGAGACTCAGGAAGGAGAATCCTTTAAGCCCAGGAGGTCGAGGCTGCAATGACAAAGCAAGAGGATGACAGAGCAAGAGGGGCCTTGTCTCAAAAAAAAATCCAAAAAACAGTAAGACAAAAAACACAAAAAAGAAGAAAAAAATAGCTTTGAAAATACTGTAAGAAAGGGGAAAGTATATGACAAGCAGGTCATACTGAACTTACATCACGATGACACAGGGATGAGAAGATTATAGTCACCGTGAGATTCCATTTACTCCCATCTGGATTTCATTTTACTCTCATCCAGTTGGCAAAACTACTGTAATTAAAAGTTTCCTCATATGATATTGATCAGTAGAAACTCTCATATGATGCTGGTCAGAGCATATCATATGATACTAGCATAATCACTTGGAGAGCAGTTTGAGAAGATGCAGTAAAGTGGAAGATTGCTCCTGCCTACTGAAGAAACACTCACAAAAGTTTCTTTCAGCTTCCTTCATACTGTTGCAAAATTTGAAAAATCTAAAGCCCATCAACACGAGAAAGCATAAATAAATACCAGCATATATACATAAGGTGAACCATACAGCAGCAGCGTAAATATGTTGTGCAGTGCATGAGAGTGCATGCATTATAAAACTGTAATGTTGAATGAAAACGTCAAGTTGCCGAAAGATGTTTGGTAGAATACGTGCACAGTTATTCATACTGCAAAGAGTAGAGAAATGAAAGGATGTTGAACAGCAGATTTAAGAAAGTTGTTTCTGGCCGGGCACAGTGGCTCACCCCTGTAATCCCAGCACTTTGGGAGGCCGAGGCAGGTGGATCACGAGGTCAGGAGATCGAGACCACGGTGAAACCCCGTCTCTACTAAAAATACAAAAAAATTAGCTAGGCATGGTGGTGGGCACCTGCCTGTAGTCCCAGCTACTAAGGAGGCTGAGGCAGGAGAATGGCGTGAACCCGGGAGGCGGAGCTTGCAGTGAGCCAAGATCACACCGCTGCACTCCAGCCTGGGCAACAGAGCAAGACTCCGTCTCAAACAAAAAAAAAAAAAAAAAAAAAAAGAAAGAAAGAAAAAAAAAGGAAAGTTCTCTGGGAAGTAAAGATAAATGTGGTTGATAAGGAGTTCAGAAGGACTTCGATAGCGATTGGATTATTTCTTAACATTTCTTGAATATTCATTTTCTCCAAAGATTTACTTATTTTTGTAAACATAAGCAATTGCATTTAAGTATGGCATAGTTGGTAAAGAACATTAATCATAAATGTAAATCTCAAGGAATTTCAAGAAGTGAACACAGTCAAGTCACTGGTACCCAGATCAAGAATGAGAGCCTGCCACAGCCCCTACACGCCTGTTCTGCCCACACCCAGTCACTGCCCATTTCCTCCCCAGGGGTAGCAACTGTCCTAACTGCCATAGCCATATATTAGTTCTGCCTGTTCTTAAACTGCCTACAAATGCAACTATTTGTTAGGTATGGAGTTTTATTTGCATCTGACTTCTTTCATACCACATGTGTTTTGAAGATTGGCCTGTGTTGTTCTGAAGTAAATTTTATGCATTTTTGGTGCACATATGGATGCAGTTCTGTTGCATAGGTTCCCAGGGACAGAACTGCAGAGGCATGGGGTTTGTGGCTGTTCAGGTTTGGTAGGTGTTGTAAAAAGTATTCTAAAGGGGTTGAAAGCATGTTGAGTCTCCTCCCCTCCCCACAGCAGTATTTGCCAATTCCCTGTGACTAACAGCCCTGTTGACATTTAGTATTGCCAGGCTTTAATTTTGACTCCTCTAGCTTTTCCACTTGTTCCTGGTGGGTAAGCTGGTCACTGAAAAGCTGATTTGTCCTATCTGGACACAGAACTACTACTCCTTTCTTGAAAGTATATCTTTTTCTGTACACTTTTCTGTATGTCTGAAATATTCCATCAAGAGACCACCCTGACTGTATGTGGAGAATAAAGTGTGTGGTGGGGGAGGGGCAAGAAAGGAAAAAGAATCAGCTAGAAGGCTGTTGCTGCAGTCTAGGCTGTGATGGCCCATGAGTAGTTTTAACCCTGGGATGACAATGGGGATGGCAATGGGGATAACACAATAATAATTTCAAAGTTGGCAAGTTATGTGGAATCTTAGGATGAACTGAGAAGGATATGAAATCTTGTTCCTCTGTGGGAAGGCTTTGCCTGGAAAATGTTTTTGCCCTATTGTTAACATGCCTGATGTTATCATATGTGGTATCTGTATTAGTTCTTTCTCACACTGGTATAAAGACATACCTGAGACTGGGTAATCTATAAAGAAAAGAGGTTTAGTTGACTGACAATTCCACATGGCTATATGGGAGGCATGGCTGGGGAGGCCTCAGGAAACTTACAATCATGGCAGAAGTTGAAGAGGAAATAATGGCAACGAGAGAGAGAGAGAGAGAGAGAGAGGGGCAGGGCAGGGGCAGAGGCAGAGGCGAGAGAGCAGGGGGAAGTGCTACACATTTTAAACACCCAGATCTCATGACAACTCACTCACCATCACGAGAACAGCAAGGGGGGTGTCTGCCTCCATAAGCCAATCAACTCCCACCAGGCCTCATCTCCAACAATGGGAATTATTAGGTTGGTGCAAAAGTCACTGTGGTTTTTGATATTATTCTTAATGGCAAAAACCGCAATGACTTTTGCACCAACCTAATACACTTTGGCATGAGATTTTGGTGGGGACAAAGAACCAAACCATATTGACATCTTTTTTTGATACAGTCCCCTTTATTTCAAAGAGAAGGACTAAGGTTTTCCTAGTAGGGTATGACTTTCGAGGTCTATTATGTCCTAGGATACCTGCGGATCCTGATGCAGCACTGGCCACTGTGTGCAGGCGGGGATTTCTGCACTCTGTCCCCCAGTTTTCTGATCTGTTAAGTGGGGATACTCATGCCCCCTTCCCTGCCTACTGTCAAGAGTTGTGATGAAGAGTCAGTGAGTGGATGTGTGTGGAAGTGCCCTGAAAATAGGAAATTGCTATTAAAATATAAAGCATTATTATATGAGCTGTGTATAATGTGTTGGCAAATTGCTTTTGATTTGAACTAATGTGGCTTCCATGATGGCAGGAGTGGAGAATACTAAATAGTGGGAAGCGTCTGAAATTGATGGGCTAAGGGTGTGATTATTTAAAACAAGCAGCCGTATTGTCAATGGGAGAACTCTATAGGAAACAGGTCCTTAATTCTTCCCTTGATTTGTCTTCTTTGTGTGTGTGAATTGTCTGCAATTTAGTTCTTTAAAGAAATGCTGCATCACCTTGTCAGATGAAAAGAAAAGAGCAGTTATTTGTTGTCTTTGTGGGTTTTATTCATGTTTAAAGATTTTAATGAAATCCATTTTAGACAGTACCATCATCTAGCTGAAAAATATGAGAGACAGTAATTTTTAACGGGGACTGTGGTTAAGGTTGGAGTCTTAATCACCCCTGTTACCTTTAAAAATCTATTCTTGCTGGTGATTTTTCTACAATAAAGAAGACTTTAAAAATAGGATAATATCAGTCTCTGTATTCATAGTTGGGTATTTAATTCAATGAATCTGGAGCATGTGCTCACCATTGTGTAAATTATAGTTTAAGTACCAGAAAAAGAAAACTGAGACCCTAATTGGCTTTTTTTGAGCTTGAGGGACAAAATCCATCTGGCAGAGAGAGTGAAAGTACAAGTTTGTGAGTAACAGGAGTTGGGTAAGTAACACATAGGAAGGTGTCCAGGCAGAATTCACAGGAGCTGGCAGTGGCCTGAAGCTCTCAGAGCACACTTTTGGAGGTGAACAAGGGCTTTGAAGGATGGATGGTGTTGAGATTATCAACTCCCAACTGAATTTTTTTTTTTTTTTTTTTTTTTTTTTTAGATGGAGTCTCACTCTGTTGCCCAGGCTGGAGTGCAGTGGTGTGATCTCGGCTCACTGCAAGCTCTGCCTTCTGGGTTCACGCCATTCTCCTGCCTCAGCCTCCCGAGTAGCTGGGACTACAGGCGCCCACCACCACGCCTGGCTAATTTTTTTGTATATTTAGTAAAGACGGGGTTTCACCATGTTAGCCAGGATGGTCTCGATCTCCTGACCTCGTGATCCGCCCACCTCAGCCTCCCAACCAAGTGAATTTTTTACTTGTGTCCTTTTCAGTGCTGTCCTGTGTTCTGTTATCATAATTTGCAATGATCCGGCTTTAGTTATAACCAGTGTCTGATAAGAATTAGATATTTATCTTATAGTAACAGTGTGATACAGTTTTTTTTAAGCACTTGTCTGTATTTGGAACAACTATGGAAGGAAAACAAACCTTGCATGATCTCTGTGTTGCACATAAGGAGATGGAGGCTATATTAGCTTAGATGACTTTTACCTACATCTACAAAACAAGTGGGGCAGGGGGCACAGGCAGAACGATGTACAGTTCAGGTAACACAGGGAATTTACTATGTGGATACCACTGTGTACTTTTCACTGTGGAGAGGAGTTCAATTATAAAATGAACAAAATTTTAGGATTTTAAAGAATTGGGCTGGGCATGGTACCTCACACCTGTAATTCTAGCACTTTGGGAGGCCAAGGCGGGTGGATCACCTGAGGTCAGGAGTTTGAGACCAGCCTGGCCAACATGATGAAACCCCATCTCTATTAAAAATACAAAAATTAGCCGGGCGTGGTGGTGCATGCCTGTAATCCCAGCTACTTGGGAGGGTGGGGCGGCAGAAATGCTTGAACCTGGGAAGCAAAGGTTGCAGTGAGCTGAGATCATGCCACTGCACTCCAGCCTGGACAACAGAGTGAGACTCCACCTCAAAAAAAAACAAAAACAAAAAACAAAAAACAAAGAATTGAAGGTGGTAATTTGAAAGTACAAATGAGGAGGGGCCCCTGGGTATCTCTACGTTGGAATGTTTATATCATAAATATTTATTGTGAGTGATGGTCCTTTTATATTGGATCTGAATTGTCCATTTAGTCCTTTAAAATTGGAAGATGGCATGAACAGGGCAAGAGTATAATAAACTATGCTGATAAATTGTTCTAATTCATTTATTCATTTATACACCCAAATAACATTCATTCATTGCATATCTATTATGTGCCAGACATGCATTACTAAAAAATATTTCCCACTCAAGAAATTACCTAATGGAGGAGACAATAGATATTACACTTATAACAAGTAGCTCTAATTTGCAATGGGGAGTTTTTCAGTAGAGTCACGTAGAAAGGGTTTTGAGAGCACAGAGGAGAAAACAATCAATTCTGCTTGGGGGCTTCCTAGGAGTCTGAAGGGAGAGGAGAGTTTTGCTGGCTGAGAAGCTCAGTCTCACCAGAGGAAAAGGTAAGCAGGTGCAGACTAGGAGGGATGTTCTATGTCTTACCAGAAGACCAAGCATTTCCTGTAGGTAGTAGGAAGCCACTGGGCATTTTTAAATAGAGACCGATTTGACTTTTGTTTATGGTAATAACTTTGTTTTCCTCCCCCAAAATCACTTTTTAAAACAGCCAGCAGGAGCAACTGACTTGCTTAGGGAGGACTTTCATGGAGCTGGGCAGGGCGTATTTGTCTCCCTGTCTCATACTGAGGCACCATCATCAGACTGGATAGTTGGGAGAAACAAAGAGGCTTCTACCTCAGGGGTCCCAGAACGTGAATTTCATTGGCAAGTTCAAGGTGAAAACAGTGTAGGAACTGACATGGCCTTTCCAGGATTTTAGTCTGCCAAGACACAGCCCTTAAATACAAATGAACTGCCAAACAGGTTCATTGTCCCCATCACCCTCCGTCCTTTCATGGAGGAACGCGGACAGCAGGACCAAAAAGATGCGATGACAGAGGGGAGGCCATACTAAATGGTAGTTTGAGATGGGTCAGTGGAGCTGTGTGAAGAACACACTGCATTATTACTATTGCCAATTTTATTTTTTAAACAATATTGTATAACTTTTTCTAGTTTATAAAATTTAATTTTATTTAACTTATGCAATACTAGAAAAACTTCTGTAGAGCCAGCCCTGGTTTCATCATTCCCGGCTGCTGATTTTCAGATGCTACTTTGACTTCTTCTGCAGACGGAGAACTCACTACCCCATTCCTTCTCAGGTACTGGCACAGCACAGCCACCTATGCCATAGCCACTGAGGTGAGTGGGGGTCTCCAGCACCTGCCCCCAGCCCATCACCCTATATACCAGTGGCCAGAGGACCTGCTCAAACCTGACCTCATCCTGCTGCTCACCGTGAGTCCTGAGGAGAGGTTGCAGAGGCTGCAGGGCCGGGGCATGGAGAAGACCAGGGAAGAAGCAGAACTTGAGGCCAACAGTGTGTTTCGCCAAAAGTAGGTGTCCCGATGCAATGTGAGCGGCAGGCGTTCCTGAAGGGAGATGAACCACTGGCACTGGCTTTAGGATTGTGAGGAAGTGATATTGTTTCCAGTTTTCAAACACAAGAGGCAACATCCTCTAAGTTACTTCAGCCCCTTCCAATGGGCTTGTGACCACAGGGCTGCAGCATTGTTATCTTAAAGCAAAGGTCATCGGACTAGGGATCAGAGCCTGCCACTGATCCTGGCTGTGCTAGGAGCAGCTGCACCTGGGTAGACAGTAAGTGGCTCTGTACCTCAGTTTCCCCAGTCATAGTACAATCACACAGAGCACTAGATAACGAACTCATAGTAATATTTACCTATTAGATGCTTCCTGTGTGTCAGGCATTTTACTGATGTTATGTCATCCTTGTGAGGAAAACATTAGCCGTATTTTACAGTTTACAACTTTAAGGCTCAAAGGATTAAGTGATTTGTCTAAATGTACATAACTATTCAGTAGTAAAACCGGGATTAAAATCTTTCTGATTTTGCAGCCAGTGTTTTTGTTTTAATTAGAAAGTTATAAACATGGCGGCAGAAGAGAGTCTGGCCAGGCCTCCCGCCTCATGACTGAGTATGAATCAGTTCTACACCACTGCCTTTAAAAACTGAAGCAGAAATATTTTCTCTAACTAAACAATGATAGCCCTGTTATCATAACATAGTAATGTTATAAATAATGGTAGCTGCTGTGGGTAAAGATACTATGTTAAGCAATTTACTTGTATTAATTCAATTAAACTTCAGTGAACATTTGCAAGGAAGGTACGGTTTCAGTCTTCATTTTGCAGAACAGGAAACTGAGACACAGAGAGGAGAAGAGATTTGACCAATTCACTTGGCTAGGAAGTGGTCAGGCAGAGTTGTGAGTGCAGACGATCCACCTCGACACCCCTATTTTAACCACCGTGCTATAAGGATTCCATAAAGAAATAGGCACTAGTCACTCTGTATACACTTGAAGGCTAGCTAGCATGGAAAGGATATGTAGGTTTCTGGCAAAATATTAGAAGAGTCCCATGCATATATTAAGGACTCTGGCTTGTATGAAAATTATTCAGGGCACAGACTTGGGGGAAATTTGCCACTGAACAAATTACCTAAATTCTTTGAGCTTCAGTTGCCTTCTCTGCAAAACAGGGATGACAATAGTCTTCCCTCCTAAGGTTACTTTGAGAATTAAATGAGAAAAATCATGCAAAATGCTAATGCTTGGCAGAAAACAGGTATTCAACAAGTGCTAGCTATTAAACATTATTATTCATTTATTATTTATTAAAATGCATGAACGTCTTCTGTGGGCAAAGCTAGTTACAGTGAGATAAATGACATGGGAAGCTTGCTTCAAGCTATTTATACTATGGTAGGAAAAGAACATTAATGCAAATAGCTGTGTGAAAAAGTAGACCAACTCTTTGTGTTTTGCCTGTCCCCAGGGTAGAAATGTCCTACCAGAGGATGGAGAATCCTGGCTGCCATGTGGTTGATGCCAGCCCCTCCAGAGAAAAGGTCCTGCAGACGGTATTAAGCCTAATCCAAAATAGTTTTAATGAACCGTAGTTATTCTGGCCAGGTGCCATGTCTAACTAGATTAGATGTTGTTTGAAACATCTACATCCACCATTTGTTATGCAGTGTTCCCAAATTTCTGTTGTACAAGCATGTTGTGTGGCAGAAAACTGGAGATCAGGCATCTTAATTTTACTTCAGCCATCGTACCCTCTTCTGACTGATGGACCCGTCATCACAAAGGACCCTCTCATCATGTTCCAGTGAGAGGCCAGTGATTGCTTTCTTCCTGGCATAGTAAATATTTTCTTGGAACATGTGTTTCACTTAATCACTACCAAATATCTGGAAGACCTGTCTTCCTCAGACAGCACCAGGTGTACAGAAGCAGCAGAGAAGATCTTCCAGATCAGCAGGGAGCCCCCAGCGCCTCTCCATCTCCTACACTGGCATGCTGATGAGATCGTGACGTGCCCACATTGGCGTCTTCCACATCTGGTTGCACTCGTCATGATGGGCTCGCTGCATCTCCCTCAGTCCCAAATTCTAGAGCCAAGTGTTCCTGCAGAGGCTGTCTATGTGTCCTGGCTGTCCAAGGACACTCCCGCAGAGCCATTTTTGGGTAAGGAACACTTACAAAGAAGGCATTGATCTTGTGTCTGAGGCTCAGAGCTCTTTTGATAGGCTTCTGAGTCATATATAAAGACATTTAAGCCAAGACGCTCCAACTGCAAATATACCAACCTTCTCTGAATTGTATTTTGCTTATTTATATTCGTTTTCTTTTTTTCTAAAGTATGGCTCTGAATAGAATGCACATTTTCCATTGAACTGGATGCATTTCATTTAGCCAATCCAGTAATTTATTTATATTGATCTATACATAATATGTTTCCTCAGCATAGGAGCTATGATTCATTAATTAAAAGTGGAGTCAAAACGCTAAATGCAATGTTTGTTGTGTATTTTCATTACACAAACTTAATTTGTCTTGTTCAATAAGTACAGTGGATCTTGGAGTGGGATTTCTTGGTAAATTATCTTGCACTTGAATGTCTCGTGATTACATATGAAATCGCTTTGAGATATCTTTAGACAGAAAAAAGTAGCTGAGTGAAGGGGAAATTATAGAGCTATGTGACTTTAGGGAGTAGGTTGAACCAGGTGATTACCTAAAATTCCTTCCAGTTCAAAGGCAGATAAATCTGTAAATTATTTTATCCTATCTACCATTTCTTAATAATACATTACCCCCAAAATAATTCAATTTAAGGCTTTATCAGGTTTGCATATAGAATCTTAAATTCTAATAGAGTTTCATGTTAATGTCATAGGATTTTTAAAAGAGCTATAGGCAATTTCTATATAATATATCTATGTATATTAAAATGTAATGGATTTCATTTGAAAGTATTTTAAAGCTGATAAATAGCATTAGGGTTCTTTGCAATGTGGTATCTAGCTCTATTATTGGTTTTATTTACTTTAAACATTTTGAAAAGCTTATACTGGCAGCCTAGAAAAACAAACAATTAATGTATCTTTATGTCCCTTGCACATGAATAAACTTTGCTGTGGTTTACTAATCTATGCTGTCATCCTGGGTACGTATTGATTTGTCTGAAAAGTGCTTTCTCAGTTCCCCTTTTAATATTGTGATGTAAAGGAGGGAAATTTTGGTGAAGGAAGTTGAAAGGTGTGAGCTGGCAGGCTAAGTGGAATTTGTGGTCAGAGTGCTTTCAGAGAAAGGAGAGGGCTATTGTTTTATTTTAAATATCATTTCCTCATTACAAATATTAAAGATATTTTGTAATGCATTCTTTGTATACCTGGACCTTTTATATACTGATAGGTATATATGACTTACGAGTATTTGGTAAAATAGCACCTCCTACCCTAAAACTGATGGCAAGTAATCCTTTGCTTGGCTCTGCTCATCGCAAGATGAGCTTTGTTTTTGTTCCTGTGATAGACCATTAGTTACCCCAAAATTTATTCTTTCTTTCTTCCATGGTAATGTAATATTTAGCTTGGTACATGGGTGCCAATAATTCCTAGTGCATTTCCAAGCCTCCCTTAACAGCTAGAGGTGGGCGACTGGCTAGTTTCTTGCCAATAGTATGTGAGCAGAAGGAATACCTGAAATGTCAAGGGGATATTATCACTTACCCCTTTAACTCTTCATATCGGCTGTATTCAGAGGTGATAGTGAGCCGTCTAAGGACCAAGAGATGAGGATGACACTAAAAGGAATTAACTTGCCTTAGGTAAATAGCAAGGGAAGGGTCCCCAGAGAGCCCTCGGCCCACCGGTCAGTGCCTCACCCCACATAATGTGAAAAGCAGCCTGGGGAAAATATCAAGCTGCAGGCACTGATAAGGAAACTAGCATAGGTTGTTGTGCCTGGAGACATGCCTACGGCTTTACAGATAGGAGAGCCTCTGGCCCATTCGGATAAAAGCTTGCACAAACCTCTGGCTCACTCAGATGAGGGAACAAGTCCTGGCATAAAAACGACTTTGTCCTTTGTATAGTCAGCAGGCTCCCAGGAAAAAGCTTTTTCTCTTTTTGTGTGTGTGGGCACAGTGGGCTCCAGTGAGTTCCAGTGGGCACTTTCCTTGCCAGTTTTTGGACTGTGAGTCTAGCCTCTGTGAATCATAACTTCAGCCCCTGATTGGTCCCAGGCAAAGGTCGTAGGCCAGGCTTTCTGATTGGTCCTGGGCCAGGGTGCCTGGCCAAGCTGAGTCACGCCTTCTCCAAGACAGCCGGTAGACTAAGCACATTCATTCCCCTTTCCAGCGCATGAAACCCCCACAACTGGCCTCATAGTGGGCACCCCATTAGAGCCCCCGTCTCTGCTGGCAGAGAGCTTTCTTTTTTTTGCTTATTAAACTTTCACTCCAACTTCACCGTTGTGTCCACACTCCTTAATCTTCTTGGAATTAGGACAAAGAACTCTGGATATTATCAGACAATGGGAGACTGTTACATCTCAGTGCATTGGTAAGACTACAACACATTTTGATGCATTGGCCAGGAAGAAGGGAATTCATCAGAAGGATGATTAAGAGTTGACCTTTAACTTTCACCCTTTATTTGCATTTCTGAGGCTTCTTGTCTGTTCCAGTCTAGTTTCCTTTCATAGAGGGCCTAGCCGTCATGTGGGATTGGAAGGTCCCAGGGCAACTGAAGGTTTCTCGCTGGGGCTACCCCTCAGTGTTATCTGAAGGCCCTTGGACTAACTCCAGTCCCCTACAGCCCATCAGGGAGTCAGCACAAAGACTTGCAATCTTTTCCTATTGCATTTTCCTTCTTTCTTCTTGTGGCTATCATGTCTCCAACCTCTTCTTTCTATGCAATGTTGTGGGTGTTTTTGTAACCTAGGGATATAACCTTGCCAAGCAGAGTTAGTTGGTGTCTTAGTAATCAAGACTGTAATTCAAAGAGTTGTTGTTTTTGTGATTTCCTGGAAATAGGGAATTCAAGACTTCAGTCTAAATTTTCACCTAGTAAGGGCCTTTCTATCCCTCAATAATAGACATTCATGACACCATATGGGAGGATCTTTCACCCCGAGGGAATATCCTTGTCTCCTTTTGGGTTGTTTTTTTCTCCATATAATAGTTCAGCATTGTCCAGTTAATTTAAACAGTTCTTTTTTGAGAGAAGTTAATTTTCTTGTGGGGGCTTGCTATGGGGGCAACCTATCAAACCCCAAATCTGTCTTTCTAACTTTTCCCTGAAAAGAATTTGGAGTCAGAGTTTTTACCTAACATTTCTAACCCTACAATGCCACCTAGTAGAAAGGAATTTTTCTCCCTGGGGAGCCTTATCATCCCTCTGCCCCAAACTTCTTGTTTCCCAATTCTTTTCCCTTTTATGTTCCTCTATCAGTGATCAGACCCCATGTCCTATTTATAGACCAAAAAAAAAAAAAAAAAATCTCCACTTTCAACAGCTGGGAGGTAGCCATCCTGATAAGACAAATCTTAGCTTCAATACTGTCCCCATCAAAGGAATAGCAGCCATTCAATTCTTACGCTTATTTGAGGCACCTGTTCTGCATTCAACTACAATGGGATTTTTTAAACGAGGAATTTTATGTTTGGAAGTTAATCAGTCCCATTCTGTGGAATTCTGATTTTTCACTGGGGCCATAGCAAGGGAAGCCACAGATGGTATTAGGACATTCCCTGCATTAAAGAGTCTTGCCCAAAGCCAACTACTACATAATCTCTCTTAGGCCTCTTGGGGTACCTTGGGAGCCTTTTGGGCTGAGTGGGTCTAGGAATCCAGCAGGGTGGAAAGCTAGAGCCTTATGCAGATGAGCATGACTAGTCCTGCCCTACTGGCTCCTCTGGATCCATGGGTGAAGGATATGCTTGCATCCATGGGGCGGCACCCTATGATGGCTGCGGGGACCCAGAGGAGAGACGGAAGGAGAAGAGGAATTCCTTCTCTCTCTTTCCCTCTACCCTGGGTAACGCAGAAAGGAGGAAGGGGACTGAGGGATGCCTTGTCTCCCATCTCTTATTAGATGGGTAACAAACCATCTGCAGTCTGTAATCCCCTCGAGTGCATTCTGAATCACTGGAACTCCTTTGACCCTGAGGCTCTGATGATAAAACGGCTCATATTCTATTCTACAAGGACATGGCCTTTTTACCATCTTGGGGATGAAAAACCTGGCTTTCTGAGGGAACTCTTTTTTTATATACTATTCAACAACTAGATATTTTCTGTAGGCAGGAGGGTAAATGGTCCAAAGTTTACTATATACAAGCTTTCTTTGCCCTGCAAGACAACCCAAATCTTTGTAAGCATTGTACAGTTGACCCCACACTCTTGGCAGCCATGTCAGACAAGCCTACAAAGGATACTTCCCCAAAATCACAGAGTCAAACCCTTTGGGGAATCCTCAAATGCAACTTCTGGGTGCCTTACCTGCCTCACTTATTCAGGGCTCCCAATAACC
Organism: Pongo pygmaeus; assembly: GCF_028885625.2. NCBI lineage: Eukaryota > Metazoa > Chordata > Mammalia > Primates > Hominidae > Pongo > Pongo pygmaeus. The sequence goes on from NC_072385.2 coordinate 127,197,007, forward strand.
AAATCATTAGTTCCTCTGGTTATGCCACTTAAGAAATTCCCAACTTTGGACAGGTTCTCTGATGACCCTGATAGATGTATAGAGTCTTTCTAAAATTTAATGTAAGTGTTTTATCTTACATGGAGAGATGCTATGCTACTTTTAAGCTAAACCCTAACTGTTTCAGAAAAGCAGGCAGGTGTACAGGAAGCAGAAACATTCAGAGATGAACAATATATCTCCTATAGCCAGTCTAAAAGTCTGGAAGGGAAGAAATCTAAAAGAAGGGAGGGCAAAAGAGAAAAAGAAGGTGAACAAGTAGCAGAATATTACCAATAGGGAGGGAGGCAGTATTCCTTGAAAATCCCAATTGGAATGCCAGTGATCCTATAGATGAGTTGAATAGAAAACACTTTTGGATGTGCATACTGGAAGGCTTGAGAAGGACCAGTACCAAACCTCTTAATTATTGTAAGTTGTCCATGATAGATCAAAAACCAGATGAAAATTTCTCAGCCTTTATAGAAAGACTGAGAGAGGCATTAGTGAAACATATCTCCCTATCTCCTGATTCAGTTGACGGAAAGCTAATCTTAAAAGACAAGTTTATTACCCCGGCAGCCCCTGATATCAAAAGGAGTTGCAGAAACTGGCCATAGGTCCAGATAGTACTCTAGAGAACCTCTTGAAAGTGGCTACTTTGGTCTTTTACAATAGAGTCCAGGAGGAAGCCCAGGAGAAGAAGAGGAAATATGAGAAAAAACAGAGGATCTACTGGTCACATTAGGGGCCTATAAAATCCACAATCCCCTAGGTGCATTTGCTAATCACTACCACTGTGGCAAACTGGGGCACTTAAAAGGGGTTGCCCAGACAGCAAGAAGAAGCCACCTCAACCCTGTTCACCCTGTGGTGAAGACAACTGGAAGTCAAACTGTCCCTGGAGACACAGGTCGCTAGGTCCCGAGCCAGTCTCCCAGATGGTCCAGCAGGACTGAGGGGTCCTGGGGCTCAATTTCTTGGCTTCAGCAACTCGAACTGCCATTACTATCCAGGATCCCTGGGCGATTCTGGATGTAGAAAGGAGAAAGGTAGACTTCCTTCTAGACACCAGAGCCAGCCTCTCTGTTCTCCTCTATAGTCCTGGCCTTCTCTCCTCCCATAGCACAACCATGGTGAGCATCTAAGGAAAGTCTTTAACCCAATATTTTTCATAGCCCCTCAGTTGTAGTGGGGGGAATTGCTATTTACTCATGCCTTTTTAATCATGCCTGAGCTATTTACTCATGCCTTTTTAATCATGTCTTTTACTAGAGATATTCTAGCCCCTATGGAGCCACTATCCTTATGGTTCCAGGACAGACTCTTTGTCTCTCCTTAGTAGAAATCAGTATTAGCCCAGAGGTGTGGGCAAGTCACAGGAAAATTGGCCAGGCTGCAACTGCTATCCTGGTCCAGATTCACCTTAAGGATCCCACCTCCTGCTCTAACTAGAAGCAGTACCCCCTAATGCAGTACCCCCTCAAGGACTCTAAGCCATCATTAATAATTTAAAAGCACAGGACCTTCATGGAACTTGTAACAACCCTTGTAACACCCCACTATTAGGGGTACAGAAACCCAGTGGGGAATGGATACTAGTTCAGGACCTCCATCTCATTAATGAAGATGTAATTCCAATCCATCCAGTGGTTCGTAATCCTAATACTTTGCTAACTCAAATGCCTGAGGGAACTAAATGGTTCACAGTGTGGGACCTAAAGGAAGTCTTTTTCTGCATGCTATTGCACCCGACTCCCAATACTTGTTTGCTTTAGAGGATCCCTCCAATCAGGCTACCAAGTTGACTTGGACAGTACTGCCTCAGGGGTTCAGAGACAGCCCCCACTTGTTTGGGCAAGCATTATCAAAAGACCTCTCTGAATTCTCTCATTCTCAGATTAAAGTCTTACAATATGTAGATGACATTCCCCTCTGTGTCCCAACTGAGGGACTTTCTCAAAAATGCACTGAGGCTCTTCTTAATTTTCTAGCAGGTAGTCGATATAAAATTTCCAAATCTAAAGTTCAGCTCTGTCAAACTTCGGTAAGGTACCTAGGTCTAGTCTTATCAGAAGGAACCAGCACATTAGATGAGAAGAGGATTCAGCCTATTTCCTCCTTTCCCCTTCCCAAAACCCTCAAACAGCTAAGAGGATTTTAGGGTTTCTTGCAGATTGTGGATACCTGGGTACAGTGAAATAGTTCACCCTTTATATCACCTTATAAAAGAAACTCAAGTAGCTAAAACTCACTCCCTGATCTGGGAACCTAAGGCTCAGAAGGCCTTTAATCAGCTAAAGCAAGCTTTACTTAAAGCGTCAACCCTCAGTCTTTCCATAGGGAGGGCATTTAATCTGCACATCTCAGAAAGGAAGGGGATAGCTTTGGGAGTCTTAACTCAGGCCTGAGGCCCAGCCCAGCAGCCATCCAGTAACCTCAGCAAGGAACTTGACTTGGTAGCTAAAGGATGGCCAGCTTGCCTCTGAACAGTTGCAGTGGTGGTTTTGCTGGTGCCAGAAGTGACTAAGTTGACCATGAGGAATGACCTGACTGTTTACACCCCCTATAATGTAGAGGGACTGTTATCCTCTAAAGGAAGTCTCTGGCTAACAGATAATCGCCTCCTCAAATATTAACTTTTGCTGCTGGAGGGATCTGCAGTTCAATTAAAGGCCTGTCCTTTCCTGAACTCAGCCACTTTCCTTCCAGATGAAATTGGAGAACCTGAACATGATTGTCAAAAAATAGTGATGCAAACCTATGCAGCCAGAGAGGACGTCCAGGAAACTCCTCTAGAAAACTGAGACTGGGCTCTCTTTACAGGTAAAGCTCTATTATAGAACAAGGAACCTGTAGGGCAGGGTATGCAATAGTCACCCTGGATGACATCATTAAAAGCACACCTCTCTCACCAGGTACAGTGCTCAATTAGCTGAATTAATTGCTGTCATGAGGGTGTTTGAACTAAGCAAAGCTAAGGCAGTTAACATATATATGGATTCTAAGTATGCTTTCCTGGTTCTTCATGCTCATGCCGCTATTTGGAAAGAAAGACACTCCCTGACTACTAATGGGTCTTTCATTAAATACCATTAGGAAATAGATTGTTGTCCTCAGTTTTCCTTCTGCAGGAAGTGGCAATAGTACATTGCAAAGGACACCAGAAGGGGATGGATGAAATAGCTGAAGGAAATAGGCTAGCAGACCAAACAGCTAAGTCAGCAGTAAGAAGACCCCAAAGTCCCAGCACACTTGAAGCCTGTCTAATTTGGGAGGACTCCATAAGGGAAATAAAGCCTCAGTATTCTCCTGCAGAGATAGAATGGGCCACCTCTCGAGGATACACTTTTCAGCCCTCAGGATGGTTACAATCAGAGGATGGCAAATGTTATTTGTCAGTCTCCAGTCAGTGGAAAGTTCTTAAGATCCTTCACCAAACTTTTCACTTGGGAAAGAATAAAACTCATCAACTAGCCCAGAGGTTGTTCTCAGGTAAATATGTACCAAAAACAGTCAAACAAATTGTTAATGCTTATAAGATCTGCCTCAAAAACAATCCCCTCAACAAATGGCGTCTCCCCATCCCCAGCAACACAAAGAATGGGAAATTGCCCAGGGGAGGACTGGCAAATGGATTTTACCCATTTTCCAAAGATAAGGGGAATTCAGCACCTCCTGGTATGGGTGGATACCTTCACTACCTGGGTAGAGGCATTTCTATGTCAAACAGAAAGTCCTCTAAGGTGATAAAAGCACTAGTCAATGAAATAATTCCTCGTTTTGGACTCCCTAAATACCTCCAAAGTGACAATGGCCCCTCATTTAAGGCAGCTGTTACCCAGGGGGTCTCAAAAGCACTGAGCATACAATACCATCTTCATTGTGCTTGAAGACCACGGTCTTCAGGAAAGGTGGAGAAAACAAATAATATCATTAAGAGACACCTCAGGAAGTGGTCTCAAGAAACTCACCTCCTCTAAACTGCTTATCTTCCTATAGCCTTAGTGCAGGTGAGGAGCACCCCTTCAAATTTGGGGTTGAAGAGGTGTTCCTTCGCCATTTTGAAATGGTATATGGATGGCCTTTCCTTACCAATGATTTTGTATTACATCAGAGAACTTCTGAATTGGTTAAACATGTAACCTCCCTGGCCCAGTTCTAGCAGGAATTAAAACAGCTATCAGAATTCCAACCCCAAGAACTAGGGCCACCTCTGTTCAACCAAGGAGACTTGGTACTGGTGAAGGCTTTTTCCTCTTTTTTCCCCTCTCTAGGTCCCAGCTGGGAGGAACCTTATACCGTCCTTCTCTCCACCTGCTCAGCGGTGAAGTTTGTGGGACTGGAATCTTGGATTCATCACACTCGAGTCAAGGCCTGGAATGACCCCTTACATCCCAGAAGAACATCCCAGATATCAGTGTGAAAAATTCGGGGATTTCAAACTGAAAATACGAAAGATAAGTAAATGAGGGAGAACTCTCTGTTCAGTTCAATCCCACACTTACCTTACCAGATACTAAAGTCATTTCTACCTTTCCTCTTGAGATCTGCTGTTAGATATTAGAACTTCTCTTTGTCACATACTTACAGGGAGATTTTGATTATCCATGGGATTCCATTCATAACCTCATAAACCACCCCCATGAAGAAATTATATATCTCGGTAAGATTTAAAGTGGAACTTTATTACTTCACACATATGGGAATTGTTGTACTCACCTTACTCTTTGCAGTAGGACTATATACTGTGGCACCTTCTAAGTGGAATATTGGGAAAAGAGTCTCAATTGCCATAATCTTTTGCTTAGTTATTATTCATATAGCAGGGATAGTAGTCACAGATAAGAGATAAACATGAAGATTTTGTTACTATCAAGTTTACTAGCATTCACTGTTAGATGTAGCAATGCCTCACATTCTTTAGCCCCTGCAATATCAGATATTACCGATCTGTACAACAAGACTGATTACTGGGTTTGCCCTGAACAATTTACTCAGTTTAATAATACCAATGGACTCTTTGATGACTCAGAACTCACTATCTTAGGGTTTCCCTCTGATGGCTTTACCTTAAATCATTAAGGGCCTAATAGGTATAAAGGGAACATGGTATGGGAGCATTTTTAACTCCACCCAGAAAGACACACCCCCTGAGGCTAAAACTCACACCCTTAGACTAGGTGAAGTTGATAGAATGATAGCCAATGCCCGTCTCTGCTTTAAGAGTAAAGGAAAAGGACCATACTTGGGAAACCTTAAATATTGCAACAGTATGCTTGTAACTGCTGAGAGCACAGAGATCTGGAGACTAAGAAGGAACAAGGGTGACACCAAACATTGGGAGAGACTGTGGAAAAATTTTAACAATCTAGCCAACCCTCCCAGGTGGAGTTCCTAATGGGAATGTCTACCCCAGGCAGAAATGCCACCCCTCGCCAACCTTATTATCAGGTGATAAATAACACATGGTCCTTCCCAAACATGCCCATACATGGAATCCTGGGCCCTTATATGATATTTGATAATGACAGTGATCTGCAAATCTGTGGATGAACAGGGGATGTCTGGACCAATAGCCCCTGTGAGGAGGGTTGTCTAAGATACTGGCTGGAACATATTGTGTCTCTGATCTTTTGAAACTATATTTGCCAAAAAGATTCTTCCCTCCCAGCATGTAAAGTTCCAAACAATACTGTGGATGACTATACTAAGTATGGATATCCTTATTCTAAAGATGCTTGAATTAGATGTAGGGAAGGCAACCTTATAAGGCCTGGACTAAACTTAGCTGGAACCCTCATAAATCACAACATAGAACCATCCCTTCAGGGAACAGGGCTTTACTTTCTCTGTGGCTCCAGGCTATGCTTAATCCTCCCCAGGCACTGGAGAGAAACATGCACTATAGTGGCAATGGTCCCCAATTTGTTATTTTTAAACCCCACTGATAGGGTAGCATCCTTGGGTGACATCCCCAATTTGGGCTCTTTTACAGAAAGTGCATTCCCTCACACATACCAAAACAGGAGATCACTTATCTCTATGCCATCGTATGGAGATTAAACTGAGAGAGAGAGAACTGGCAAGAATATGCACATGGCAATCCTATATTAGAAAAACCAGGAATAAAATATGCAATAGCCAGAGGCCTATTTTGGCTTGGCGGTGTTCCCCTTCTTGAAATATCAGTGCTTAATATTTCTATCATGACGTAACAAGGGTGAAAGGTAACTGTAGGAGCCATAAAAGCCCAACAGCAGTCCATAAATTCTCTGGCCTCAGTGGTCAGGCAAAATAGACAAACTCTTGATGTCCTTACAGCTGAAGTAGGGGGCGCTTGTGCATTTGTAAATGAAACACGCTGTTTCTGTATCAACACTTCCAGTCAGGTAGAGGAGAATTTACCAGTGCTTAAAGATTCAATTAGAATCATTGACAAATTAGGTGAAAATGCAAACTCAGTTTGCTACAATCCCTTTTTAATGGATTCTAGTCTTTGTTTTGGACCCAGTTAGCTCCTCTACTAGGACCTCTTTTTCCTGTATGCCTTATGATAATGTTTGGACCTTGCATACTCAATGCTATAACCAGAGAGATGGAGAAAAAGATGAATGGTACTCCCATGTGGAGTGCGACCACAGCCCTGGGCCCTGCCTCCTTGTACATGTGATGAGCACATTTCTACCTGGTTTAAGCCATTCTTGATTTGGGTTTCTGATCCACACAGAGTTGAATGTATATTCTTTTACTTTTTGCACCAAAAACCTAGGACACCTTCACTAACATATGGGACTAAAATGTTGTTGTTTGAGACAGAGTCTCATTGTCACCCAGGCTGGAGTGGAGTAGCCTGATCTCAGCTCACTGCAACCTCTACCTCCCAGGCTCAAGCAAGTCTTGTGCCTCAGCCTCCCAATTAGCTGGGATTACAGGCATGCGCCACCATGCCCAGATAATTTTTATGTTTTCTGTAGAGATGGAGTTTCACCATATTGCCCAGGCTGGTCTTGAACTCCTTGGCTCAAACAATCCTTCCACCTCAGCCTCCCAAAGTGCTGGGATTACAGGTGTGAGCCATTGTGCCCAGCCAGTACTAAAACTATTTAAAAGGAACCCATGAGGGTGGGTGTAGTGGCTCATGTCTGTAATCCCAGCACTTTGGGGGGCCGAGGTGGGTGGATCACTTGAGGTCAGGAGTTCGACTTGTAGTCCCAACTACTCAGGAGGCTGAGGCAGGAGAATTGCTTGAACCCAGGAGGTGGAGGTTGCAGTGAGCCGAGATGGTGCCACTGCACTCCAGCGTGGGCAACAGGGCAAGATTCCATCTCAAATAAAATAAAAAATAAAAAGAACCCATGAGATATCAAATACTATGCATATTGAAGAAAATACTGAAATCAATTATATGCAATTATTGATTGATTGCTTAGAGCTTAACAGACTAGATCCTGTGGAGTTTTCTTTCTATCTGCCGGATGGGGGTGCCTCGAGAGAAGGAACCATGACACTTTCCTATGTAAAAGTTGTCATACCCCGAAAGTGGCAGGTACAAAGATGACAGTCAATTCATGTTTCTTCTTTAATTCTCAAAGTTATAGTCTAGACATAAGTTGCACTAGAGGATTGGAATATATAATAAAGTATGAATTATGTGATATGAACAATTAATCAATTTAAAATATTTTTGAAGCCAGGAGACATGCCCAATGCTTTTTGATGTCTCCCACAGCCAATATGGAGTTTGAATGTCTTAGCTCAGTGGTTCCCAACTCTGGTTATACATTAGAATCACCTGTGCAAGTTTTACAACAAGGGATGCCATGACCCTGCTACAGATCCATTAAGTCAGACTGTTCAGGAATGGTGTGTGTGTGTGTGTGTGTGTGTGTGTGTGTGTATGTGTGTGTTTTCCATTTGATCCGATGAACAGTTGGGATCAGGCACTGATCTGCTTACGCAAGTTGAAGGCACGTGGCCAGCTACTAACTCACCATTTTCCAAAGCATGAAGTTAAATCACAGTCTGTGAGGCAGACATGGAAAATAGCCAACCACTCCTTTGTGGAAAGGGCTGGGCCAGCTGAGCCCAGCACCACAATGTCAGTGCAATTCTGTGATTATCTCTTGTTCAATGTGCATTTTAAGGTATATATTATATGGGAGAGAGGTATTTGCAAATTTAAGGAGTCAAGAATATGTCAGGATTTAGTCCTCATAAATTTCATGTATTTAGAGGGTGACATAATGCTGTTTGTCCCACAGTATCTACTTACTACTTATTCTTGGTGACAGAATTTTAGCTGGATGCATGACTTCCTAGATTATGACTACATTTCTTGGACTGTCTTGCAACCATATGTGCCACTGAAGTATGGTCTAGCCAATGGGGTGTGAGCAGATAAATATGTACCTCTTCAGGACTGTTTTTGCTCTCACAGAGGGTTGTGCTCATATCCCATAGTCCTTTTCTGCCTTTCTGCTCATTGGAAGATAATAAGAATTGAAGAAGTCACTTTGACTGTGAGAGGGAAGTTATAGGTTGAGATGGTAGAGTCAGCTCACCTGCCCTTGCTGCTTACCTTGAACTGTTACAGGAAAGGAACATTCATCTCTATCTTGTTCAAGGCATGGTGATTTGGCAGTCTCTCTCTCTCCCTCTCAGAGAAAATAATGTTATATCTTAACATATACTTAATATGCTCATTTATGGTGAGTTTATATAACTGATCTCGTACTTTCTAACTTTATTATTCTCAAATATAAAAGTAAATATATAACAAAGGACTATTGGGTATGGCATAGGCAGTTGTGACATGAGTTAATATTGATATAAGCACACATTAGAAAAAAATTTATAGGGAAGGGAATGGAGCTTGGCTTTGAGAAATGGGCAGACATCCTTCAAATTTATTTTTGTTATATACAACTTTGTAAGTGACAGTTTAAATTATCTTAGAAAACAGACCAGGTCTTCAGAAGGCTCTGAAATATATGTCTTTCTTTTTCTGATGGGATCCCAAATGGAGTTTCTTGATTCTTGCCAATGTTAAGTCAGTATTCATTTTCACCACTGAATTTTGAGATATAGAATGCATTAATCACTTGTACAGAAGCAGAAAAGATATGAACAAACTCAGATTGAAAAGTTGACTTCATGGCAATTTGTTCTCTGAGTCATATTTTTCCCTTCTTTTATCTGGGTTCAAATATGTCATTATATAATTTAGAAACAGATGTAACTCCTCAGCTACAGTGTCTTCTGCTCAATGCCATGTTGTTTCTGCACCTGGTATGACTAAGTAAGCTCTTGTCATAGCTGTACTTCCTGTGGAAAACAACTGTCAACTCTGGAGAAAAAAAAATGTTCTGCAGGCAATATAAAGAAGAGAGGAAGATTTTAGAGTGGACTTGAAACTTGGAAGAAAGGAATGTCTTCGGTTTTTATTCTAATGATAGGCCCATGTCAGCTCCACCTTGGTGACTAAACCCTGATAGAAAAGACTTAAGGGTCTTTCTATTATGAAATGAGACCACTGGGAAATGAAGGACAATCTTGCAAAAAAGATAGCCAAAAGGGGGAAACCCTAAATTTTGAGTATATACTCTGCCCAAATCTCTGGCTAATTCACAAGTCATAGATGTGCAGGATAGATTTCAGCAAAAGTTAAAATATTTGTATGAGATTTGAGCTGACATCCAAAAGAAGATGTGCAGTTCTTGTCAAATGAAGCTAATTGCCCTCTAGAACTCAATTCTTTTTAGAGGACTATAACAGAATCCAGAGTCTCCACAATGTAATATACGCAATATCCAATATACAATCCAATATTATGCAACATACAAGGAACCAAGAAAATATAAAACATTATCAAGAGAAAGAAATTGATCAATTGAGAATAACCCCAAGGTGACCCTGTTGTTGGAGTTAGCAGATAAGAAATTTAAAGCAGCTATTATAATTATGCTCAAGGATGTAAAGGATATGCGTGTCATAAATGAAAAGATAGGAAAGCTCGTGGAGAAGTAGAAACTCTAAAAAAGTATCAAATGGAAATTATAGAACTGAAAATTACAACAGCTGAAATTAAAAGCCATCACTGGATGGCTTTAGTGGTGTAATAGAATTGACAAAGGGAAGAGTCCATATACTTGGGGATAGATTAGTGGAAATTATCTGCTCCAAAATATAAACAAAGCATTGGAGATTTGTGATACAATATGAAAAGACCTAACATACATGTAACTGGAATTCTAGAATGAAAAGAGAATGAGAATGAAATGTTTTTTAAATGTGAAGGAACCATATTTCCCCTTTTATGGGTAAATGTTTTCACAAAATGTTTCTCCGATATAGTGAAACATGAATTTACAGATTTAAAACATCTCAGTGAACCCCCATCATTGTAAATCCAAAGAAAACCATGCCTAGGCATATCATAGTTGTATTGGACAGTGACCTTCTAAAACTGATGTCCTTTCTGGAACTTCAGAATGTGACGTTATTTGGAAATATGGTTGCTGCAGATGTAATCAAGTTAAGATGACATCATATTGGATTAGAGTGAACCTTAATCCAATATGACTAGTGTCTTCATAAGAAGAAGAGGAGACAGAGACATGAAACACAATGTCATGTGATGATAGAGGTAGAGATTGGACTGATGCAGCCGAAAGCCAAGAACACCAAAATATGATCATCACTACCAAAAGATGGAAGAGGTAAGGAAGGATTCTATTCAGAGTCTCAGAAGGAGGACACCTTGATTTTGGACTTCTAGTTTTCGGAACTGTGAAAAAATAAATCTCTGTTGTTTAAAGCGGCCCAGTTTTGAGGGTTCTGTCACAGCATAACTAGAAAATTAATGCACTCATCTAAACACTTAAACCAAAGATAAAATCTTGAAAGCAGATGAAGAAAAAATACATTGTAAATATTTATATGAAAACAAAGATGTAAGTTATTACTGACTTTATATTAGAAACTATGGGCAAGAGAGTGCAACAAGATCTTTAAAGTACTGAAAGAAAAATATGCCAACATAGAATTCTATGTACAGTAAAAATGTGCGAAATAAGGTGAAGTAATGACTTTTTTTTAAAAAAAAAGGTAAGAAAATTAATCACAAATAATGCTACATTAAAATGTATGATGTGGCACATTATCAACATGACAATTAATGTGATTCATCAAAATGTTTTAGATTTTGAGCCCCACTCTGAATTACTCAAACAGTTGAATGTTTGTTATGGACTGAATGTTTGTGTCCCCCCACCTCCAAATTCTTATGTTGAATCCCTATCCCCTAGAGTGGCTGCATTTGGAGATGGACCTCTAAGGAAGTAATTAAGATTAGTGAGGTCACAAGGGTTGGGTTCTGATCCAATAGGATTTGTGTCTTTATGAGATCAGACACAAGAGTGTTCTCTCCCTTGCATGCGTGCACTCTCTCTCTTCCCCTCCCTGCCCTTGCCTCCTTGCGCCTGCATAAAGAAGAGGTTATATGGGCACATATTGAGATGGTGGCCTCCCATGAGCCAAGAAAAGAGGGCTTAAAATGAATCCTACGTGGCTGGCACCTTGATCTTGGACTTCCTAGCATCCAGAAATGTGAGAAATAAATTCTTTCTCTTTCTCTTTCTCTTTCTCTTTCTCTTTCTCTTTCTCTTTTTCTCTTTCCCTTTCCCTTTCTCTTTCTCTTTCTCTTCCTCTTTCTTTTTCTCTTCCTCTTTCTCTTTCTCTTTCCCTTTCCCTTCCCTGTTTTCCTTTCTCCTTTCCTTTCCTTCTTTTCTCTTTCTTCCTTTCTCTTTCTTTCTCCCTCCCTCTCTCTCTTTCTTTCTCTCTCTTTTTCTTTTCTTTCTTCTTATTGGGATGGTTCTCTATTTCCCAGGCTGAAATAGCTCACTGCAGCCTCAAACTCCTGGGCTTAAGCAATCCTCCCGCCTCAGGATCCTGAGTTGCTGGGATGGCAGTTGTGAGCCACCATGCCCAGCTTGTGAGAAATTTCTGTTTAAGCCACTAGGCTGTGGTATTTTCTTATGGCAGCCTGAGCAGATTACTGCAATGTCCTTTAAGTTAAAATAAATTTTCCCTAAGCACAGCAAGCATTTCTATTAGTAAGTAGGAGGCTCAGTCAGTCTTCACGTATGCAAAAGTATTAATAGAATAGGCTTGGGAATGAAAGTGCCTGGTGTTCTATCTCAAACAGTCTACCCACTCAGGGAAACAGCTGTGAAGCAGACACAGCACTTCTCCATTGTCTTCCTTCCTCAGTGGTACATGCCTGGTTTTGTTTATTTTTTTCTTAGACTAGACTAATCTCCTTTTGTGCTGATCCTTCTCTCTGTAAAATCTCTTTTCTAGGAGCAATTATATAGTATCTTAAAAGTGTTTGGACGCTTGGATCATTTTGGAACATACACCAAGAAAATAATCAGTGGTACACTTAAAAAGGTTTTATTATAACTATTATCTTTAAATAATCAGAATATATTTATGTATGTGTATAATGTGTTTATTTATAATACACACTGGTTAAATACATTGAGATAAATCCTTCTAATATAATGCTAAGCAGAATGCTGAGCACCTAAGAAGATGTAAATTATCAAAAATACATTTTTTCTCAGTGATAATCTGTGACTTTTTTAACATCTTAAAAATTTTCCCTATTTTCTACAACAGCATGGAAAATTAGAAATGCCATCTTTAGCAGCTTTATCGAGGTATGAATGGCTTGCAGAAAAGTACACACATTTAAAATGTACAAGTTAATTAATTTTGACATATGTATAATCTCATGAAACCATCACTACAGTAAAGACAGTGAACTGTAATGTCACCTCTAGAAATGTCCTTGGGTCTTTTTGCAATCCCACCCTTCTGCCCTCTCTGACCTTTTTATTCCCAGGCAAACACAGGTCTGACTGTACAGAAAATTATTTTTTATTTTCTAGAATTTTAGATAAATGGAATCATACAATTTGTGCCATTTTTATTAGACTTTCTTCAATTAGCAGCAAAATGATTTTGAGATTCATACATGTTGGTTTGTGGATCAATAATTTATTCCATCCTCTATATTTCTTTTTTAATTTTGTTGAGTAGTATTTCATCTTCTGGACATGTTATCCTTAACCTGGGTTGGTCCCAGATTTTAACGGTTGCAAATAAACTGCTTTGGGCACCGTGTGCAACACTTTCTGTTGTTTTTCATGTGTTTGTGTAAATCTCTATTTCTGTCTAATAGTTTTTCTTCTTTTGAATGACTTTCTTTAACATTTCTTACAGTGAGTCTGCTGGTGGGTGATGAATTCTTTCAGCTCTTGTATATGTAAAAATGTCTATATTTTACCTTAGTTTTTGAGAGAGATTTTCCCTTCGTGTAGCATTCTAGGTTGCAGAGTTTGTTTGTTTATTTCTTTTAGTACTTTAACAATGTTGCTCCAATGTCTTCCCACTTGCATTATCTCTGACGGGAAATCTGCTGTCCCCTTCTGGTTGTTCCTCTGTATGTAACCTGTATCATTTCTGGGCCGCTTTTTTTCTTTACCTGTAGTTTGAATCATTTGATTATGGTGTGCTTTGGTGTACAGTTATTCATGTGCTTGAAGTTTGTTGATCGTGTTTGATCTGTGGATTTATAGTTTACATTAAATTTTGAAAAAGAAAAAAGCTCAAATAGTTTTTCTGTCACTTCTCTCTTTTCTCCCTGGGGATTCTAATTACATATGTATTAGATTGACTGAAGCTGCCCCACAACTCACCAATGGTCTTTTATTTATTTTTTTGCATTCTTTTTTGCCCCGTGTTTTTTTCTGGGTAGTTTCTATTGCTGTGTGTTCAAGTTCACTAATCTTTTGTAGTGCTCAATTGCAATGGATCAACCTAATGGACTATAAAGTTGTATAGTCTGGCTAGTAAGAACAGACACTAGGCAGTGTCTGACCCTGATCCTGGGTTCTAGTTCCTCTAATCTTTTTGGATGTTTCTTCACCTGGCCTTAGGTAGCATTTCTCACTCTCACGGTTCAATGCTCAAGGAAGACTCTCTATAGAACTCAAACATGCTCTCTGTGCATCTCTAGCTCCAACTGCCTTGGTCTCCTGGGACTCCCAGCTCTATCCCTCTACTCAGGGAGTCTGTTGGATTCTTCCTGTTTATTCTTTCAGTCTGCAAACTCCCAGAAGTCAGTGTGCTCAGGCACTTGTAGGGCTCACCTCATTTCTCTCTCGTCACAGGGACATTTTCAATTGTTACTACTGTTTCATAACCTTGTCTGATTATTTGGTTTCTTCATGTTGGGGGATAAAGCTTTCTATTACTCCATCTTGGCAAGACGCAGAAGTCCCTAGTGTGGTATTTTAAACAAGCAAAACCACGTTATCTTTCCCTCATAGGTCACTTTTTATATCTTTATTTTGTAAGATTTCTTTAACTTTGTGTTTAAATCTTCTACTAAGATTTTCATTTCTGCTATCAAGTTTCTAAATTCCAAAGCCCCTCCTTTCCCCCCTTTTCTTCTTTCCTTTCTGTCTTCCTTTTCTTTCTTCTTCTCTCCCTTCCTCCCTTCTTTACTCTTTCTTTTCTTCCCTCCTCCATTTACTCCTCCTCTGCATTCTCTCCCTGCCTTTCTTCTTTTCCTCCTTCCTTTTTTTCATCTTTCTTTTCTCATTATTTAAGCTTCTTTTAAAATATTTTTTTCTTGGTTGCAATCAATATCTGTACGTATTTTTCTGCCACTATTAATTATTGCTTCACTTACAGTGATTCCTGCAAACTTTCAGTCTTCTCTAAGGTGGGGCTTTGTTTATTTATTTTATTTGCATCTTCCAGGTGACATGGTTTTCTGGTGCCTTGGCCACTATTCATGATGCATGGGAAGACTAAACACTTTGTGCATAGCATTCTGTCTCATCTAGTGAAGTCTTCGTCTGGATTATTGCAGCAGACACCTCCAACCTCTTAATCTGTGTATGTAACCTAATCACTCTTTTTTTTTTTTTTTGAGACAGAATCTCACTCTGTCATCCAGGCTGGAGTGCCGTAGCATGATCTCAGCTCACTGCAACCTCTGCCTCCCAGGTTCAAGCCATTCTCCTGCCTCAGCCTCCCGAGTAGCTGAGATTACAGGCATGTGCCACCATGCCTGGCTAATTTTTTGTGTATTTTCAGTAGAGATGGGGTTTCACCATGTTGGTCAGGCTGGTCTCAAACTCCCGACCTTGTGATCCATCCGCCTCGGCCTCCCAAAGTGCTGGGATTACAGGTGTGAGCCACCGCGCCTAGCCGAATGTTTGATATTTTTAAGAACCTTTTAGGTGTGGTTTTGCTTTTTCACTCTTTTCATGCTTTAAAGCACACATCTTGTTACAACTCTTCCATGGAAAATCTCTGTCTTCCAGGGCTAAGCAAGGCTGTCCTTGGTGTGGCTCACAGACTGAATTCAGCCAGCATGGTGCTATTTGATTTTACTTACAACAAACAAACAACTGTACAGATTATTAGACAATGGAATGTGAATACCTTTGGAGTCACAATTTCTCCAATTCGCTGTGTCTCTCTGTTGCTCTACAACTGTAAGGAGAGAAAAATAATAAGAAGAGCCTCCCTCAATAGAGAGGCAGACATACACACCTGGTGATCATCACTGTGGTCCTACCCACCCTGGCACAGGTGGGTCAGACAAACCTGGTCTGATTCTGATTTACTTTGCCTGAGGGAGTCAACAAAGGTTTCAGAGAGAGGGAATCAGAAAACCCTCATGTAAAACAGATATAATACATGTTAGACCGAATTACAATGGAGTAAACATTTCTTTCTTATTAATGTTGTTAGTGCTGTGTTTCTTGTCCTATTCAGTGACGTGCTTTGACCTAGTAATTTTGTACGTGGACTGATTTTCAGATGCATGTGGGCATAAATTAAATACCAAGCATCTAATGTGGACTTGTGTATTTCTTTTTTTTTTTTAGATTGAATATTGCTCTGTCGCCAGGCTGGAGTGCAGTGGTGCGATATCAGCTCACTGCAACCTCCGCCTCTCGGGTTCAAGCAATTATCCTGCCTCAGCCTTTTGAGTAGCTGGGACTACAGGCACACGATACCATGCCAGGCTAATTTTTGTATTTTTAGTAGAGACAGGATTATCACTATGTTGGCCAGGATGGTTTTGATCTCTTGACTTCGTGATCCGCCCTCCTCGGCCTCCCAAAGTGCTGGGATTACAGGTGTGAGCCACCGCACCTGGCCTGGACTTGTCTATTTCATTTGGAGACCTTCAATTGATCTAAATCTACTTTGCAGCTTTTCATCGTTAATTTTGAATTTATTTAAACAAGTAAAATATTTAAGACATTTGTGTGGAAAACCTGTAACAAATTGCATTTGGTTCAATCCCTGATTATGTTTTAGATATGCCAACTCTTTTTCTCTTTTTTTAAAAAAATTTGATAAATACTGAAACCAATTCAATTTATATCAAATACATTACATCTCCACTAGAGGGAGGAAAAGCGCTAATTTTGAACCTTTATGAGGGAACTGTGCTTTTGCTGAGATAATCACTTCCCTCATTACACACAAACTGTGCCTGGAAAAACAACAGTAGTTCCTTTCATTTTTATTTAAATGTCTTCTCTAATGGGAAAACAAAGGACAAAACAGGGAACATTTCTAGGTCAAAGTAGCAAATCTTTAAAAGTGGCTAATTTCTTGCTTCAAGAATTCTAAATACAGCCCCAGGGTCAGAAAAATATTCAAAGGAAAACCTTAGTGATCATGGAACGCAATCTCTTTCTTTAATAGTTGTGAAAAATGAGGCCCACAAAGAGGTCTGCCCTGCCTAGAGTCATATAATTTGTTAGTAGCAGATGCACGCGACAATAGAAGTTCTGCAGTTCTTTTTCTGGTGCTCTTTATAATGCAGTATGGTCTCAGCATATCTGATATAGTAAATGATATGTATATACACACACATTTTTTTAGGCACATATATATGGATGCATATATTTTCTTCCATGTGAGGTAATGATTTGAAATTTGGCTTTAAGAGACATTCTGGGGATTCTATGTGTCCTTGTTTATTTGCTCTTAAAACCTCCCTACCCCCTCGTCATTGTAGAACTCTGGATGCACTGCTTATGTTGGATACAGCTAATGGGTCCTGCAAGGCCGAGGCTCTTGTAATTATTGAGCAATCGCCAAAATACTGTGGTTTAGAAAACACATCATAAACTTTTCTGTGGAGTCTCCAAAATTTTTATTAACATGCATGACATTAATGGTTGTGCTTATTTTGCCATAATTAAGGGTGTGTCCCATTTCTCTCAAATAAGAAGGCATCCAAGGGAGCTATCAAATTTCACTTTTGGCTGAACCTGGTCTGTAAGCTTCTCCAAACCTAATGCATTTATGCTCATCTTTGAGATTGAAAACATTATTTTCTGTGTTTTAATTGAAGAAAAAGAAAATCCAAACACTCAAGTTCTCCATTCTGAAGCTGTAATTAAGAAAATATCCATCAATAAATGTGTAATTATTTTAAGCCATAATTTTTTTTCAATATGTCCTGTTGTAATAACTAACGATTGAAGAGTTTTCCTCATGCCTCCAAATATCCTCACTAGTATCTCTAGACTATTTCTACCTGAAGACAGCTTGCATTAAAAATTAGGGTTAGAGTTAGGGAATTTGGAGATACATTTATAAGGTGAACTTTGGGCAGAACTGTGGTCATTTTATTAATTTTAAAAATTACTAATTCTTCCTCTTCTATGTGCATACCTGAAAAGTAATGAATGAAGGAACTTCTGGCTGCAAGCAGTTGTAGGTACCACTTCTAACTGAGTTTGTGACCTCTGACAAGTTATTCATCTCTGGACTTCAGTTTTTTATTTGCAAAATAAGAAGGTCAGACATGAGGAGGACCAAGAGCCCCTTTCTAGTGGGCCATGGCTTTAATTGGCCATGACAAGTGGAAGTCACTTATAGTCTTAAATGCCTTATAATTTTTAACAGGATCATAACACAAGATATGCTGTTTTATGCCATTCTGTTACTATTCTAATAACTTGGGAAAGCATGGTATTGGTATATAATGTGTTCCATAATGCATTGGTTCCCTCAAAACCTTCAAGTAAATCAGTCTTTTGTAAAAAGACTTCACTTTATGTTTCCTAGGGAAATCGAAGTGACTTCTATGATGACTAAGGAATGACCATTTCTGTCACTCCCTTAGTCCAGCTCCCTTCATCTCCCATGAGAACCAGTCATTTCCTCCCTGATCTTCCTGCTGACACAATGCTCTACCGCCCCCTACAGTCTATTCTTTGAGCAGCACCCAATACCATCCCTACTAAACTTAATTAAAATCAACTCACCCACCTGTTCATCATGCTTAGGGCTTCATTCAGGCCTTGGTTCAGGTCTCTATTCAGCATTGCTCTTACAAGGGGCCTTCTTCACTACTCAGTCTCAAATAATGCTTTGCATCGTTCTCCTCCCCTTGGCTCTACCTCCTTAATATTAATACCTACCTCTGTCTATGTCTATGTCCATGGCCATGTCTATGTCTGTATCACATCCATCATCATAACTGCATCTCTGTCTCTGATTACACTTGTATCTCTATCTATATGCATAGCCCTGCCTGTACCCACGTGCATATCAATAACAATGTCTATATCTGTAATATGCCTGTGTTGATTTCTGCTCCTGAACTGGAGTCTGCACTCCATGAAGGCATGGACTTTGTTTTGCTCATTACTGTCATTTCAGCGTTTGGAACAATGCCTGGTATATACCAGATTGGTGCAAAAGTCATTGTGGTGTTTAGCCAAAACACCACAATGACTTTTGCAAAGGAGCTCAATAAATATTTCTCAAATATTTATTGAGGTAGAAATGTGGAACATTCACTTGAACTGTCAATCAGACTTGACTGACATTCAGATTGGGGCCCTTTTAGCTGTGTGATTGTGGACAAGTTATTTAATTTCCATGAGACTTCATTTTCTCATTTATAAATCAGAAATGTCATCATTTTTCTCAAAGTTCTTTTGTGAGGATAAAATTAGATATTATAATGAAAAAGAGCCACCTCAGCCCTGGCCAGGAAAAGCTCCAAGTTGAGGTCAATCTCCTTCTCCTTCCTGCTGTCTTGTTGAGAACATCCAGAATTTTATGCATTTTCTGGCTTCAAAGAGAAGCACACCTATTAATATTCACTGCTGGTTATCTTGAAAGTTGGAAAACCAAGACTTCCCAGCTGCAGGAAATGACATTAGATAAACATAAACATGACTTTCCACAGGAGGGACTGTCCCAGTGCAGAGCAGATTTACTCGACTTTAAGCATGCTGACGGTAAATGTTCTCCCCCAAGGTCAAGAGTGACAGTGGTTTATTATTTAATTTTATTAGTAGACAAAAATGGACACTTAAGGACTGTATTTTTGCCACTAGAGAGCATCACCGTAAGCATTTTCCCCATCACCTGACATAAGTGATACTGTCTTATGAATTAAAACTTTTAAAGAGGCCTCTTTCTTTTTGTGGTTAAAAACCAAATACTTTTCCAATGGAGAATGCATCTCCCTTGGAAATCGTAAACATTCTAGTCAAGGAAAAGATGACCACAAAGCATCTGCTATGAGTTTCATACACATCATTGTGCATATTGTTCACATCAAACCAAGCATCAGCTGCTGCACTGATGTCGCGTAACCAGCCCCAGGTCATGTGGCTAATTACCCATGGGTCCTGGAATCCATCTCATGTCTGTCTGACTCTGGAGCCAGGAAAGGGCTCCACCAGTGCTCTGTGATGCCTCAGGTGATGCAGAGCCAGTCTCTACCGATGGTTCTATCAAAAAAGAAACAAAACCAAAAACTGAGAGGCAGAATCCCAACTGTGTATAGTGTTATATTTGTGGAGCTCTTTGTTGTTCACTAATGGCTCCTTTATAAATCATTTCAGTTTTTCCCAACTATAAAGTCACAAGATTTTATATCACTTTTCAGAGAAAGCAGAAGTTGTATGACTCTACTGAAGGTCCCAGTTAATAAGGAGCAGAGACCGGAATTCCTCCTTCTGATGGTAGACCCTTACTCTTTCCGCCATTCTCTGTGGACTTTCTAGAAGAAGTTTCATCCCATAGTTACAGTCTTACTTATGATTTTGCTGAGTATTTTCTAATAGATAGTCACTCTAGCAGCTGCTGGGAACACACAGAGCCTAAACTAACGTGGACAAAGTCTCTGTCCTCGCACAGCTTTCATTCTGAAGGACAGAGACAGGCAATAAACAAATAAATGTGTCTTTATAGTAGAATGATTTATAATCCTTTGGGTATATACCCAGTAATGGCATTGCTGGGCCAAATGGTATTTCTGGTTCTAGATCCTTGAGGAATTACCACACTGTCTTCCACAATGGTTGAACTAATTTACACTCCCAACAGTGTAAAAGCTTTCCTATTTCTCCACAGCTTCACCAGCATCTGTTGTTTCCTGACTTTTTAATAATTGCCATTCTGACTGGTATGAGATGGTATCTCTTTGTAGTTTTGATTTGCATTTTTCTAATGACAAGTGATGGTGCACTTTTTAAAATATGTTTGTTGGCTGCGTAAATGGTTCATTTAATGTGTTTAAACGTACAGATTTTGTAACACTAAGAAGTTGTAATGCTATAATAAAAGGATATCTTAGGCTGGGCGTGATGGCTCATGCCTGTAATCCCAGCACTTTGGGAGGCCAAGGCAGGTGGATCATTTGAGGTCAGGAGTTTGAGGCCAGACTGGCCAACAAGGTGAAACCCCATCTCTACTAAAAATACAAAAATTAGCCGGTCGTGATGGTGGGCGCTTGTAATCCCAGCTACTCAGAAGGCTGAGACAGAAAAATTTCTTGAACCTGGAAGGTGGAGGTTGCAGTGAGCCGAGATCACGCCACTCCAGCCTGGGCAATGGAGACTCCGTCTCAAAAAAAAAAAAAAAAAAAAAAAAAAAGGCATATGTACATAATGTACTTAGAATTTCAAAATTGTAAAAATTGTTTTCTTTTAATTCAAAGACATCTACATGCTTTTAAAATCAGTAAAGTTGCAACTAGCTGAAAAAAAAATGCATAAGATATCAGGTGGTGTAAATGCCATAGACAAGTCAAGTTCATGAGGGGATAGGAGTACAAGAGGGACAGGGTTGAGGTTTTTAATTGGGTGGTGGGAGAAAGCTGCTTTGCTGGAGATGTTTGGGCACCTGATGGAAGTGACAAAGCCAGCCAGGGTTAGAGCAGCAACATCAGCACAATTATTTGCAGCATCAACAAAACATGTAAAGAGCTGATTCTGTTTCCTAGATGTGAGGAGCTATCTACCGCAGATCCAGTTGTGTTCCCTGAGAACAGGGAAGTGCAATGGAATGAACGTCAACCCCATTCCTTGAAGAAAAGCCTTCATCTGAGCATCGGGAAATGGCCGAGCTTGTGTGTGCTCTGCAAAGCGAATCTCACCCTGCCTGCTCTCTAAGACCTGGACAAAGCATGCTT
This sequence comes from Pongo pygmaeus, assembly GCF_028885625.2. Taxonomy (NCBI): domain Eukaryota; kingdom Metazoa; phylum Chordata; class Mammalia; order Primates; family Hominidae; genus Pongo; species Pongo pygmaeus. The sequence continues at coordinate 127,218,572 of NC_072385.2, forward strand.
TTGGTTTAAAGTAGTTTCTCTCAAAAGACTGCAATCTTCCTGGCAGATATCACGCATTTTTATCATATTTCCCAGAACAGCTCAGATTCTCAAGGACCATATACGTGAATTATCTATAGTGCAGTTAAATGTCATGAAGTTGTCTAAGCCTTTTTAATTAATAGGATTCATAAGTGCTCACTGGAAGTCAGTACTGTGGAATTCATTTTTTTCCTACTTGACATTTATGTAGCACTCTTTAACATTTAAAATATATTATCTCATTTTATTGTCGCAACAAGCCCATGAAATAGTTGAATAGGAGATATATTATCTGTTTTTTCTACCTCTCTCCTTCCTTTCCTTTCCTTCCTTCCTTCCTTCCTTCCCTCCCTCCCTCCCTCCCTTCCTTCCAAAATGGAAAGTTAAATGGTATTTGATAGGAAGAAAACTGCTGGAATTCTACTGACTTAAAAATAACAGGATATACTTTCCAATCATCAAAATTAACAAACGTTTACAGAAAACATAATGTTTGCTTGCTGAGAAGAGTCTGTGAGACAGCATCCCCTGCCATGGGAATGCAAAAAGATACAAATCTTATGGAAGCCCACTTGGGAAAATGCACCAGGAATTTTAAAAATGTGTTTACCTTTTGACATCAAAATTGTACTCCCCAAAGACATCATTAGAACTGCAATAAAAGTCAATAAACCAAAAATATTTATCCCAGCATTACTTATGAGAGCAAAACTTTGAATAAAGCAAATTGCTTAACAATAGGGAAAGGTTAAGTAAGCTGTGATACCTGGCTTTGATGGAATAGGATGCACTGGGGACTACATTGGGGATATTCTACTCTCTGGAGGAGAGGTTAGCGATAACTTGACTTTCTGGCCTCTTACTTTTTGCCAAAACAATCTCCAAATCCCAGCAGTGGGGGCCAGTTTGGAGATGCATGTGGGCTACATGTACTGTCAGCGGCCACAGCAGGCTAGACTTAGAGACAGGGCAGCTTCCTCTGTTTAGTCTGGTGGAATTTCTCAAGAAAGAGATGTTAGCAGGAGGCCAGGCAGTGATGGCTCCAGGCGGGATAGGGTGGGGGTCCTGGCTGCATCTGCAGGTGCTTCATGAAGGCTTGTTTTCCTCTACAAGGGAAGAATCTGGAGCCCAGGGTTCCAGGACCAGGCAGGTCATTAGCTCGCTGAATAAATGTGAAGAAACTAGTTTACCGCACACCTCTGCCATTTTCTCATCTGTGAAAGGACTGATGGAAAAGAGTGTTAATGTAAGCAGTATTTCTACAGCTCTTAATTTCTGCTAGTCATAGTTGTAAACACATTACAAATAGCAGCTTGTTTAATCATCAGGACAACCTTGCTAGGTAGGTAATGCTCTTCTCCCACCTTACCGATCAGGAAACTAAGATGGAAGGAGGTTAAGTAGCTTGCTGATGGGGTTCAAAGCCACGCTTTTAAACTCTACACTCCACTGCCTCTCAATAAAAGATTTGTAAGTTCCCTCTCAGCTCTCATATCCAATGACTATAATTTTATGATGTGAGTTTTCAGCCAGTGTAGAAGAGTCTTGTTCTAATCCCTTACATTGCATTTTGATTTCACTCGTCTCTTGTTCTTCCTTCTCTTAGGACAGATTTCCCATCTGAAATCCCATTGTATTAGTTACAGTGGATGTGGGTCTTCACGCAGAAGGGAAAAGTCGGGTTCTAGCTATACACGGAGCTCATGAAAGATATGTTTTAGCTCCTCGAGGCCTGCAGAAGCTGAGGGGGTGACAGACTGGCTCTGGGCTCCCCTCTCCTCAGGAGCTGAGGAGTGTGATGGTTAATATTGACTGTCAACTTGATGAAATTGAAGGATGCAAAGTATTGTTCCTGGTGTGACTGTGAGGGTGTTGCCAAAGGAGATGAACATTTGAATCAGTGGACTGGGAGAGGCAGACCCACCCTTAATCTGGGTGGGCACCATCTAATTAGCTGCCAGTGCAGCCAGAATAAAAGCAGGCAGAAGAACATGGAAAGACTAGACTGGCTTAGTCTTTTGGGCTCCATCTTTCTCCCGTGCTGGATACTTCTTGTTCTCGAACATGGGACTCCAAGTTGTTCAGCTTGGGGCTCAGACTGGCTTCCATGCTCCTCAGCTTGCAGATGACCTGCTGTGGGACCTCATCTTGTGATCGTGTGAGTCAATTCTCCTTAATAAACTCCCCTTTATACATAAATCTATCCTATGAGTTCTGTCCCTCTAGAGAACCCTGACTAGTACACAGAGCAATCCTGGAAACAGCCTCACTGCCTCACCACTCCCCCTGGGAGCCTTTTCTTTACTTCCCTCTTTGACTTGCACTCTCCCCACTGGGCCAACCAGGCTTCCCACTGCCGGGGCTCCTCTGCTCCCCCAGGGACACTCAGGGTCTCACCCCTTAAGCCCGTGCCTCTCATTGTCCCTGCTCATCCCCACTTGGGCTGCCCATCTTCTCTCACTCCTGCCCCGTGTTGTTTCAAATCCCTGATCAAGTCTGCCTTCTGAAATGGACCCTTCTTCAGTCCCCTGGGCCCACTCAGCCTTCCTTCCTCCCAGTGTTCAGGGAGGAACTGAATCAGCCACAGTTTAACCTTTTGTTGGCCTTTGTTTCACATCTATTCATTATTTTAGAAATGTTGTGTTGTCGTGTGAAATAATGCATCTACAGGCTAAAAATTAAAAGACAGTGTAAAAAGTATGCTGTGAAAAGTGAGTCTCCCTCTGCCTGAACATCCAGTGCCCATTCCCGGGGCTGACATGCACTGTTCCTTGTGTGCCCTTACAGAAAATGGCCATGTGTGAAGTCACTATGCATATTCTATTTTTAGTTTGTTATTAAAGCACACAGCAGCTTACAATGCAATTTTTTTCTATACTTGTTTTTCTCTCTAGAATATTTAAATATTGCTTGGAAAATATACATATTTTGGGATTTTTTTTCACCTGAACATATAGCTACTTCACCTGTTTTCACATCTGTGTAGTGTTTCATTGTATAGATCAATCTGAATTTATTGAGTGGATTATTGACTGTTGTTTCCAGTTATTAGCTAGAATCATCAATGCTTCCAATGAACACCGGCATGTGTGTATGTGTGCCTATATGTGTGCATACATGTATTTGTGTATCCCTATGAGCATATCTGTAGGATAAATGCATTATAAAGTAACCACTGAGTCAAAGAATACATTCATTTTATTTTTCATTTGTCCACAATTGATCACCTTGGCATCCAAAAAAAGTTACATTAACTTAGTCACACCAACAGTGGAAAATATCCTCCTGTTTTAATTTTCATGAGTTATATAAGCAAACAATCCCATAGCACTGTTTTAATTTGTATTTTTTAATATAAATGAGTCTGTACATTAGTTTCTGTTTCTAAGCCTTTTGTATGTCTTCTGTGTCTTCACATACTCTGCTGATTACCTTACTGGGTCACTGTCCTTCTACAATACCGATTGGTAGAGATTCCTTTATATATTTACATACAGGTCCTGTGTCTTTTGCGTTGTACAAATTTTCCAAGCGTGGCTTTATGTTATCTTTTTCCTGAAGAAGTGTTACATTTTTTATGTAGAATTGAAACGTATTAACCTTTTCCTTAATAGCATCTGACTTTGATGCTTGGTTTAGAAAGTTTTTCCAATTCCAAGATACTTTTTTAGTCTTACTTTTCTTCTAGTTGATGATTTCACTTTTTACTTCTATTTTGTAATCCATCCAAAATTATTTTAGTGTTAAAATATATGCTAATTTTTCCCTTCACCTATCTCTTATGAGTTGTTTTGATGGCAAGAGCTGCATTTTGCATTTGAAATCTACTGAAGATGCAGTAACATGTTTGGAGAGTACATGGCACTAAATACTTACTTGCTGTGATGACACATGTTTGCTTTAATTGGTATTAAGCAGTACCCCTACATGTAGGCACTGCTAGCATAGAGATAACTTGCTATTCACTGAAAACTTACCATATGCTGAGCAAACTCTCTAGAAATTTTACCCATTTTAAATCCCACAACCCTGCAAGGTGTGTATTTTTATCTCTATTCAATATATAAGAGAAAAGAAGATCCTGAGGTCACACATCTTAAAACTGGTCTCACTGAAACAAGACCTGAACATAAGTTCTGTGTCTTCAGAATGCTGAGGTTTTCCAGTCTCTGTTCCTGCCAGTAAGGGTGGAAGCAGGGGTTGGATGATGCATGGATACATGGAGTAACCTCTTTTCGGTCCACTAACTGGAATTTATAGTCCTAAAGGTTCAGTCTTTACATTAAATATTTTTCTGAATTGGATTTAAACCTCTTCACCATCTACTGAGCCTGATGAGGTAAGACTCATAAATGTTACATGTTGGCTTCTGTCCCGGTGCAGTAGATATGGGCACTTCACAGTGATAATTTCCTCCTAATTGGTTGTAACTAATGCACTGCCATTCTGGAATTTGTCACTTACCGAAATGTACCTTAGCAAATGGACCGTGTTCTCCATCTAAATGTAAATTGACACACACTAAAACACAGCTCAGCAAGAGGCAAGTGGGATTGAGAAGAAAAAGGGGACCTGAAGGATCTGCCCGAGTGGGCAGTAGTTGACCTGGTGAGTGGGCTGCCTCCTGCTAAATCTCTTCTGGGTGAGAGAGGACAGCAGAAAAAGCCTGGAGTTGGGAATCCAGAGACTGCTGGAGAGGCAAGCCAGTGCTAAAAGTCATTGTGGTCTCCTGCATTTGCCTTTCCTCTTCATGGGTCTATTTTCTCATAAGAAAAATGAAGAGGCTCCATTAAATCTATGGTTTCAAACTCTGCTCTGCAGAGGTCACTTGGGGTCACTGTAAAGAAGAAGGACCCCACGCTGGCAGAGATCGAGTCCTCTGCTCTGACCCACCTGCACAGCTCTCCGCTTTACTTGTTTTATATCTTAGGGCTGCATGGATAACAATATCCTAAACACCAAAATCGGGGCTCTCCCTGGTGCCTCCAGCTCTGACATCTGAGATCTTCCTGAACAAATGCTTGTGCTCCAGCCACAACACCAAGCCTCACTGTGCTCCTGCCCTGATGAACAGTGAGCACGACAGACTCAGCGTGTGCCCTGCCTCCTGGTTTCCAGACCCTCCTTGCCAGCCAGGAGATAAAACAGAGGTGCAGGAGAGGTATCAAAGTCAAGACAAGCCAGTGGGAGCAGCCTTGGTTAGTCTTGGCACCCACAGGAGCAGGTAAACACACCCTCATGGGGCAGCCAGCCCATCCCCTGTGAAAGGAACTCATGTAGCAGAGGGTGATGGGGGCACCTGTGTCCCTGTGCAGAGCTTCCAGGCCTGGAGGGGGCTGAGGACATGTGCAGCACCTGCCTGCCCCAGCTGGTGGACCGCGGGTTGCTGTCCTGGGTTGGAGAGGCATCCATATCCAGGCAGGGTGGGAGAGGAGAGCAAGCATACTGAGGAATTGAGATGACACATGACACTTTTAGATGGAGGAGATCTTTGCTTTCTTTTTGTTAAACAAACCAGAATGTCAATGAACTCATCTCTCTCTTTCTCTCTCTGTCTCTGTCTCTGTCTCATCTCTATTCTCCTGAGCTGTGATTTAAGTGCTCCAAAGGTCTGAAGGTTTGCACACCATTGTGGTAAAATGGCACACACAGTATTTGTGTTGGGATTAATTCTCACTGCCTTGGGGCCAGGCTGAAACCCTCAAGCTTGAAAGAGCCAGACTTTGGAGGAGAAGCACACTTGGAAGTGAGAGAGTGAGAAGAAAATGAATTCAGAAAGATCTGCAAGGAATCTTGTCTCTGCCTTTTACAAGCTGGTGGGAAGTTACAAGCTGAAGTAATTTACAGGCAAATTACTTCACCTGTCTAATTGTCATTTTCCATATTTGTGCAAAGGTGATGTAGATTAGCTTTGGATCCCTAATGGTAATACTAGTATCTACCTTCTAAATTTGTTCTAAGAATTGTTAGAAAACTACTTGTCTTAGCTAACACATCTGAAATATTTGTTCATTAGATGAAAGCAATTATTTTGCCCAGGTTAACATACCCTCTAATGGCTTTATACATGTGTGTTGCCATTGTTATTACTTAATATTGTATTCTACTTCCCCTCGGCAGACGGCACCCACCATGCGCACATGGGGTGTGTCAGCATGTAATTTCCGTAGACTCGTGAAAAGGTCAAAGAATACAATTTTGGAGAAAAAGTTAAAATAACTAATTAAGTCTCAAAGGGCAGAAATTGAAGTCTACCTTCAAAGTCTTATCTTTCCTCACTGCCTTTTCCATGAACTATCCAGCGTTTAAAGGAAACCTTTCCATATCAGAATTCAGAAGTATGTGTGGGCACCAGAATGAGAGCTTGGACTCTATCACTCATTTCTTTAGAAATGTCACTTCCTGTGGGTCATTTCTTCTCCTGAGAGGTCCACCTTTTCAATGTAATGATTCTGAAGTTCATTCGTTTCCAAAGTAAGTTCTTTGATTCTCTTGTATCTGCATTCTGAGTCCATGGTTTCTACATGAAAATCAAGAGACATGGTTTGATGAGTCCAAGCTTATGATGGAGAAAATGGGAAGAGATATTTGAAGTTGAAGTGGTCTATGGTTGGGACCTTTCTCAGGATCTTTCTGATGACTTGAGTTCATTTCTCAGCCTATTGTAATGCCCTACATGCCAGTTTGTATTTTTTTTTTAACTTTTATTTTAAGTTCAGGGGTACATGTGCAGGTTTGTTATACAGGTAAACTTGTGTAATGGGGGTTTGTTGTATAGATTATTTCATCACTCAGGAATTAAGCCCAATACCCATCGGTTATTTTTGCTGATCCTCTCCCTCCTCCCACCCTCCACCCTCCACCCTCTGACAGGCTCCAGTATGTGTTGTTCCCCTCTATGTGTCCATGTGTTCTCATCATTTAGCTCCCACTTATAAGTGAGAACATGCAGTGTTTGGTTTTCTGTTCTTGTGTTAGTTTGCTAAGGATCATGGTCTCCAGCTGCATCCATGTTCCTGCAGAGGACATGATCTTGTTCTTTTTTATGGCTGCGTAGTATTCCATGGTGTGTATGTATCACATTTTCTTTATCCAGTCTACCACTGATGGGCATTTAGGTTGATTCTATGTCTTTGCTAGTGTGACTAGTGCTGCAGTGAACATACAGGTGCATGTGTCTTTATGATACATGATTTATATTCCTTTGGGTATATATCCAGTAATGGGATTGCTGGGCCTAATGGTATTTCTGTTTTTAGGTCTTTGAGGAATCCCCACACTGTCTGTCACAATGGTTGAACTAATTTACGCTCCCACCAGCAGTGTATAAGTGTTCCTTTTTCCCCACAACTTCACCAGCAGGCTGTTAGTTTTTGACTTTTTAATAATCACTGATCATTAGAGAAATGCAAATCAAAACCACAGTAAGATATTTACCTCACCCTAGCCAGTTTGTATTTTCTGTGTTGGAAATTCTATACTTCTAATTTTCCAAATACACTTTCTTTGGGCAGTGTGTGATGCAGCCCCAGTGATATGTGTGTCGTGTAGTGCTGACACGTGGTGCTGACAGGCAGGCTCTGGAGGCAGGTGCTGGGGCTCTATTCAAGACATCACCATTTTCTATGAAACCAAACTCATTTAAGACTGAGAAAATGTTTCTGCTAAATTTTCAGTTTCAGCTATCATACACTTAGTATCCAAAGTTTAAGTTGCTCTCAGAATGCCCCCTGTCATTTTTAAACGAACTTTAATTGTGGGAAAACACACATGAAAAAATTACCTTCTTAAGACTTTGTAGGTGTTAAATTCAGTCGTGTTAAGTACATTTCAAAGTGCTGTGCAACCAACCCCCGGACCTCTTTTCATCTTGCAAAACTGAAACTCTGTACCCATTAAGCACCAACACCCTACCCTCTCTCTATCCCCAGTCCGAGGTGACCACCATTATACTTTCTGTCTCTGAGAATTTACATCGTATCAGTGGAATCACACAGCATTTGTCTTTTTGTGAGCGGCTTGCTTCGCTTAGCGTAATGTTGTCCAGGTTCATTCATATTGTAACACTTGTGAGAATTTCCTCTTTTTGAGGCTGAATGCTATTCCATTGCATGCATGTTGCATGTTTTGTTCGAGGACAAAAGCTTGGGTTGTGGCCAGTTCCTGCCACTGTGAGGGGTGCTGCTTGAGCGTGGTATGCACCTGCTCTGCTCCCCACCCTGCTCTTCCTCTGTGGATGCAGCATCTGCTTTGCTGCCTCTTCTCTAACAGGGGATTTCGTGACCACCTTTCTGTCCTTTCAAAGAAGATATTTTTCTTGTCCTCATTCTCTCATTTTTTAAGGTTCCTTTTTTTCACTTTTTTTCTTGTTTCTGTCTTTCCTTGTTTCTTCTGCATGGGTTGAATGCTGGCTTTCATAAAGGTAAATTCGAGTCCTAACCCCCAGAACCTGTTACCATATTTGGAAAAGGGGAATATGCAGACATTAAGCTAGGGATCTCAACAGAAGATCATCCTGGATTATTAGGGTGGGTCCTAAATCCAATGACAATGCCCTCAGAGGATGCATGGAGAGCAAGGAGGAGGTCACCTGGAGACAGAGGCAAGGACTGGAAGCTGTGGAACATCCAGAACCACCACAGCTGGAAGAATCAAGAAACAGATTCTCCCTTAGAACCTTATGGGGGAGTCGGATTCTGGCCTCCAGACTGACACCCTGATTTAGGATTCTGGGCTACAAAACAGCAAGAGAATATATTTCTGTTGCTTTAAGTGACCAAGTTAGTAGTTATTTGTTAAGATAGGCATAGGATACTAACCCTTCCTTCCTTCCTCCCTCCCTTTCTTCCTCCCTCTCTCCCTCCCTTTCTTCCTTCTTCCTCCCCGCTCCCCCCTCTTTTTTCCTCTCCCTCTTTCCCTCTCTCTCTCCTTCCTTCCTTCCTTTCTTCTTTCCTTCCTCCCTTCCTCCCTTTCTCCTTCTCTCCCTCTTCCTCCCTCTCTTCTCTCCCTCCCTCTCTTCTTCTCTCCCTCCCTCTTTTCTTCTCTCCCTCCCTCCCTTTCTCCTCCTCTCTTTTCCTCCCTCCTTCTCTCCCCCACTTCCTTCCTTCCTCCCTCCCTCCCTTTCTCCCTCCCGTAGACGTCTAATCACATGTAAGTGTGGGGTAAAGCAAGCAGATGGCAGCTCTCAGGATGGCTGTGTGTGCTCCTGTGTGGATGCAGTGGGGTTGTTTTGTGCTGCTGCTGGGGACTGGGCAGGAACCTAGCTGTTTTGTCCACAGAAGCGTCCTCCATCTGTTGCCTGATCTCTGGTCAGGGCACGGATGGTGGGGCCCCTTGCTCTGTGGGCAGACTGTCATGGGCTGCTTCCATTTTGTGTGTGATGCCTTCTGCTCGGTGGGGCTGCTGTCCTGGCTCCAGGCTCCTTTTGTTCAGCATCTCTAGTGACCCCCGTGTTTTCACAAGGGTGGGGCAGGGCAGCTCCCCTGTAGCTGAGGTTGGAGGAAGGCACTGGGAGCCGCATTGCTGCTTCTATAAATTCCCAGTTCAACTGCCTCTCACTGTAACTGCCCTACCGGGCTTCAAGTCCACAAGCCTCCTCAGGGGGTGAGTCCTGGCCCGCTGGCTCTGAGCTGGGGTCTCAGGTTTCCTGCTTTGCTGAGTCAGGTGCTGCTTGTTGATGCTTCTCAGCCTCTAAACTTTTCTCTCTTTCTGATGTTGTCTTCTCTCCGGTTCCCTTTGTCCTTTAAAGTCTATGCCTTTTAGTTTTATCTCTTTGTGGTTATTTTAATGGGATTTTAGGAAGGAAAGGATGTTCAGTCTGCCTCTTTAACCCAAAGACCTGAACTCTTTTTATAAAAGCTAATTGGAATCCTTTAAACTGAATAAAAGGAAGTAGCTAAAATTAATGTTGAATTTGATATGGGAACGATAACTGTACAGAAGGGGAAATGGTAAAAATCAAAAGCATCTGGCCTTATGATTGCTTCACAAGCATCTCGGAATTCTCATCCCACTTAGGAAAGAGAAGCAGGGAGTGGAAAACGATACAAGGCAGAAAAAATAGACTCACACTTGAAGAAAATTGATAGGTCTGAAAATTGATAGGTCCTACATAGGAATATACCTTTAAAAAAGAATTCAAATGCTGCATGCATATATCCACCTCGAGAGGTGTGTTAGGGCTGGCTGGTGCTGGTGCAAGACCACTGAGCACTTCCTGGCTCCTGACCTGGCACCTGGAGCATTTACCTCACAGCAGTGAACAAATGTGACAAAGGAGGGTTCTTCCATCCCCAGCCAGCTGTTAAACATTTACCAACACATAACCGCATGTAATGTGTAAACAGACACACACACACACACTCACACGCACACACCGCTCATAGGGCTTGAGTGTAAGTGCGTGAGCATGATCTTTCTTGACGACTTCTGCTTTAATTGACGTGGGCTTTCTGGCTACACAGGCCCTTATCATTCACACCTCTGAGGATGCCTCCTGTCCACCTCTGTCTGTTTCCAGCCAGTGCCCGGGCTTGCACTGACCTGGCAGGTTTCTCTGCATTGTTAGGGCCTGGCTTGGGGATCTTTTTCTTCAGGGACCCTCCTTGTCATTTTCAGGCAGAGCATGGGTCTCTGCTCTGTGTAGGCTCTGCTCACCTCTCTCCGAGGCCCTGTATTCTGGAATCTTGCGGCTCCCTCTCGGATCCTGAGCTTCCTATGGCACTTGTCCCCAGTACTTGGCAGGGATCCTGTTTCTCAACAGTGCTAGGGGTCGATTAAAGGAAGAGTGAGCACACAATGGTCCCATGGATCAAGTGGCAAATACAGAAGGAAGACCCACCTTGCCCTGGGGTAGCCCAGGCATTGAGGTCGGCTTTTTCCCAGGAGATGCCTAGAAGGCTCAGGGGAGCCCATGCATCCCCTGTCTTGGTGACTGCCCCATCCCAGCTGGTCCCCAACAGCACAGACCTTGGGCAGTTGGCACTGATTTCCTAGTCTGCGACCTTCTGTCTGCTGTGTGGTCTATGCAGCCAGCTTGGCCAAGTCCCTCTCTGCAGGCTCTCCCTCTGGGGCCCCCGTTGTCCCCTGCAGCCTGTGCAGAGTGACACCAGCCAGGGTAAAGACATGGAGAGGTGGCCGTGCAGCCCCTGCTGTCACACAGAGGCTGAGTCCCCTGAGAATGGTGGTGACAGGGAGACAGGTCGGATAAGCAGTGACAAACCATCTCCAGATGTGGTGGGGAGCAGGAGCCTTGGTCCAAGGTGCACTGACCACTGTTCTTCTCTCCAAATGCTCCATTCAGATTTTGAAGTAAAACATTGCTAGGGATAGTTATTTGTAATGTGAAAACTGAATATTAGCTCTGAACAGAAAGAAATACATGGAAAACAACTTGCTGCTGACCTCACTTTTCTGGGTCTCTGCCTAGCAGGGCTTCCCAGATGGCCTGCTTCTCACGCAGCCTTGTCGCCACGCTCACTGTGCTGCTCTGCTGCTGTGCTGCTTATGAGATGCCCTGTACAGCAGCAGACAGCCAGGGCCCCAGGACAAGGCCACCTGCTGCCACGGCTCTGGAATAGAGTGTAAAGCCATTGGAACCAGTTGTCCCTTCAGAGACCTGGCACTCACCTGCATGCAGGTGACTACAACATATGGGGTGCCTTTGCTGGAGGAACAAAGCGGACCTTTTTGGGGGTCTCCAGAAGAGGCATTGGTGTTTGCCTCATGTTTTAAATCATTTTCTATAAACTCTGTTGTCATAATCTTTCTTTGCATCTTTTTCACTCATGAGTGTCCATAACCAGTCTTCACAGCCCCCTGCCCACACAGACCCTCTCCGATGCACACATGTATCTGATCTTCCCCACACAGGGCTACCTATGAATACAGGGAGAGTGTATTTCAACTGGAAATATGATGATAGCTAACATTTGTGTAGCACTTTCCATGCGTCAGGCATTTTGTAAGTCCTTTACCTCTATATACTCACAAATTCTTCCAGCACCTCTACGAGCTAGTACGATTCTGATTCCCATGTTACAGATAAGACCCCCGAGGTGTGGAGAGGCCAAGTCACTTGCCAAAGGGCAGCACAGCCGGGAGAGGCTGCACTGGCTTGGAACCCGGGCTGTGTGGCCTCAGAGTTTCTGTTCTTCACGTCACATTTCTATGGTCATTCACTGAGTGTCCCAGCTGATTGTACCCCTCAAAAAGATGTAGAAGTCCTAGCCCCTAGGACCCGTGCGTGTGACTTTATTTGGAAATAGGGACTTTGTAGATGTAATTAGTTAGCATGAGGTAATTCGTGTGGGCCCTAATCCAGTAGGACTGTGTCCTTACAAGAAGAGAAGACAGAAGCACATAAGGAGAAGAGGGGCCATGGGACAGCAAAGGCAGGGAATCAGGGGGAGGCAGCTGTGAGTTCACTGCCAGACAGGGAGAGGCAGCTGTGAGCGCACTGCCAGTCGAATGACAATACAAATGTGATGTGAAGAACCCAGATTCTGAGGCCAGACAGCCCGGGTTCTAAGCCAGCGCGTGGCCACTCCCAGCTGTGCTGTCCTTGGCAGGTGACGTGACCTCTCCATACCTCAGATATCTCATGCCAAGGATTTCCAGCAAACATCAGAGGCTAGGACAAGGCAAGGAATGATTCTCTTCTATGGGTTTCAGAAGGAGCAAGACCCGGCTGATTTCAGACTTCTGGCCTCTGGAACCAGAGAGGAAAGATTTCTGTTGCTTAAGCCATCCAGTTTGTGGGACTTTCTTACAGCCATCCCAGGTAACTGACATACTGCGGGCTGCCCTGAGCCACGTCCTTTCCCACTCACAAAGTCACCTGACCACCAGAACACACCTGCAACTTGACTACGTCCTCAGCCCCATTTCACAGTGAGGAAGGTGAGGCACAAAGTCACCCAACTTTAAAAATTTGAACCAAAGCTTGACTACTTCCAAGAATTGTGCTTTTTCCTTAATGTTCTTTCACATTCTTGCTGTGTTACTCTCATTGAATGAAATAGCTATTTTATTATATGTGCTAGTAGAACACCCACTGAATTTTCATTCTCCAGGATAATTTCTTTACTCTTCACTTAAAATTTATTGATCATTTCTTATGTGCTAAGCCTGTTATGGGGATAAAAGAAGCAAAGAGATTGTCCTTTCCTTCAGGAGGTCATAACCTAGCTGGGAGACAGACCTACAAGGCACCGACAGTGCCATGGTGATATTGCTCCCGTGGAATCAGGAATAACTAACTCATGCTAAGAGAGAAGAAGAGGCAACTTTCACGAAAGATGGAGGACACACCCAGAAAATGAGTAGCCCTTGAGTTTTAGACAGGAAGATGGATTTAGGAAGACAGCCTGGAAAATGGACTTAGGGGATGCCAGTGGGTGGAGTCATAGGAGCTCATGGTGTGAGTGGGTGCTGGTGGTGCCTGGTGTGGCTGGAGAGGGGAGAGGTGGACATGGAAATACCACTGTGTCCTGGATGCCTTCCAGAGCCACGCAAGGTCATTCCCAGGTATTCTGTTGGTCGGGCTTTTCTGGGTGCACTACTCTCTAACCTCTCCTGGGGCTCCTAAGGAGGGAATGTGAGAGGTGTTTGGCAAAGAAGAGCCTTCAGGCAGGCAGAAAGTCAGGTCTCTGGCCCACCTCCACAGCCAAGCACAGCAGCCCCATCTGGATCTAATTTTTTCCAGCTTCTGCTGCAAGTTTTCTCCTCCTTCTCCTTTTTCTCTTCCTCTTCCCTTTTATTCTTATTTCTGTCCCTTTCTCACTCTTCCTCCTTGCACCTCTTCCCTTCCTCCTCCCTCCTCACTTCTCCTCCCCCCTCCTCACTTCTCCCTCCCTCTCTCTTCCCTCCTCCTCCCCTTTCTTTTTTGCCAAAAGAGATTTTTGGTCTAATGGTCTAACTAAATAAAAAAATAGCATTCCTCCAGTTTACAAATGAGTGTCACAGAGCATGACGGAAGACTTCCTGAGTAACAGAGATGTTCTAAGTAGCACTTTGAAGCTGCTCATTAAGCTTTTATGTCATGGTCCATTGTACACATAGATCACTACAGCTCCTTACGCTAGCCTCCCAATTCTCTGCTTTTAACCCTAATATGTTCTGGCTCCTTTCTAGATGATAGTTTTTTGGTTGTCATATGTGAATGACATCATTAGAAAAACTTTGACAAGAATTAAATTTCTATATCTGTCTTTACTATATACTACTATATATACTACTATATCTGTCTTTGACTACTGAAATGGCCCAGGGGTGGGGTTCCTGGACCGAGCATGTGCAGAGCGAGGTTGGCCCTTCTGCTGTGGATCTCATGGGGAGGCCAGTAATCACATTCCAGACAAATCCTGGATAGGAGCTTTCTTTTGGGCCAAGGTAAGAACTCCATTTATGTGCTTCCTATGTTCATGCACACTTTCTCATTTAACCCCATAGTGATAATGCTAAGAGGGTTTTATTTTTGTTTTATGGATGTGGAAACTGGATACAGGAGTGCTCAGCAGTGAAGGTCAGATGCTGCGTATAATAAGTGGGAAAGTGAGAACCCGAGACCATGACTCTGAACCTGAGTCTCTGCTCCCCGGCATCCTGCTAGGCCTGATCTTTTCTCTGTCCTCCCCTTCCTATTCACCCTAACCTGGTAGAAGAGTTCCATCATTGACATTAAGAGCACTTTTCACAGCTAATCAAATATTGTGACTCACTTTGATTACCCCTTACCAGATGGAAGTTTCACACTGGAAATGGCAAAAGGCGCCCTCATCTTGGTAACAAGGTTGGGATGGGGGTGAGGGCTGGGGGCGTGGAGGTAAAGGGGGTCAGTCCTTGCTTCTCATATTTTACTTACAGAAGGCAGACTATGCTGTGCTTTGGGGTTCAGAAAATTTGGGTCCCTTATTTCCAAGTAAGATTGTTAACCCACAGGGACTTCTTGATACCAAGACCCCTAAGCCCATTCAGAATAGTCTGAGCTACCCTCACCAGGCAGGAACAATGAAGTCCTGTGGACAAAACAGAGGCTTTGGGACCTGCAGGGTAAGGTTCCACGGACCCCAGCTGGGTACTCTGGGTGAGTCATTTTATTCCCCTGAGGCCCCATTTTCTCATCCGTAAAGTTGGGAGAATAACACCTGTATTCCAGAAAAGCTCAAATGAAATGAGTTAGGGGATGTGTCTGGCCCAAAGTAGGCAAAAATACACTTTTCCTCCCGGTCATACTTGTAAACAGTGTTACAGGGAGGTCCCAGGTAGTGCGTATGGATCCGACCTCAGGAAACACATGATCTGTTTAATATGATTAGATACCTGCTCTGAGAATGTTCGGAATTACAGATTTGAGATCAGAAAGTTCAAAAGAGTCCATGTTATAAAATTTTTGCTTCTTTCCAAACTTGCCCACACAGGGACAAGTAATTATTTAAAAAGATATTGGGATTCTGAGTCCAGAAGACACATTTCTTTTTTTTTTTTTTTTAGCTTTTAAAAAGTAATTTTTTATTTGTATTTTTATTTTATTATTATTATTATTATTATTATTATTATACTTTAGGTTTTATGGTACATGTGCGCAATGTGCAGGTAAGTTACATATGTATACATGTGCCATGCTGGTGCGCTGCACCCACTAACTCATCATCTAGCACATTTCTTACTCCGGGGCTTACTGGAAGAGGAGCCGGTTACCTACTAGCCACTGAGGTTTCAGGTCATTTGCCTTTGGAAGACAGCCCCATTGGGCTGATTTCTCCTCATTGAATTTCGTGGTGCATCCAGTCCCTGCACATCCTCTGCCTCCAGACCCTTGAAGGGAACTAGGAATCTGCCAGTGGCAAAAGAGGGAGGTCCTTGTCCATCACAGCCTGGCTATCTGGGGAGGAGGGAGAGGCAAAGGGTGTCCCTCTGGGTCTGGGACAGGAAATGTGACCCAGGGGGGCTGAGCCAGCCCAGCACCAGCTCCTCTCTGCATGCCTCTTGCCCCCTCATTTCATGAAGCAGGCATTCATGAAATCTGAGAGAGCCTGTTAGGCCAAAAATACTAGCAGTGGAACGCGAGGCTTAGAGAGTGAGTACTCTGTAACCTATGGAAAATAGGTGTGCTCTGCATCCCTCCCATCCTCTGTCCTGACTGGGAGACTTGGGGCAAGTCCTTTTAAATGCACACGCAAGGCAGCCCACACAAGACAGCAGGGACCAAACAACTTGCTGGGGCCTGACCATGACGCTGGCAGCCTCACTGGCTTTGTCCAATGAGTGAGCCGGCTCTAGTCTCGGGATACAGAGACTCATTCATTTATTCATTTCATTTCATCCATTTCCTTTCCTTAACAGATATTTTCCAAACACTCATTGTGACGGCACCTAGAAATCGGTGAGTAAAATAAGTAAAACAGAGCCTGTGACCCCAGGAACTTACACCTAACTGGAGAAGGCAGAAAGGCAAATACATCCTCAGAAATCAATCTAAAAGTGGAATTTTGTGCTACTTTGAAAAACAGGCAATGGAGCTGTAACTGTCTAGGGAGGAATGGGAAGACTTCACAGAAGAGAGGTAAACTGCCTCTGAAGGAGACCAGGGTGAAGGCAGAAGCAGGAAGACAGGCTGGACAATGTAGGGAGTTTCAAATCACTGGGGGTTCCCACCTGAGCCAAGGGTGCAGCCCTGCCGGAGAGGTAGATGAGAGATGCAGGGCAGGGTCAGATTCTGGAAACCTTTGTGAACCATGCTGAGGAGGTTGTTCTTTGCTCCCAAAGAAATACTTTAACAAAAGACACAGAGGAATGAATACAATTTCCCATTGAGCACTGAGTGCTCTGGCTAAAGAGTGGCCATTTACGGGGTGGGCAGAGGACCTGAGAGCCCGGCGAGGAGCCAGTCACAGTCTAAGAATGGCAGGTGAGGCTCGGCCCCCTAAGGGAGGTATAGTGCAGATAAAGGCAGGCATATTCAAAATGTCTTAACTGAAAAAGGGCACATATGTCGACTCCATACTTTGCCCTTAGCTTTGAAATTTAGATGTGTGGATGTAACATTTGATCAAACGTAAAGAGTGTTGTCTATTTAATTTTTCTAGTTGGAAGTCCTTTTGGCTCTGAGCATCTGAGGAAATGACAGAAGGACATGAAGCTGTTACTCCGATAGACTGCATAAAAATCTCATTAATTTTGAACACAAGAAACCAGACAATGGATTTGAAGTTAATTAGATTTGCAATACATGAAAATATTGCTCAGAAATATAGGACATCTTGTTGGCTGAGGAATCCCCATTTATTCTATTAATCAATATAATATTTTAGGTAAACTGATAATGACAATGATACTTCTTATATTTCTGGGCAAATGATTAGGTGGTTTGGGAAATATATTACTCCATGCTTGGTTACATTGGTGAAATTTATCAGATTCTTGCCTGTGTTGATAGCCTTAGATTGTATCTTGGCACCCATCAAATTCTAGACTCTAACAATGTTTTTCTTTCCTTTTTGAATCTTGACCAACCTGATGATTAGTGAGATACCCCATACCTTGCCCTTACATTGACTGATTCCTAAAGATGCATTATTGTTATTATTATTTTTCACTTCAAGATCTTTCATCCTTCCTTCAAAAGTGGCTTGTGTTCATTAGAGAGCGCTTGACTTCATCTTTTTTTAAGACTTTTTCATTTGCATTCCATTTACCACTAATACAATCATTCTAATAGGTTTCCTTGACACTGGGCTTCCCTTTAGGTGTGTTCTGGCAGCCTCAGCAGAACACCTCTCTCTGTCAGTTTTGGTTGCTGCAGCATGACTTACTGCACATGTGGATAGATATAAGAGCAATTATCATGTCTGTGCTTATTAACCTTTTCTTTCTGTGTTAGAGTCAGTTTAACCTAAGGCTTTGAGATGATTAAGCTGTAATGAAATACTCAACATAGCAGGGAGGAAAGTGTAGCACTTTCAGAAGTGGAATAATGAAATCTAGAGAGGGAAGAGGAGGGTGGTAAGAGAGTGCTTGGAGTTAGGGGACTGAGGGTGGGTTTTCTATTTTCTGACTGATTTCCTAAATCAGAAAGAAGGAGGGGGAAGAAGGCCAACACAAAATAAAAGGTGGTTGATCTTCATTCTTTATTTTTTAAATTAACCAGTGGGTTGGGAAAATTTGCATATAGTTTGCAGAGTGAGAGGAAAGGAGCTGAGAGAGGGAAAAAGCCTGAAGAGCAACAGAAAGAGCAGAGTTGAAGCCCGGTCTTGAGGAGCAGTGGAGAGGGGTTGTGTGTTAGTCTGTTTTCATGCTGCTATGTAGAAATACCCAAGACTGGGCAGTTTATTAAGGAAAGAGGTTTAATTGACTCACAGTTCCACAGGGCTGGGGAGGTCTCAGGAAACTTACAATCATAGTGGAAGGAAAAGCAAACACATCGTTCTTCACATGGCGGCAAGAAGGAGAAATGCTGAGTGAAGGGAGGGGAAGCTCCTTATGAAACCATCAGGTCTCATGAGAACTCACTCACTATCACGCGAACAGTATGGGAGGACTGCCCCCATGATGTAATCACCTCCCACGGGGTCCCTTCCCTAACACGTGGGGATTACAATTCGGATTACAATTCAAGATGAGATTTGGGTGGGGATACAGAGCCAGACTACATCAGGAGGTTCCAGAAGGCTGGAAGGAGAGGTTAGGCTGGGCAGCAAGACACACACCTCCTATTGAGAGAAGAGAGAAGGAAAGAGATAATCTTTATGTGGAGAAAAGTGATATTAGGGTTTATGTTTATCTTATTTTAAAATCTAGGATACTTGATCACTTTATTAATTTATCCTGAACTGTCTTTCAAACACTTAACTCAAAATTATTAAATTTTTGATAATTTCCTTGCTGTGGGCTACTGGCTCTCAACAGGGGCCGCTTGTCCTATCCTAGAGCAGGCTCTCACTGTTTTACCCAGGGCTAGAGAGGGAGGGATGCTTTCCTGTAGGTCTTCAATGAGTATCCAGTGGCCCCTTTGATTCAGAAAGGGGAAAACAGGCTGCTCTCTTAGTCTGAAGAGAGAAGGGTTCTTATTGTTGTTAGAACACATTCTATATTGAAATGCTAATTTCCCGTGCTTTTTCACAGCCTAGAAATAATATCTTTTGAAAGCAGAGAAAGAAAATCTATCAAGCTATTGATTAAATTTGCAGGCTCAAGCCCTCCCTGTGGAAGGGAGGTCCACTGAAGAATGCAGGGTGGGGATTTTAGCTTGCAGCACATGCCTCAGCTCCTCTTGCCTCAGTTTCCCTTCTTTGTAAAGGGAGAGATGTGTAGTTCTACAGGGTCTTGAATAGACAATCCTGCTTATGTATCATTAACTGAATCAATTTAAGCCTCCTTCTGGCAATGAGAAACTGTTAGTACTGGCTCAAATTTAGTGTGAGAACAATTTCTCCTTAAATTTTCCAGAGCCTATGACTGAGGGCTAGAAAGGAGCACTCCTTCTGCTACGCTGAAACATCCTAACCTCTTCTTCACCAATCCTCCCCCTCCTCCTCCTCATCGTCATCATTCCTGGCATCTTCAGCTCCGTGGTCTGTGGCCACAGCCATGACTCCTCAGCATTGGCTGTACATTGCTAAGCAACCCCCTTGGGTTGCTCTGAAGAGCATTTGTCATGTCTCCTGGCCCGCATCACTGCCTATGCCTGCCGTCCAAGGAGCTCCTTGCAGGAGGCTTATTGCTGCCTTGGCATCAAGTACCCATGGAAAGAAGTCCCATGTCTGTGCAGATGAGCCAAGTGCTCCCGAGGCCACCAGCCAGGTGGAAGGGGTGCCAGAGAGGTGTTGGGACCTGGGCTAAGGCAAAAGAATGACCTCTCCCCTGACCCAGTGCCAGTCTCCATTGGTTGGCCCCTAACTGTATTTCTTGTTTCCAGACTCATAAAGTTTCTAGCAAAGATCTGTCTTTCTCTGGCTTTACCTCTAACCACCAAAAGTCCCCCTCAACCACCTCTCTGTACTCCCAGTTCTCAGTTAAACCCAAACTCCTACTTCTTCTTTCTACCTCTCGAGTCTAGATAAAAGCTCCATCTGCATCAATTCAGACACATAAACCCAGTGAGATTGCACTGTCTACACTGGCAGCATCCAGGGAGGCTCTGTAGACTTCTAGCACAAAAAGCCAAAAAATTGGTAGTCCTTAAAGTTCCTTGAATAGGAAGAAATTGTTTTCTGAACAAGCAATCAGAAAACCTGCACAGATAAGTTGACTTATGGGACAATGAGATAGAGTATTTGTAATTAGGAGTTTCTCAGAAAATTCTGAATACTGGATTGATGCAGCTGAAAATCCTGACTGCTCTAGGGAAGGAACTAGGCTGAGGCATACTTGGAGAATGGGCTGAGTTTGGACACAGCGAGCCTTAAGACAATACCAATGATGTTGGCATGCTGACAACATACAATCATCAGTTACATGCCAGATACTGTAGGAGGCACTTTGTGTATGTTAACACCAACCTTGATAAAACTGTCACAGAGCTAGTACCATCTTCATACGAAGCTCAGTGAAGTGATTTGCCCCAAAACACGCTGCCAACATAGGATGTTGATGTGATCGTAACCCTGTTCTGATAAGTTACAAAGCTGGAGTGCTTGTCACATAGCCACATGTAAAGTACATGTCCTGGCCACCTGGATCCCTTTCACGGTGCAGGTCATTGTCCCAGGACCATGTGGTCTGTACCCAATAAGGACAACATTTAGATATCTCAGCCCTCCTCCCAGCAACATTACTGCCTCCTTGTGCCTCTTCCTTAACTTTGGTTCTCATCTTGAATTTTGTTTCCAGATGTCCCCTGTTTTGGGTTTTGTACTGTACCCCCTCCCTCAACTCTGTCTTACCCTTTTACCTGAGGACACATTCGCCTTTTCTGGTCTCTCTCAAAGTCTCAAAGATCCACCTATCCACCTGCAAGAAGGTTCTGGCTCACACTGGATGCCTCTGGCTCCTGTTGCCACAGCCCTGGGTTCCAGGAACCAAGCCTGTCATTAGCCATCGTGGCCTCCAGGCCCACCTGTCATTAGCCATCATGGCCTCCAGGCCCACCTGCATTCTCCCTGAGACGCTCCTGCAGTCTCAGGAGGCACTGGATGTGAAGTTGGATCCCTCCCAGAAGCATCTAGAAGACAAAAAAACATAGAAAGCAGCCAGAGCTATGCTTGGAAGCACCGGGGTGATGCACTTGGCAATGAAGTGGGAGGAGAAGGGGCTGATCGCCCAAGCACATCCCTGTTCCTGGACCTCAGTCAGCATAGGGAGCCCTCTGAGAAGGACAGAGGTGACAGTTACTGGGAAACAGTGTGAACCACCTTGGCTGCACTTTACAGTTTTATCAGTCAGTTGTATTCCACGTGTCCTAGGAGGTGGCTGAGACAATGATGTCCTTGCTATGTCCCTGTAGATGTACTGCCCCAGCATAGCCTGTGATGTTATGAATGGCTCACGTTGAATCTGACCCCTTAAATGCTGACTTTTAGCTTTTGCAATTTGCCTGGTAGAAGGAGAGAAGACCAGCTATTTCAGAATATGCCAATAAAATTGCTCGTGGACTGAAAGAACCACTGGTCCTTTTGATTTACATCAGCATACACTGCTGTTTGTCAAATGTACTCATAGGTTCTCTTGAAATTTCATGCTGTAAATAAGATGGCCGCATTTGCCTAGGGAATATACCTGCCTCCATACACCCATTTTGATAATTAGTATAGTAAAATCAATATGGTGGAAACTGAGGGCCTGACAAGAATGAGGAATAGGGTGGCTAGTCCTCTGATTTAACTTTGGCATACATATTGTATAGGAGGCCCTTAGATGCCTAGGTAGAGGTGATTTTAATAGCTATTTGTAAACAACTGATAGATTACTATTTAAAAAACAATACAGGAAATACTCATGTTCTCTGTGGCTCCAATGGGAAGAATAAAACCAAATTTATCCAACAGTTGAGGGTCAAAAGTTTCAGCTCAACACAGTCTCCATTCAGCAAGGGCGAGTTTGCTTTTGAACTGGGTGACCTATCAGCAGAGATCTCTATGCTGGATGTTTCTAAGATGAGTCTATTGTGGGCTGTGCGTTTGGATAAGAGGACCTCAAATGTCACTTTAATCTTTAAGATGCTCTAATTTTTTTTCTAGTCACATTCCATAGATGAGAGGACAATGATGAGCAAGACATGAAGAGATGTGCTTTGTTTTTTCTTCTATATTTTTTAATCAAGAAAAGCAGAGCCACCCTGAAGAATTCTTAAAATATGTATGTAATTAATACATTCATAACACCATGAAGAAAATGTTTTAATCTCCCATAATCTTACTATCCTCACATAACAACTATTTTAATTTCTTTATATTCATATAAAACTTACAATTTTCAGGGTGCTTGATTTTTGTGCAATTATAATCGTGTCTCAGAGAAGGTTTGGTGAGAATCAGACTTTTTAAACTTGAATTCAGGTGATTAGGAATAGAATCATTCCTTAGATCTCACTGTAAGTGGGTAGAGTAATAATAACAAATATTATAGTACTTTCTAGTAAATGTATATAAATAATGAAATTTTGCACACAGTTATGAATAAATAATGTTAATCTTAAGATGTGTCCATTTCCTGCTAGCAATCTTTTTTGCTTCATGCTCTTCACTGCATACTTTTATAAATATGTGGTCCACACAAGGGCTTCAGAGACACTGCGAAAAATGTGAATTTGTCTATGAATTTTTGCAAGGATGTCTGTATGCTATTTTTTCCCCTGGGAGAAAGATCAGTGTTTTATCAGTTTCTCAAAAGAGGCTATGACCCCTAATCTCTTATGCACTATTGCACCCAGGATGAAGCCCAAACTTCTTAGGTAATTTATTCAACACCTCCAGACCTCTGCACAGGCACATGCACACACACTGTGCTCCTTGCTCTAATCTGTTTCTCATTTCTCATCTCCTCTTCCTTCGTTCTGGCTCCTTTGTAGCTTTAAAAAAATTCTCTCTGTTCCCCCAAAAGGTTATGATTTCCACAAAAGGCATGTTTCAGAGTTTTAACAAATGATTCCCCTAGCCTGGTAAAAATGCTTTCTCTTTGGGGATACCATCCTCAGCTTCCTTCAGCAGAGGGCCATCCTCTGCTGCCTATGAGACAGCACTTATCCATGGGGGCATGGCTTGGGTGGAGTCTTATTCTACCAGGGAGCTATTTCCACAGCTACTGCAGTGCCTTAGGGACTACGGTTGCTTAATCCATATTTGTGGAAGAAAGAAAGGATCTAACTAGATGGCCATGGTCACCATCCTCTAAGTGTTTTTCCTGAAATGTACATCCCCTTTCCCTACCCGTTACTCAGCACAATCAGCACAGCCTACCTCTTCCTTTGTAAAATGACAGAGGGCAAATGGAGGGCATTCTTACCTTCGAGAGTCCAAGCCACATTCCACCTCCTGACCACTCCACATGGCTATTTTTACGTTTCATGAAGATTATTTGCTCAATCATTTAATAATTTGGTGTGTGTTATTTTGCATGTTTTTTGTACATCCTCAATTAACTTTCTATTTAGCATTTGTTCAGATACATCCCATTGGTTTGTAGTAGTCAAAGCTCATTATCATGCCTTTTTTGAGAATAAAATATAATTTAATCATTACTCTTTGATTCATGTTGATGGTATCCATTGTTTGGGACCATGCTTTAGCTCTGGCATTTACAAAACATTCCCATTTCTTTATCTGGCAGAAACAGTTGATGTATCTTCTGCATGTACCCTTGTTCCAGGCTTGACCAGCATTCCCTGAGGAATTTAGGACGGGAAAAACAGAAGTTTAACAGTGAGGACTTGTGCCTGCAGATGGCTGGCATATAAACTACAGCCTTAGAAAAATGAATGAGGTCAAAGCCAAACCTAAATACAAAATAAGCTTACTGTGATTGGTAGTTGTGTGTTTATGTGTGGGTGTGTGTGCATGCGCATGTACACACATGCACACTGGTGGTAGGGTTGTGTGAGAGAGGACAAGAAAAATCAGAGTAGCCTCGATTGGGAGAAAGCAATGGCTGGTTGGTTCAATTGTACATTCTCTGTTAACATCTTAAACACACACAGGTGTGAGATGGCAAATGTTTTGCATTGCTGAATTCATCTCATAGGGGATGAACAAAATTGGTTGCTGATAGGAGAAAAATTAAAGTCTAAGAATTGAATTGAGAACTAAGAGACTATGAGGAGCTGGCTAATAGGCAATTGGGTAATTCTTGTGTCCCTCTCCAACTATAGACTCCTATTTTTACAGAAGTCACCTCCTTAGAGTCCTATTTTTACACAAGTCTAAAGACTCTTTACTAGGAAACTAGTCTTGGCATCGGTAAACTAAAGCTAGTCAAGTGCTAATATTTACTGAGGATTCTAATTAGTGTTCTAATGCAGGGCCCAGCATGGCAACGTGATTGGCAATGCTCGATGTGCCTGCGTGTGCCGCACATTCGGATTCTTTCCCATGGTGACACTGTGTGAGCCTAATCAATCTCCTTCCTCCCCTCCTCATTTTGCTTTTCCTGGGAAGTGAGAACGGACAGGAAAATGGATTATGGGCATGGTTTTTTCCCTTAGTATGACATGTCAAACAGTTTGAATGTCACTCAGGTGATACAACCTCGCAACGACCTGAGAACTGTCTTGGGAGAATGGCAATACAATCGGGATTAGGCTGAAACTGGCAAGAGGGAGCAGGAAACATTCTTTCCACTGCTCTTCTCATGAAACTGCAGAATATTTAATTCAGAATTCTGGACTTATAGGACGTATAGGTGCAGAATCATAAGAGCAGTGGAGGTTGGTCTTTGGAGAGAGGACACTGGGCTTCCTGTGGAATTTCAATAACCTCAGGATACTCTGTGGGTGAATGTGCTCTTCCAAGCTGAGGAAGCTATGCCTTCACCACCACGCCTGGCCAGCTGTGGCCCAGCCTCTGTTTCTGACCTGCACCCTCGACCACTCTTTCTGCTCTGGCCTTTGATGTTGGGCTTCACCGAGGCCAGGCCTGTTTTGCTTTCTTTTCACATCTTGTCGATCATCTAAGACTCACAGCACTTGGCTGTGGTGAGAATTAAAGGACATTATGGGTAAAGCACTTCTGGAAGGACTGGCAGTGTAAGACCTTGATAAGTGTCAGCTGCTCTCCCCAAGTTTCTCATTTTTAAAATTTTTGGTGCTAAAGTGCAGAAAGGCCCCATCCCAGGTCGGGTATTTGTGGCTCTTCTTTCTTTGTGCTTAGTGTCTTAAAAGGGCATATGCTGTCCACAAAAACACATGTAAGAAGCCCATAAGAATCCAGCCCAGAATGCTGCCGTCGGACTCCTGTCCCTCTTCTGATCTGCAGTTCCTGCCCTGCGATGAGATTTTCGGACCCTATCGGTTCTGCCCCTCGGCTTAAGAGAGTCTCTCCTGCACCCTGTTTGGATAACACGTTTGCATGTACTTGTTTAGCTCAGTCTTTGGCCTTTACCCCTACATGAAGTCAGCTGCTCATCACCTTGCTTGAAAGGCTCAGAGAGCCACAGCAATCTTCACCTGTTTCTATTTTTCTCTAATATAAATTGTAGACATTTTCTCATCTTCTGCAGAGAGCCCTGTGATAATGTCAAACCCCCTCTTCCAACCAGTTTGCCTCTTCCAAGGCCATCTTGCATAGGAAATTTGGAGCCAATCTCTGAGAAGTAGAAACTGTTGGCCTCCATCTCAGTGGCAGGGGACTAACAAATATGCTTGCACCGACCTGGCATGCACACCTAGCTTCCCCAGACAGATGAGGCTGGACACCTTCTCTTCCTTCTGCACTTGCTGCTCTTATTGGGTTGCGCTTTCATTCTCTCGTTCTGCCTCTTTCTTGGTGATTTGATCATAAACATTGTGTGCTGGCTGTGACTAAGGCTCACAAACCTGGGATTCCATCAGGCAGAATCCTGCCTGCAGGAGGGGGCAGTTGAGGATGCTGAGGGTGCGAGCATCTTCCTCTCTTGTCTCAGCATCTCTTTTTGAACCCGGGCATAAGAGAAGGCCCTGTGTCATTGATAGGTAAGTTAAGACCAATAAAAGTATAAACATCTTAAAAACAGTGATATATCCTTTGTTTCTGAGAAAATACAGAGATGGGCTTAGAAAGGCTCTTGCACATAGGATGAAGCCTAAGCTGGTTTTAAAGCAAAGTGGTCTTTTTGATCATTTGAGAGAAGGGTGCTATCCTGGGCAGAGGAATGGTATGAGCAAAGACAGGGAGGCTAGAAGCTGAAACATGTTGGGAAAGTGGAATAGGGAGCTACAGAAAAAAGGTAGGTTGTTTGGTTAGTGTGCATGAACCCAGAGTCTGCCACTCCCATGTTCCCCGATCTTCTGGAGATTCCCTTTCTTTAAGATCTACATGCAGTGACCGAAGTGTGAAGCCACTTCCTACGGGGAGCATCCCCTTCTGTCCGAGGAGGCCCTTATTTTCATGGCCGGTGCTCAGGCCCCTGGATTCTTGCCCACCCACGTCATTGGTTCCCTGCCCACAGCTAGCATTTTACTCCTCGCTCCCCTCGTTCTTTAAACTCCACCAACACAGGCTTTGGAGAAACACACTTTGCTGTCGTTCGGGAGCCATAGAGTGGCCCCATCAGAGAACAGGCAACAACTTATGAACCACCACTAGAAATCCAGTCCAATCCACCCCAGGCCATCCTGCCTGAGCTGCTCTCTCTTGAGCCTGCCTGACCCCATCACATCCTGGCCAAATCTCTCTCTCAAAACCTCTCTTCTCTCCCTCTGTGTTTTCTCCTTTGTCTAGTATCTCCACCAAGAGCAGGCAACAGTTTCTGTTATTTACAATCAGAAGAGTTCATTTTTTTTTTCCTAAACGTTTCTCGTTTTGACCCAGTGCACCTTGACATTCACTGCCACACAGGCCCACTGAGGTCTTTTTCTTAAATAAAACATCAGCTTTTTCCTAAAGAGGCATTTGTGTTTCTTAGACCACTATTCTCCATCCTGGATGTGCATTATGGTCACCCGGGAAGTTTTAGTAGCATCACCACCTGGGCTGCCATCTCTAGCGATGCTGATTTACTTGGTTCCAGCTGGACTTGGGCATAGGCATATATTTTGTTTGCTTTGCTTTTGTTTTTATTTATTTATTAATTTTTTTAAAAATGGGATGGGCTTGTTGTAAAACTTCCCCCAGGACATTCTAACAGGCAGCCATAGCTTAGATCGGGACTCGGCATCCTTTCTCCGTGAAAGGCCAGATAGTGAATATTTTTGACTTTGTGGGCCACATCAGGTCTCCGTCATAGATTCTTCTTCTTCTTTTTTGTCTGTTTGTCTTTAAATCCTTTACAAATGTAAAAACCATTTTTAACTTGGGCCACAGCAAAGATAGGCTTTGGGCTTTTCTGACTCCTATTTTAGACCAACAAGTTCCATCTTTGGCCTTTCTTCGTATAGTTATATTTTCTTCTCTTTATGGAAAGTGGGTTTCAGGAGACTGGGCATTTTTAATAATTTGTTTCCTTATCTTTAATGCAAAGGGATTGAATGTATGATTGCCTATGCTCCCTCCAGGGCTGAACTTCTCTGATTCTATTTTGTGGAGACAGCTGTGGTGAGCTCTTCTCAGGCCATGAGGCATGTGTGTCCTGGGCCAGGAGTTCATCACAGCAGCCCACGAGGGGTGCATGAAAGATTCTAAGCTTTCAAGTGAAAAGATCTGGGTACCAATTCCAGCCTATTGTGTATAAGGCTCCCTCACTGCCCCATCTATGACTAGGATAATAACAGCGACTTAACAGGGCTGTTGTGAAGATTAAATAAGATGACGGAACCTGTGCAATAAAGTGGAAACAAGGCAGCTCCTTCGTCCAGGTGCCTCAGGTACTTGCTAACTGTGTGAGTTTGGGCAAATGCACCGCCCCAAGCCACCGTTTGCTCATGTGTAAAATGGGGGATGATTATATCACCGCTTCCTTCAGAAGGTTGTGACAGTTAAATGGAGCAACCCATGTAAAGTGCATTAGACAGAGGAGAAGGCACTTAACAAACAGCTGCCATTAGACTTGCTGAGATAAAATAACCAGTTCAGTCACATGGCCCAGTGTAGGATCACGATCACGTGGTCAGAACATCAGCGAGAAGCTGAACAGTACTTTTCTGTTGCTTCTCTAGGGTTTTTCCAACACATGTACAAAATCAGCAAAAATATATATAGAACCAAGGAGGCTCAGGGAAAATGACAGCCAGACATGCAGCTATTGCAAATCCGTGATGTGCCAGGCCCTGGGTTTCTTCCCGGAAATAGAGACATAAATAAGACCCAGATGATGATCACCATCAAGGGTTCAAGGGCAGTGCATAGCTCTTTGTTCAAATCCACAGAAATACGACTCAAAGAAAGCATACGGCTGGTAGAAAAGATCTTGCAAATCAGCCCTGTGCTCTTTTGTATCACAGTTCAGGAATGTCTCTTCTCCATGCAGTTTCATGGCACATCAACGAGTGTGACTGGGGAGTGCTGGCAAATCTACAGTTGAGCTGCCTAATAATTTGCGGCATGCAGGAGACAAACAAAATGACTTAGACCTTCTGTGTGATCTCACGAGGGTCGTGTTGTAGGGCTCCTGTAATAAGGTGAGTTATTGTATCTGTGTAGTGCCGGGCAACACACCTGGGCCTGCATGAGCTCCTCCTCTGTTCTTGGTCTCTCATTTGACATGAAGAATGAGAAGCAGACCTTTCCTGCAGGCACTCACGTCTTCTGAGATCTATGGATCTCTGCTTTAGTTCTTCCCAGTTTACTATTTGATGAAGGAGAAAAAGAGAAAGGCACTTTAACTTTGACCAGTCTGTTTAACCACTAAAACTGCTCCTTGGAGGTTGACGTCATCCTCAGCATTTTACCTTTTTACTAATTTAGAAAACTAAAGTATAGAAGCTTTAATTTTTCCGGAGCCTCTGATCAGATAGTGGGAGAAACAGCTTTTAAACTCTGGACTGTCTGCACCAAAAATCAAAGCCCTTTCACAATCCTACACAACTCTCCTACTTACCTCACAAGTAAACCAGCATGGCACATGTATACATATGTAACTTACCTGCAGGTTGCGCACATGTACCATAGAGCCTAAAGTATAATAATAATAATAATAAAAATAAAAAAAATTTAAAAAAAAGAGAATATTTATAGAGTCCTTGCCTTGTGTGCTTACTTTATATACCGGAGATTCTCATGCTCTCAGGAGGGAGGGTTTGTAAGTGACCACGCCTGTGCTACTTCACAGGCTAGGGAATTGTGTCACAGAGCAGAGTTTAGAAGCTTGCTTAAGATGATGCAGTTAATAGGTGGGAGAGTTAGTATTTGAAGTAGCCAATGGGCCTGTTGTTTTTAAGTGCTGTGCTATAGAATCTCTCTTTGCTTGATTTTTGTCTCAAATCTTCTTGGTCTGGTCACAAGTTGCGTATCTATCAACAAATTGAAGCAGTTATCTAGAGTTTTCTGCCCTGGATTTTTAATAATTCATGCAAAGACCTTAGTCTGTTACTGAGGATAAAACACTTGCCATGTGGAAAATGAAGTAGGAGTCCATTCTTTAAAAATATGTGCTCCAAAGAGCAGATCCTCAATCTTTTCTTCCTGCATTCATCTTTGCAAGACTTGAGACTAGGGAGACCCTATTTAAAACACTTGTTTATAGCTCTGTATCTCTTCTATCGGTTGGCATTCCCTGGTTAAATAAAATTCCCAGATGGACTTTATTTTTTCCTTCACCATTCCTCAAGTCAGAGAGTGACAGCACAAATTGAATGTGAGGCGTGATTGGAAGGATCCTCATTTCATGTAATTTAGAAGCAGAGACAGTCTGAATGGCTCGCTGATTTAATTACAGGATGTAAAAGTGGGTGAGACATGGCACAGCACTGACGGCTGACAGAGGCCTCCACTGTATATCCTTGTTTTCATCTCCCACAATTATTCGGACAAATCTCATGGGGAAATTTTGATGTGGCAACAGTAAACAGACGCTTTTCTTTAACTGCCGGGGTAAATTACCAGGTAATTTTGGTGGAAACGTGTGTCAATACAACATGGTCTCTCTTTCTGTCTGTGTTTCCTTCTTTCTTCCTTCCTCCTCCCTGTAGCCTTTCAAGACTGTCTCTGTTAGCAGAGAAATGGAGAGAAGCAGAAACCTTCTCTTTCATAAGGTATTTTCTGAGGATGCAATTTCTCCCTTTGCAGCCAAGTGGCATTTCTGAGCAGGATGTTAATGAGCCCAGTGCAGCCCTTGGTAGGCAGGAGCTGACCAGCACAGCTAGAAATTTGCCCTCGGCTTTCAGAGATATCTCCAATGATGCTTGTAGCCACCAGTTTTCCAGTTTGGTGGTGAAGCTGTGACTCAGAATTGAAGCCTATGGTAACTTTATCTCATCTTTCATTTTGGCCTCAGCCCTAAAAGTTCTGAAGAGTTGATTTCAGACCGTGGAAAATCAAAGAACAAAATCTCATTTTATTCTGGAAACCACAGCAGGACCATCCACACCACTGCCCTGGCACCTGACCTCATGCAACACTCCTGGCCTACATGCTTGGCCTGGCACTGCCGCCTGGTCCTTCTCACCACACCATGCTGGGTTGGTGACCTCAGCTGAGGCATTCTCTTAGAAGTGACTCAATGTGGTTCTTCAGTTTGCGCATTTATCCAGCAAGGAGAACATAGCTCTACGGATAACCTATGGATCAATGACTCCATGGACAATGGTGGTTATGGACTAAAGTGTCACCAATGCCACCGAATGAGAAGCACTGGGATGATGTGGCAGAAGGAACTTCCAGGGGAGCTGTGACAAATCGCAGAGGCAGTTGTCCTCATCTCACCCTGCACTTTATTTGCAGAATCTCCAGGATAGCTGACTGGCTCACTTTACTTCCAGTAATTGCCTTCCTTCAGCCATCAACTTAAACTTGATGCTCTGACGGCTCCCTCTCCATGGGCAGCGGGTCTCCCTAGGCTGCCACCTGTGGGCCAGTGTGGGTCAAGTCCTCTCTGACTGTATCTCTTTGCTCCTGCCAAGCTGTGCTGCAGCCGCACCCTCTGTCCCATGATGTTGGCATCCTGGTTCTCTCTGGTCCCTTTCTAGGGCCTCCCTTCCACCCTCAGGTGCTGTCATCATAGCTGGAGAAGGCATCCGGAGCATTCTTCAGGATGCACACTTTCCTGTTTGGTGAACCCCAGTATCTTTCTCTTTCCTCAGGAAGTCGCCAGAGTCTTCCATCCTCCTGGAAGCTTGCGTTAAGCTCTCCACCCACTTTTTTTCTTCTTCACTTTCTTTTCCTCTTCTCTCTCTCTTTCTTTCTTTCCTTCCTTTCTTTCTCTCTTTCTTTCTTTCCTTCCTTCACCTCCCCTCTCTTTCTCTCCTCTTCCCTTTGCTTATCTCCCTTTCTTTCTTTTTTCTTTCTTGCCTGCTTTCTTGCTTTTATTTTTTATTTTTATTTTTTTCTCAGAGGCTCACTCTGTTGCCCAGGCTGGAGTGCAGTGGCACAATCTCAGCTCACTGCAACCTCCACCTCCCAGGTTCTAGCGATTCTCCTGCCTCAGCCTCCTGAGTAACCAGGACTACAGGTGCCCACCACCACACCCAGCTAACTTTTGTATTTTTAGTAGAGACGGGGTTTCACCATGTTGGCCAGGATGGTTTCTTTCTTTCTTTTTTGACAGGGTCTCTCTCTATTACCCAGGCTGGAGTGCAGTGGCATGACCTCAACTCACTGCAGCCTCTGCCTCCCAGGCTTAAGTGATTCTCGTGCCTCAGCCTCCCAAGTAGCTGGGACTATAGGAACGCACCACCACACCTGGCTAATTTTTATATTTTTTTTTTGTAGAGAAGGGGGTCTCATCATGTTTCCCCGGCTGGTCTTAAACTCCTAGGCTCAAGCAATCCTCCTGCTTCAGCATCCCAAAATGCTGGGATTACAGGTATGAGCCACCCTGCCCGGCTGCTCAACCCACTTAACAGTAGCAACTTCCACCATTGCCATTTACTGTCCTCATATTAATACTGTGGCATAGGTATTATTATTCCCATTTTGTGGGTAAGAAAATAGAGGTTCAAAAAGACTATGATTTGCCTAAATTAATAATTCAGTAATAATTAAAAATAACAAGCTTTAAGTGCTATGTGCCATATAGTGGGTTAAGTTCTTCATATAGATCGTCTCATTTAATTCTTTAAGAACCCCATGTCAGACCCCATTTGACAGATGAAGAAGTGAGTCTAAGAGAGACATAATTAATGACAGAGTGGGATTTGAACCTTATTGACTATATTTTAACTGCCAGCCTTGCTCCATATTTCATTTTCTGAAATATTATCCCAAATAGTTCAGTAACAGGCAGCTATTATTATTGTCATTTTAAAAAAAGTATTAAAAATTTGGGGAAAAACTCCACTTTATTCTCAATCTGGCCCCTAAGGCTTGTTCTTTTATTTTTAATTGGCAAATAATAATTCCTCTTCTTTCTTGAAAGGAAACTAGATATTGTAGGAGGCAGCATCAGTTTGCCTGCCTTTCCCAGGGATAAGACCACTGAAACGCATAATTTGTGCAGGTAAATACAGATTAAAAGCTGACTAGATGATAGTAAAAATGGAAATAAATAAAATGACAATTTGTCTCATTTCATATTTGTCTAATTACTGCAGTTGAGATATAAATGTGTCACAAAAATATAGCTTTTACTCACTCATATTTTGCATCTTAATTTCCCAGTTCAGCTTTTTCTGCCCCTAAGTATGTAACTCTTATATACTCCAGTGCTTTAGTAATAGCCTTATCCAAGCTATTGACATGAAAATAAGGAGTAATGTATACTCAATTGTACATAATAGGGTTGTAATTCCATGGAGAGATGCCTGAGTGCTTTGCTAATGCCATGAGAAATTCAACGTGGAATTCCAGGCTTGAGTTAATGTGCAAGAGAATCGGGTTGGTTCATGTGCAGCTAGATGAGCTGACTTTTCTGCAGGATGCTACTACCAATGCAGCCCCTGTAGAGAGCAATGCTGAAGGGGAAGTAGAGGCTACAGTGAGGCCATCCACTCTTCATGATGCATTAGGATGTCCTGTTCCTGACATAGTCTGGCTGGCTTCATTACGCTCATCCTGCTATAAAGAATAAGACTCCAGGGATCTTCCTGATGTAAAATGCATTCAATGGAGATTGACATTTCCAAATCATAACAACACAGTGCTCTATTCAATATGAGACATTTGTCAAGATTTTTATTAGTGATTAAAAATTATGAGCTAGGCATTCATACTCCAGAAGAACATCTTGCTCTAATTATTAAGGGCTCTCATTTTTGGCCACAGTTGTATCCAACCAGTACTAAATGACTTCATGTGAATGACCATGCTAAGCTGTGGTGGTCATCTAGGTGTCCCCTGTACAAGTGCCTCAAAGGGAGCCCCATTGTGAATGTTTTGAGGGTACATGAACCTGGGTATGTAGATCTGTGGGGGCTGGAGCAGTGTTGTTGGGTGATAGAGCCAGAGCTGCTGTCAAGAGGAGCCAACATGCAAGCTAGAGCTGCATGAAAGGTTTGGTGGAGAGCTAGGAATGGATATAGAAGAAAAAGGAGCAAGGATAGAAGATGAGAGGGTTGGAATAAGGATGGACTATGTATTAGTCCATTCTCACACTGTTACAGAGAATTGCCCAAGACTGGGTAATTTATAAAGAAAAGAAGTTTAATTACTCACAGTTCTGCACAGCTGGAGAGGCCTCAGGAAACTTACAATCATGGGAAAAGGGGAAGAGACACCTCTTACATGGTGGCAGGTGAGAGAGAGGGTGTGCGAACGAGAAGGGGAAACTGCCTTATAAAGTCATCTGGTCTCGTGAGAATTCACTATCACAAGAAAAGCATGGGAGAAACTGCTCCCATAATTCAATCACCTCCCTTCCTCGACACATGGGGATTACAATTTCAGATGAGGTTTGGGTGAGGACACAGAGCCAAACCATGTCAGATTGACATGGCTTAACTAGTCTGGGATTATGATTCATGACCAAGGATATGGAGGAACCCTGCAGCTTCCCTTAGGAGTACTTGATGCAAAAGAGTCCCATGAGGGCCAGGTACAAAGGAAAAAGTGATGATTCACAACAGTAATAATTTATATTTTACAATTTACAAAATATTTTCACCTACATGATTTCCTGCAATTCTTACAAAATGTCATAAATTATAGGGATAGCACCTTAGGTCAAATAAGCTAGACCAACGGTTCTTAACATGGGATCCAAAAATATCTTGAAACTCCCATCAGGCTTCAGGGTGGTGTTGTGTAGGCGTTAGGAGCCTGGAGTTTGAGGCTGGGACATGTGCATCCTGGCTCAGTTGTGCTAGCTGTGTGATCTTGGGCAAGTTACTTGACCTCCCTGGCTCAGGATCCTCATCTTCAAAACTAGAATCTAAATAATACTTATTATGATAATTCCTCCTAGCGTTGTTTAGATAATGTAGGGCCAAGGGGAAACTTCCGCTTTGCCCTATAAAGGTTCATTGAACATCAACTTTAAAAAGGCAGATTAATAGGAGAAAAGCATACAAAACTTAATTTTAATGTGTATAGCGTGGAGAATCACAACAGAATTGTTGCCCAACAACCCAATGGGTACAGAAGCTTATATTCCCCTTTGCATAAGGGGAGGAGGAGATGGGGACTGGGGATTTTTTTTTTGAGGGGCAGCAAATAATAATTATGGAGAATAAATGGACAGAAATTAACTCTTAAATGATTCCTTTTTTGGAATTTCAATGAGCCAGAGACACGGAAACCAGGTGCTTTTGCATTCCTCAGTCTTCTTTTCCCAGGTAGACAATGAGATTTCAGGAAGGAAAAAAAAGCAATTGTGTTTCTTTTGGAAAGAAGCTTTCTTGATCAGATGAGGACATTCCAGGAGTTGCTCCATCCCTCCATGTGCTTGCTAGGGTCGTGGGTGAATAAGGCAATGTTAGAAGGACCTTGATTCTGAAACAGCATATCAGCCCTCTCAGCATGGGAAAGCGCCATTTCTGAGGTACCACTTTCTGAGCTCCAACAATAATTAACTGACTTAATACTAAGGCACATAGTAATCCCTGTATGAGTTGTTCTCATTGCTCAATGCAGTCTTCCTGCCTACTGCACAGACAAAACCAAGTCACTGAGACCGTGGTACCGAAGTGAAGAAAGAGTTTAATTAAGGCTCGGCCAGCCACATGGAAGAACTGGAGTCTATTATTCAAACCAGCCTTTCCAAGAACTCAGATGTTGGGTTTTTATGGCTAATTTGGTAGACAGGGTGCTGCTGATTGGCTGGGAGTCAGTCATAGGGGTGTGGAAAATGGTCCTCATGTACTGAGGTCCTCAGCTTCTGGGTGGAGACCACAGGACTGGTTGAGTCATGAGTCACAGGTTCATAGTTGATTACTAGAAGCAAAAATCATGGAGTTGATTGCTAGAATGTAGAAATCTTAAAAATATCTCAAAATACCAATCTTAAGTTCTACGATGGTGATGTTATCTGCAGAAGCAATTGGGGAAGTCACAGATCTCTTGACCTCTGGCCACATGACTCCTGAGCAGTAAGGGATTATAGAAACTATGCTTACACTTGAGCAGAACTCAAGCCTCTCTCATAATCCCAATCTCGTGGCCTTTTGTTAGTTTTCACTCATTGAGCAAGGAGGGGGTTAGTTTTAGGGAGGGACTATTTTCCTTGCATCCAAGTTAAACTATCAACTAAATTCCTCCCATGGTTAGCTTGGTCTATACCCAGGAGTGAGTGAGGACAGCCAGCCTGTAAGGCTAGAAGCGAGAGGGAGTCAGCCATGCTAGACCTCTGCCCTGTCGTCATCTTCTTATGCACAGGCAGTTTCAGTCTGAGGAGTTTCAAAGCCATGAGTGCAACTGTTGGAATCGAAGCCCATGTCGTCTTTCTGTTTCTCATCAGAGAGGCTGAGACAACTTCAGTGTAGGGGCAGTGTTTGAAAAGGGACTTGAAGGATCCTTCAGATTTGGAAAAGGGGAGATATGGGATGCAGAAAGGGAGTGGGATAATAGGAACAGGGATTGCAGGGATTTGCTGAGGGTGGTCCTTTAGCAAAGCCCAGAGATGTGAAAGTGACCTTCAAAGATGTGGGAGTCATCTGTGCCGGTTTGGGATGCAGGAGAGAGGAGAGAGTGGGGGAGCAGGCACCTTTTCTTTTCCTTCTTATTTTCTACTTTGCTTCTCTCTCAGTGTCGTGATTTCATATCTCCTGCAAACATAACCCATCCTCCTGGGTCTTTGGGCTTTAGATTATGAAGGAGGTGAGGGGTGTTTACGTGGGGTGGGAAACTGAGAGAGCAATGGGACTTGAGAATTTATTCCAAGATCAAGTTGCAATGGAAGGAGTCACTGGGACAAGGCTCCTGGGCTTCTGCTGTGTGCCTTTTTTTCCGAAAAATAAGTCTTGGCATGGTCAGGGTGTCAGGGCCCCTCAGCGTGTGGCCTTGTGCTCCTAGGGAGGGGCTGGCTCTCCCCTGGCTGGGCTGCTGCCATCTGGACCAGGCATGTCCACACATGGGCTGTGGAGGTCTAGTCCTCAGCCGGTGTGTATTAGGTCCCTTTTGCACTGCTATATAGAAATACCTGAGGCTG
Organism: Pongo pygmaeus; assembly: GCF_028885625.2. Taxonomy (NCBI): domain Eukaryota; kingdom Metazoa; phylum Chordata; class Mammalia; order Primates; family Hominidae; genus Pongo; species Pongo pygmaeus. The sequence goes on from NC_072385.2 coordinate 127,255,331, forward strand.
GGTAATTTGTAAAGAAAAGATATTTAATTGGCTCATGATTCTACAGGCTGTATATAGAAAATGTAGCACTGGCATTGCTTCTGGGGAGGCCTCAGGAAGCTTAAAATCATGAGGGGAGTTCAATGGGGAGCAGGTGCATCACAGGGCGATAGCAGCAGCAAGAGAGCATGGGGGAGGTTCCACACACTCACAAGAACTCACTGACTATTGTGAGGACAGGACCAAGGGGATGTTGCCAAATTATTTACAAGAAATCTATCTCCATGATCCAATCACCTCCCACCAGGCCCCACCTCCAATACTGGGGATTAAAATTCAACATGAGATTTGGCGGGAACACATATTCAAACTGTATCACCATGTGAGCTCAGAAGGCCCCTGTGTGGAGCCAACTGCAGCAGACGCAGACTTCCTGTCCCTGGCCCTTTCCTTGGGCCTTCCCTTCCCACTTGGCACGTATCCTGCCTCCTTGCTTCCTCCTCACTGTGCTCTCACACAGGACTGTGGGGAGGGCTATGTGTCAGGGCTGCCTATACACTGCAGAGGTTCATCCCAAACAGAACCCTAGGAACAGTCATGAACAGATGCTTTCTATTTGGGTATTGGCTAAGTTTGTGTATCAACTTGACTGGGCTGAGAGATGCCCAGGTAGCTGGTAAAACTGTATTTCTGGGTGTGTCTGTGAGGGAGTTTCCAGAAGAGATTCACCTTCAAATTGGTGAACTGTTTAAAGAAGACCCAGCCTCACCAAAGCTGATGGGCATCATACAATCCATTGAGGGCCTGGCTAGAGCAAAAAGGAAGAGGTAGACTGAGTTCGCTCTCTCTGCTTAAGTTGAGTCATCCATTTTCTGTCTTCCTTATGCATTGGAGCTCCTGGTTCTTGAGCCTTTGAACTCAGAGTCTTACACCAGCCTCCTCCATTCTCAGGTCTTCAGACTCAACTGAGAGTTACACCATTGCCCCATCCCCCAACCTTCTACCCATTTATCAGTACTCAGGCCTTTGAACTCAGACTGAATTACCTCATGATCTCATGAGTCCATTCTAATAATCAATCAGTCTATCTATATTTATCTATCCATCCATCCATCATCCATCTATATCTATCTATCTATCTATCTATCTATCTATCTATCTCTCTCTCTCTCTCTCTCTCTCTATATATATATATATATATATCTATCATCTGTATTAGTCTGTTCTCATGCTGCTAATAAAGACATACCTGAGACTGGGTAATTTACAAAGGAAAGAGGCATAATTGACTCACAATTTCATTAGCTGGGGAGGTCTCACAATCATGGTGGGAGGCAAAGAGGAGAAAAATCTCATCTTACATGGTGGCAGGCAAGAGGGCATGTGCAGGGGAGCTCCCCTTTATAAAACCATCAGATCTCGTGAGACTTACTCACTATCATGAGAACAGCCTGGGAAAAACCCGCCCCCATGATTCAGTTACCTCCCACTGGGTCTCTTCCACAACATGAGGAGTATTACAATTCAAGGTGAGATTTGAGTGGGGAAACAGAGCCAAACCGTATCATCCTCTATCTTTCCTATTGCTTCTGTTTCTCTGGAGAACCCTGACTGACATGCAAAGTTCAAGCTGTATGGATTAAGTCCTCTTAATTGCCTTCATCATGTTTGCCCAGATTGCCTCAAGCAATGATTTCATAATCTTTGTTGGTAAATGAGGTAATCCTTGGCGGGAAGTTTTAGCCTTACTGCCTGAATTTCCTTCTCAAATGCTGTATTGTCCCTTTTGTGGTGTTTGCCACCATTTTAGCTAACTCTTCTTGACATTTTAGAGTTTATACTGTGAGCTTTTACAGTGAGGAGAGGTTCCTCCCTTCTCTTTATCTCTCCTGGGGTCATATTTGTAACTTAGCCTGTGAGAAAACCACCTCTTCTTCTTATAGTACTCTGAATTTTTCAAGTGTGTCAAGTGTGTTAACCTCTTCTCTTGGGCAGAAGTGAGGCAGTGGAGCACTACATTTTAAGGAGGTATAAAAGGTGGTGCACAGATCCATGGCCAAGCTTGCCTGTTTCCCTGCTTTTGCCTGTGTGACTTTACATAGGTGATTTAATTTCACTTTCCTTGTATGTAAAATTAAAACAAAAGCAATTTTACCACCTTGCATTGCAGTGCAGAGCAAGTGAGAGGCTACGTGGAAAACACGCACGCAGGTCGACACACACCGAGCCAGCACCGCACACCGTGATCCCTTCCCTTCTCCTGCATCTTCACTGGTGTGCCCTGGCGCTTCCTCTTTCTCACTCTCTTTTTCTCTCTGGTTTTTATCAGTTTGTTTCTGTATAGCTGAGAAATAATGATAGAGCACTGATCTACCATTTCATTCAAGTATAAAACCAGAAAATCAGTTCTTAACACTGATATACCAATTTCTTATACTGATATGCTGATTTATTACATTTGTTAAATATTTTATAATTTGTAAATGCACTCATTTCTTTGCTTATTCATTGAACTCTTCATTCAACAGAGGGTTTATGTTTGCACTGTGCCTGGCATCTTCTTCCTTACTGTACCTGGCAACACCTTCTGAAGTGCCAGAGTGAGGACGTTCCCTTTGCAAGTGTAGATGCCCAGATGAGGGATGCCTCAAGGTCATGCAGGACTTGAGGTGGGCTCTTCTGACTCTTGGTGCGGCGCTCTTTCATCTCCTACAGGCTTAATGGATCTCATTTAGCATCAGAGAGCACATTGGTCAGGGAACCAGGGGAAGCTAAGTGCTCTATAAAAAGCCTGTGTGCCTCCCAAGGTATCCTCTTTTCATTAGAATGATTTACAGTGGGATTTTCATTCTAAAAACCTGCCACCTCCTGAATGATATTTGTAAAATGTTTAACCCCATGGGGATTCCTTCTGATATGCAGGAGAAGGTACCATAAATTGTTTTGTTTTCTTTTTCAAATGGGAAGACATTAATTATGTTCTTAGGAGATATGCCAAACTAAGTGCACAGAACATTTTGACTAAAAAATGCAATAGACCAGCAAGGTTACTATTTCTCTCTGTTCAGAGTTCCCTGGAGAGTGACTGGAGCTCCTGGCTGGGTCATAGGCCAACTAGGCTAATTTCAGGTGGTTTCTGAGCAGGAGGTGCAGTGCCTGAGTGCAGATGGAGCCTGATGGGGCAGGAGGAGGGGAGGTGCTCAGGTGCATGCTCGCGCATACCTGCTGTGCAGTCAGAGAAGCCAGGTCTACTAACAACCAAAGAACGAAACAACCTTGGCCCCCAAGAGGAGGAAGCAAGGCCCATGTGAGAGCCTGGTACAACAGCACGAGGGACGGGGCCAAAGGCCCACGTGAGAGCCTGGTACAACACCACGAGGGACGGGGCCAAGAAAGAAGCAAGGCCAGCATTCTTGGGCTCCTTACCTGGGCATCCGGCCCGGTGGGCTAAAGTGGCCTTTGCTGCACACACTTTGCTAAGTGGTTGCTGTGAAATTTGATGGTAACTCATGGGCACAGAATTTAGGACAACCTGTTCCTCTTTTTGGATGAAGCTGAATTTATTCACATGCCACTTTGAGAAAACAGAAAAAACACAAAGGTCCCAGAAAAAATTGTTCGTTCTTCCCTAAAGTCTCCTGAAATACTCCGCAAACATGAATCCTAAAGCCACCCTATCAGGGAACTGGATGCATCTCCAGGAGACAGCCCTGCTTCCCAGTCCTAAATGTGATGCTGATGCTTGTCTCCCAGGGAGGAGCTGGGAAAGACCACATTTCCCGAGGTCCACATTTCCACTGATAAGTGGAAGGAATTAAGGATGGACGGGGTTACCGGGCCTGGGTTCTCGCCCGGTCTCAGTGCTGTGGGACGTAAAATCAGTCCTTTATATAGGTCTCCTAGGGGCCGACTGTGGGCTTGGTACTGACATATGGTAATTTATTCAGCACTAACTCCAATCCCACAAGTTAGGAATTGTTGTCTCTGCTGTGCTGGTGGTCAACCGGACTCAGATCAGTTTCCATACAGCACGTGTTTGACAGGCATGTGTTAACTGGGGAAACGTGTAACCCAAGGGTTAGCAAGAAGAGGGTGTGTGACACCCCCTGAGCTCCCACCTCACAGCAGGATGCTGGCCCGGACTCTACGGCATTTGCAGTGTGTGTGGTATGTGTGTATTGTGTGTTTGTATGTGTATTGTGTGCATGTGTTGTATGTATGTATGTATATGTGGTATATGTGTGTGTATGTGTGTGGTGTGTATGTATTGTATGTGTGTGTGTACGGATGTACGTATATGTGTGTATTATGTGTGCATGTGCATATATATAGTGTATAAATTGTGTTTGTGTGTATAGTGTGTATATTGGGTATGTGTGTATATTGTTGTGTAGAGAGTGTGTGTGTGTATTGTGTGTATATGTTGGTGTGCACATGTGTGCTTGCCAAGGAAGGGGCCGCTCTCCACTGCCCCATCCTCAGGTGCAAGTGTAAGGAGGACTGAGTTGCTTGGAGTAAACAGGGAAGGGTCTGACCCAGGATGTCTGTGGGTAGGGAGCCCAGGTTTGCTGGAGTATTCTGTAACTGGCGACCTTTGGCAAAACGGGGTTCAGGCTGCTCCAGAAACTGCTCCTCCCTCCCCTCTCCCCTTGCTATGGGGGTCTGAGCTCAGGGCAGCCCTCCAGCCAATGCACCCATCCTGCTCAGCCACTGCTAAGTAATCTGGACCTACAGGGCCGGGCTCTCCCCACTGGGCTGGAGAGGACCTTGAGGCTCCCGAGGCAATGCCTGCTATCATGAGTCAAGTGCACGATGGAGTGAAGATGCACGCTCAGGTCACTTAGATCGCACATTTTACACTCTTCTCATCATACTCTTTTTCTTTCTTCTAGTATCCCTTCTTTAGCAGCCTTTGTTTCTCAGTTCTAAAAAGCGGCTAGTACTGAGTGAGCTGTGTCATAGCAAAGTAACTCGGCTGGAACCTCCTCGTGAAACTGTTGTCCAAAGGAGAGAGGAAACACACACACACACGCGCACAGGATGGGGGATGTATTGATTGCTTTTTACAGCCATACTCTGTATATATTTTATCACAATTAATCTCTACGACAATGCTGAGAGGCATTCATTCTATTTTATGTAAGAGGAAACTGAAACTAAGAAAGTCAAAGTAACTTCCTCACATATACACAGCCGGTGCCTGCTACCATGCGGAAAGATGATGCCAATCTGGCTGGCAGCCGGAGAGAGAACATCTGTTTTAATAGACAGGAAATGCTGAGATGCTGTGAGAGCCTCCGTAAGAGCCAGGTACTGGAAGCAGCTGTTTCCAGGCGTTGTTGCCTTCCTCGGAGCAATGCACACAGCTGCTTCTGATGGAAGCCACCCTTGGCAATGGCCCCGTGGTGCATGCAGCAGGAGGAGCTGGTACTTGGAGCACTGCCGGTGGAACCACCAAGTGAGCACCACTTAGGAGTGGATTCCACAGGAGCTGCCCCTTCCATGAACTTTGGACAAAATGTGCCCCTTAGAGCCACTACGTGTCACTTCAAGGTAGGGGATGGAGTGCTTAGACCCATGGCTCGGAGGCCTCTATCCCACCATCTTGTTGGGCTTTGCTAGTGGATGTTTCTCTCCTTAGAGGAGGCAAGAGCTCACTAGTCTTTCAATGTGCGTCTTTCTGAGGAGTGGGACCCTGGATTTTTATTAGGGCCTCTGGTGGAGTGCAGACCAGGACACTCTGGTAGTGAGCCCTTCCAGCCACACATGATAGAGTGGAAAGATTCTCAGTGTTGGTGTTTCAATGGCTGCAAAAGCTGCCTGACCTTCAGTGAAGTCCTTGATGATGCCAGACCTCCATTTCACGTGTATAAAATAAAGGCACTAATGCCTTGCTCATGGGGTTGTTGTGAGGAGTATTTGAAATAATGCATCCAAAGCACCTGATGCAACATTGAGAGATTTACTGCCTTCTTGGCCAGAAGTCGTTTTCCTTCCCATCCTTCTGCTCTTGGCTTGGAGGCCACATTCTCCAATAAACTTTTCCTGGCTCCCAGGTCTAATTTAGGTTCCTGGAGAGTTTGGAATGCTTTTGGTTACAAGTGATGGAAGAGATGAGAAAGAAGAAAGTTATATTGATGAGAAAGAAGAAAGTTATATTTTACAGTCAGTTCCACCGTAACAAGATGCAAATGTGTCTAAAAATCCCCATCCTATGCAACACTGGACAATAGAAACCACAGGGTTGATGGGGAAAAATGGGACTAGGGACACAACGTTCTAAATTTTTGTCCATGACGTGAAGAATGGTGACCTAATAAAAACAGTAGTATAGTTTTACACAGGTTAAATGATTAACATATGCATAAATACTACAGAAACTATGGTGCTTAACCTTGAAAAAGGCTTGAAGCTTGCTTGAGAGTGTGGGTACTGGGGTTGCAGCTTGTGCACTGTGGTGAAATGGGGGGGAGTAGGAGGCTATGGTCTGAATGTGTGTCCCTCCAAAATTCATATATTAAAATCCTAACCCCCAATGTCGTGGTATTAGGGGGTGAGGTCTTTGGGAGGTGATTAGGTCATGAAGATTTCATGAAGATTCCACCCTCATGAATGGGATGGTTGCGTTTATAAAAGAGGCCTGAAGGAGTTTGCTCCTCCCCCTATGTGAGGTCACATAGGAGGGTGGCATCTATGAGGAACAGACCTTCCCAGACATCAAATCTGCTGGTGCTTTGATCTTGGACTTCCCAGTCTCCAGAACTGTGAGCAATAAATTAATTTTGTTTATAAATTACCCAGTCTAAGATATTTTGTTACAACAGCCTAAATGGATTAAAACAGTGGGTGATCTGGATTGGGAGGGAAAGTTGTAGCACCAGAGGTGGGTGGTGAGGCTCCTAACACGTGAGGTGAACTGAAGGTTGGAAAATGCTGGGGTGTATGTGCATGCACTTGTGCATTCCTAGTCTCAGATCAGCTGCGTGCAGTTCTGTGTTCACCTGGCATTTCTTGCAAATCACACATACACAAACACAAAATTTGCCTTATTGTCAAATTGTTCCCTAATATCAACCTCGTTGCAACAAATGTGAATGTGAAATCAACATTAGAGCAGAAACACCTGCACCGGTGTGCCCTGGTGCTCTCCCTCCACTGGGGCAGATGATCTTCCCGGGGAAGACAGAACCGACCCTGGGGCAGGTGGTTGATGGCGGTGCCCCATGTGCTTCTGTGTGTTCAGTGTCATGAGCTACTGCAGTTTACTTGTCTTTGGCAAAGTGCATTTATACATTACTTTATTTTTAACTCTGTCAGCCCTCCAGAATGGATAGATACCTTAGAAGTATCCTTGCAGTAAGCAATGGATTGAGATTAATAATAATAACAATAAACAATAATATTGCCAACACAAGTGAACACAAATAAAACAGCTGGCGTACGTTTTCTTTCTGAAGCAAGTTATCCACTAGTTATAACTGGTTTAAAACAAAAGTCATCTCATAAGATTTGACAAGAGCACAAAGTTTAATAGTATGTGAAATTATTTGAAACAATATTTTCATCCACTATTATTAATTCACTCTGTTTGTGCATAGGAGGTATTAGCTAAGAAAGTACAAATCCAACACAATTAGTAAGACCTTTAAAACCCCAGTATCCAAATATGAAGACAAACAGGTATCACATTTTTGGAAATGCTAAAATTTTTACATGATTCAGTCCTATACATTGCAAAACTCCGCTCACTCAATGGGAATTCTCTAGATGCCCTCTTTGAGTTTTCTTTCTTAATAGAAAAGAACAAAGAGCGATATCAATTTAAAGCACTTTTCCTTCCTACTTTGCTGAAATAATTCACAAAACAAGGTGGCACATACAACATCGTGCCCTCCGCCTTCAAACACTTTTGGAAGATGAACAAAAATATTACTGAAGATTGAAGGGCACCAATGTATGAATAAATTATTGAATTTGAGGGGTTTTCTACACAGCTGAATTTAAGTACAGATGTTTCTAACATGCCCAACATTCTGATACTTGCAAAGTTCAATTTCAATAATGAAATACACAAAGAACAACTTCTTTGTGATTTACAAAAGAAAGACCTATCAGAAACAAGCTCCATTCTGAACAGCAAAGCATTCATTTAATGAAATAATATTGCATGGAAAAAATTATAGAAGGGTAATCAGTGATGCTTTGTGCAATTAACAACAACAGTTATAATACAACAAGATCCGGTCAGGTATCAGTCATTCACAGGGTTATTCCTGATAAAGTGTCATTTAAAATGTGCAATATCTTTTAAAGACAAGGGAAATACATATGAAAATATTTCATAGCACACATATGTTTGCTGTGGATCACATGGCAAAGTACTCAGAAGAGCTGTCAAATTTAGAAATGAGTTATGAAAATTATTATTATTTGAATGCAAGTGATCCATGGGGGACACAGGTGCTGAGTGCTAGTTAACCGCAGATGCTACCAACCAGGTATTTTTTAAATTACTAAATTAAATATAAATAAATTCACACATACAAAAATAATTACCTAAAGTATATAATGTCAACTCACAGGTGATTTATAAACAACAAATGAGAAAGTGACTGCTTTTTTGAGAGAAACGTAGGCTGTGGAGAGTAAATGGGCAATTCGAAATTAGGTGTCTGGAAGTGATTCTATGATAATGTGAATTTATCATCAAAACATATGTCAGCAATGACAACAAAACTCTCAAATCTGTACATTATGAAAAAGTACAAAAACATGTTTAATCTATTTTAAATTTTCTAAAATAAGAGTTATAGTGTTTTGAATCCATTTGATAAAATTTAAAGAGTGCCCTAATTTCTTAATTCACTTGGAAGAACAACTCACTTACATTGAAGAAAAAGAAAATTCAGTAGATGTATTTTAGTAACAGCAACAGGTCTAGGTATAATTGTTGAATGGAATTGAAATGTGATACCAAAATGTAAAAGGCACAGTTGATAATGCCCTTCTGTTTGGATTTATGCACTTTTGTGATATGCACTTTTTAACTGTGATTTAGTACAAAAAATGAACTGAATTTAGAGCTTCACCTTTATTATATCCCAAAGCGTCAAAGCAACATAAAAAATCGTATGTTCTCATTAAAATTATTATTGATAACATATTTCTTCATTAAAGCACAGAAATTTGTATGTTTACTGATAAGCAAAAATTAAAAATTGATTTAAAACCTTATTCATTTTCCCTTAACTCATCCTTTAAGGTGTTTTTTTCTTTTTGTTTTGTTTTTTTTTGTTCGTTTGTTTTTCCCTTTTGTTTCGTAAAGCAGTGATCCTTTTTGGCACCAGGGACTGGTTTCGTGGAAGACAATTTTTCGAAGGACAGGGTTGGGGTGGTAGTGGTTTTGGGATGAAACTGTTCCTCCTCAGATCATCAGGCATTAGATTCTCATAAGGAGTGTGCAACCTAGATTCCTTGCATATGTAGTTCACAACAGGGTTTGTGCTACTGTGAGGATCCAATGGTGCTGCTGATCTGACAGGAGGCGGAGCTCAGGTGGTAATGCTCGCTCACCTGCTGCTCACCTGCTGCTCACCTGCTGCCGTGGGGCCTGGTTTCTAACAGGTCAGAGGTTGGGAATCCATGTTGTAATGTATTCATCTTTTTCAGTAGTATGTGTATATAATTACATAATTATTAATACATAATTAATTAATACATAATAGGAGTAGATTCTTTATGTTCTCAGATTGTCCTACTAAATAAATAATCAGAAAACAAGGGAAACCACTGTTTTAGACAATAAATGAGACCTATTGCAACACACCCTAATCATATCAGACAGCCATTGTGAGGACAAAAAGCAAGTGAAAACGGAAAATCCCTTACGGACATCAGATGTTCCCATCACCATAAACCTGTTTTAAAAAATATACAAACACTTGTAAAATGATCGTGGCGTGTTGGCAGTCTGCCAGATAGGATCTCAAGAAATCATTCCTGGGTGTATTTGGAGGAGAAAATAATATTGACACCACCAGAAATTCTGAACTCCAGCATCTGTAAAGACTTTCCTAACATTTTTTGCCTTCTTATTCTCCATACATTTTAAAATTGAAATGATTTCATTGTATTTAAAGAAGAACCATTCATTCACAGAGACATATTTTTTTAAAACCATTAATAATCCTCTCACCTTTACCCCTTTAAAATGCTTCCCTTCTGAGGTCATCAAATGGAAGTTTGCCCGGAACCCACCACTGCTGTGTTGGTCACTGTTTGTTGGTCTCCTGTGAAGTGTGTCCTGTCAGAGTGTGGGGGGCATTCTGCATTGGCACTGATTGAGCCTGCACTCATCCTGCAGGGCGGTGATCATTGTCCACATTGTACAGACAGTCAGGTTGAGGCTTGGAGAAGCTGAGTTACCAAGTTACCAACCTTGTTCTGCCCCATAGGGGAGTGGTGCCAGCCAAGCTTAATCCAGGAGGGAGGGTGCCAAGCTTAATCCAGGAGGGAGGGTAGGCACACTTTTTTTTTTTTTTTTTTTGAGACGGAGTCTCACTCTGTCACCAGGTTGGAGTGCAGTGGCGTGATCTCGGCTCACTGCAACCTCCGCCTCCTGGGTTCAAGCAAGCCTCCTGCCTCAGCCTCCCGAGCAGCTGGGATTACAGGCATGCGCTGCCACACCCAGCTAATTTTTGTATTTTTAGTAGAGATGGGTTTTCACCATGTTGGCCAGGATGGTCTTGATCTCCTGACTTCATGACCCACACGCCTCAGCCTCCCAAAGTGCTGGGATTGCAGGCGTGAGCCACCGTGACCAGTCGGCACTCTTATCTCATTTTATCTTATCTGTGCTCTGTCTTCATGATCTCTCCTGATCATGGCGTAATTCTCTGAGTTCATGTGTGTTGGCCTGTCCTGGTGTTTCCAGGACACTCATGTGCAATTGCACACCATCTTCCTGGTGACATTAGTGTATGTATGCATGTGTTTGAGTGAAAGGCTGGAACTGCACGTGGGCCAATTACGTAGGTGGTGATGTGTGTGTATGAAAGATGACAGCAGAATGAATCGGCTAAAGCCATGTGCTAGAACTCTGAAGAATGGGTTCAAATTCCAGGTCTGCCAGTTAACAGCTAGACGGCTTTTGGAAAATTTCTGAAATCTCTTTAAGTTTCATTGTTTCTCATCCTTAAGTGGGGAAGAAAGTTCCAAAGATACCACTTCACAAGATAATATGAGCATCTAGTGAGATAACGCATATGCGTGCTTAGCATGTACCTGGCAACAGGTAAGGGATCAATAAGAGGCAGCCTACTGGATAATTGATTCATAGCCAATCACTGACTCATGCTCTTCCCATGCATGGTTTCCTTCAGGCTCCAGCATATTTTTTACAACAAGGTGGTACAATGATAAAAACACCACTCTGCTGTTAAACCACGGATTGCAATCCTTTGTACAGCCTGAGAGTTCTGATAATCCAGGAGGCTGGGGGCCATGTTTGTCACTCAAATTGCCCTGGTGCTGAAATGCATCACGTATAGTGGACACTCAATTAGTGCTTGTGGGCACCACTGAGTGACTGTAACTGATTTAATTCTCTGGAAGAGCTATTTTAGGTTATATCTTATGACATGTTTTCATAGTTGTTAATTTTTGGCCAATAATTTAACCTAGTAATTTACAGGACTCACTAAATAACTTTCTGAAATAACACACTATGTGAGATTTTTTAAAAGGCATCAGTAAGTAATTAGTTGAAAACTTGCAGGAACAACAACAAAAATACTGCAAACCTTTCCCCAGCCCAAACTTATTTCATGGATGAAAACAAAACAAAATAACAGCCCTCTACCTAAATCAAGGGATTGCTGCTGTTGATTGGGAGAGATAAGGCCAGATACAGAGAGATGAAGTCAGATCCTGGATTCAAGTATTTTGCCTTAAGAGTCAGGTCCTGTCTGCCTTAACATTCAGGTTTTTCTAATTTGAAAACAAGCCAATTCACTAATAAGGGTTTCTAAAGCATCCACAATGTGAGGAAAGAGCTATGGGGAGAAGAATACAGGAAAATACAGAGATCCATCTTGACAACGTGATCAATCAGAAAACCTAGAAGTGAGAATCATCAGCATTCACGGAGCGTTTGGAGAAGAGGCTTGCTAGCGCAGGAAGGCGGGGTCTGCGTTGCGCTTACAGGTCTGTAAAGAGAGAAAGGGGACATTTAGGGGGAAAGGTACAGTGGAAATGGCATTAGGAATAGAGGCAGGGGTTCAAAAGGAAGCTGGGTGGTAACAACACTCCCATTTCTTTCGAGTTCATCAATTAGAATCACTTTCTCTGCAAATTTGACTTCACAGGTGATCCGCTTCACAGATGAGGAGGCAGGAATGCCCACAGGGGACTCACCCATCGTCATCAGCCACACGCGGTAGATGTAGGGCCAGATTTCTCCCTCCATCTGTGTGATCCCCAGTCCTGTGACATTCCTGCTTCCTTTTCCCGTCTTGAGGTGGGGGAGCTCCCCCTAAATGGAATTTCAGTTGCTTAGATCTTTGAATTGAATGGTACTACCTATGCTCACATTAATTAAACAATTAAGTCGATGCATTTAATTTTATTTTCCCCTGGAAGATGTAATCACCAGTATCGTTATTGAGGAGGGAGGAGGGGAGAAGAAAAGCCCAAACAGCAGAAAACATTCCTGAGTTCTGTGCGCACTGCCTTTGATGGGTGTGCTCAGATTTTTTTCATCAAGGTGGTTTTGAATCAATTGCAGGCCTTCTTTCATGTGGGTAACTATTTAAAGATGTGATATTCGGGGCAAGCGTTTCTACCAACTCATTTTCTCTCAGTCTTCTCCCAGGCGGCTGAGGACCGCACAGGGGCGGGCGGCGGCATTGCGAGAGGTGACCACTGGGTGGCACTGTTGCTCCATGGAGAGCTGCCAACGGCGTCCCCGGGGACCGGCCACGTTGAGCACAAAAGGTGGGATTTCTAAGGTGTGCACGGTGATGAGTTTCTTAATGAATTTACCTCTTTTATGGAATCTCCCTCTGCAGCGTCTCCCGCCGCCCGAGGCCAGTTTCTGACTGTGGACTCTGGGTTGAGCGCATGGGGTCAGTGCGCGTGGAGCTTGCACTGCCCAGACCCACAGCCCCAGGAGCAGCCACCTCCCGTGTCACCCGGGCGTCGTCCTGACGACATCACTTAGAAGATTAAAAATAAATTGAAGCACATGTCACCTTAAAGGGGGCACAAAAAGGACATCTGCATGATTTGATGCATCCATGAGAAAGGGCTGCTGGCTTTTGATTTAAACTGTTTGGAAAGAGGATTTTAAAGCTTGTAAACTGCTAGTATTTCCAAAGGAATGACTATTTTTTATTATTTTTTTATTATTTAAATTAAAAAAGCACTTCCCTGCTTCCCTGTCCCTACACTTTAATTCTTCTTGGCTTTGATTTGGGCGATATTGTAGTTCAGGCAGCTTTCTGCTCCACGGTGAAGGCCTGCCCGAGGAAGGACGGGGAGAATCCTGGGGAAGATGGGGGAGGCGGGGACCGATTTTCCAGCCCAGAGCTGGGGTCTGCAGAACCAGGAGCCCGGGCCAGGCTGGCCTATCAGCCATGACCATCTGTGCACTGTAGCCACCTACTCACAGCACAGCCTCAATCTGCAGATCCACCTAGGACTCATCCATTCCTGACTGGTCTTTTGTTTCAAAACCCGGCAGCCCCGGCCCCTCCCAAGCCTGAAGTCACACACACTCCCATCCTCCCATCAGTCACTTCATGGCTAATGGGGACTGAGGCCCAATCATTCTCGTTTTTCATGCCTTGTCAGAGGCCTGAACACAGAGACAGAGGAAGGGAGAGAGAGAGAGAGGGCAGCTCTGGAGGAGGCGCAGAGTATGGGCAGATGTCCTCATGAAAAATTTACAAGGAATAATCAGAGGCCCCTTCTCTTCCCTCTGGCCAAAGTCCCCCTAGGCTTGTTGCCCGGGCCGCTGTGAGAATATTGGAAAAGTCCCCCTCATTTTGAAGGCAATCTGGTTCTGAGGGGTTAATGCCCAGCGTTGATGCACTTGGCTGTCCTCTTGAGACCGGGTTGCAAATGCAGTTCAGGCGAAATTGATGAAGTATCAGTTAATCTGAGGCTGACAGTTTAGAGAGGTCACAGCTGTGAGGGGCTGCCAGGGTCTCCCAGAGACAGGACTAAGAAGAGTTAAAGCCAGGGAGGGCCTGGTGAAAGGAAGCATTCATCTTCTTCGCCTGGGCATTTCTCAAACATTGCTGCCTGCCAGGATCCCTGAACCTCTCTCCAGGTGAGCAGTGTGAGTGGGGAGGCTTTCACTCTGGTGCGCACAGTCATGCCTCCTCCCAGACAAATCCAAACCCACATGCCTGGTGTTCCTGGCTCCTTGGGAAGGAAGGAGGAGGGAGTTGCTGCTCCTAATTGAAACAGGCAGTTAGGTCTCCTATGCAAATCCCTTTGCTGTAATTGGCACTGTGAGTGCCGCCTGCTCATTCCTCCATTTCCCGCTAGGGGAAGGTCATCTAGGTAAGAGATGTGTCCACAGAGGGTGGGCTCTGAGCTGCTCAGAAGGAACTCTGCCGAAGTGGCGAACCATTGACTCACACCTTTCCCATACATGGTTTCCTTCAGTCTCCAGCAATTTTTTACAACAAGGTGGTACAATGAAAAAAAATACCCCTCTGCTGTTCAACCACAGATTTCAATTCTTGTGCTTCCTAAGAGTTCTGACAGTCCAAGAGGCTGGGGGCCATGGCCATGTTTCTCGAATTGCCCCGGAACTGAAATGCATCATGTGTAGGGGAGACTCAGTGTTTGTGGGCACCACTGAGCGACTATAACTGAGTGATTTCAGAGACAGAGAAGAAGGGATGCAAATGCACTTGTCTTGAGTTGTTTTCTAGGGGACATGCTCAGGGCTCTGGGACCCAACTAGTCATCTCGCTGCCTGGAGAGGTGGCTGCTTGGCCATGTTGTCTCCATGCCTTCTAAATTAGGATGCAGCTTTAGGTTTACATTCATAAATAATTGGGTTTTATGGGATAGGAAGCAGCAAGGGCTTTGCGATGATGAGCCCTGGGTTGGGTCCTGGGCTCCCTAAGTTTTGAGAATGATTTTATCATCACCACTACCTGCTTATGGGAAAATAGGGCGGGAGTTAGTCGTGGAGTCCCTGTGACAAAGTGGCAGGTGGATGGCTGCGCCGGGGGTCTAACCTGCCCTGTCACACTCCGTTCCCTCTTCCTTTCAGTGGCAAGAATGCAAGTAACAGTGGTGAGAATTGTGTGCTCAGCTGTGCTGGGCTGAGCATTTTATGTGCATGAACTCATCTCTCCCTGCGAACTTGTGAGGAAGGTATTATTATTATCATTATTAGTATTATTATTACCGTATTATCTCTGCTTACAGACAAGAGAGACTGAGGCGTGGCAAGTAGGTAGTAAAATCCACCTTCTGCTTCTGTGAGGTTTCTCCTGTTCCCAGGGGTGTGGGGAGGGTGAGTAGTGGATGGGTGGGGTCTTACAATGCAAAACTGCTGATTTCTACATCCGAAAAAAAATCATGAATATGAAGGATTATAGCCAGATTGAAAGTATCATTATTTTCAGTAAGAAAAAGTACATCTATTAACAGAAAGTCAGGTATTTTTCCCCAAAATCACAAGGGAAAAGTGTGCAAATACAGAACAGCCCTTCTAGGAAGGAACTATTTTCTCCGAAACAGGAAATTGTTGTACATTCAGACACACTGTAAATACACGTCTAGTTTGTACATGGCAATTCCAGGGTCGGAGGCTCTTCCCTCCTGGCCCTAGAACGGCGTCTCCTGCGCTGTGGGCTTCCTGTTGAGGCAGGCACCGAGGAGGTGGGAAGCAGAGGCTGCGATTTTGCTTTACCACGATCACAGAAGATGCGCTGTTCCAGGGGCCTGGATGGGAGCACCCCAGGAGCCTGCGTCTCCCCTCCTCGGCCCTGGGAGGCGGCTGGACTGTGCCGCACGGGACGGGTGCTGAGGGACTGCTGGGTGCCCACCTCCCTGCACTCCTCCTGCAGGGGTCCCTGCCAAGCAGCCTGGGCACTGCCATCTGGAAGATGCGCTGTGCCGGTTCTACACGGTGTTCCGTTGCTCCAGGCAGAAAGGTCAGTCCAGGCTTCTCACTCCGTCGTGGCCAGAAGCCAAGTCTCATGGCATGAGATTCAACCAAAGAGAATCTCCTGGAGCTTCTTTTCCTCATCAGACTTATATCCCACACAACACACACACACACCCATCCATAAGTGTGTGTATGTATATAGCACACATGTAAACACGCACATGCCACACACGTGCACACCACACACACAGAATGAATACACATACACCACACACACAAACACAGAGCTATCACACACATACACCATGCAACACACAAACATGCATACACATATTCCACACACAGACACCACACATATACACACAGACATGCATACAACACACACATAAACACACAAATGCCATACACCAACACAGACACTAACACACACACTATACAAACATGCACACACATACACTACACACAAAAATACACAGATACCACACACATACACAGACACTAACACACACTACACAAACATGCATACACATACACCACAGATGTAAACACACAGATACACACATACATACACACACACCAACACACACACCAACACCCACACTACACACATAACCACATGCATCATATGCAACACACATTACACAAACTTATATCCCACACAACACACACACCCACATTCAACACACACACTTGCTCACACCCCTTCCCACACAACATAAACACACCCCCATATTCAACACACACACTTGAATTCAACACACACACGTGCTCACACCACTTCCCACACAACCCAACACACACACACATACTCACACCCCTTCCCACACAACCCAACACACACCCACACACGCCTCCACATACATCTTTTTATGGTAGTTATTTTTGGTAAGTAAAATACTTGTATAATATCAGCTTATTGTTTGCCATAGCGTAACTTAAATTAAACTTGTCCAACCTGCAGCCCATGTGGCCTGGGGTGGCTTTGAATGCAGCCCAACCCAAATTTGTAGACCTTTTAAAAACATCATGAGATTTCTTAGTTATTATTGTCTTTAGCTCATCAGCTATTGCTAGTGTGGTGTATTTTATGTGTGGCCCAAGACAATAATTCTTCTTCCAATGTGGCCCAGGGAAGCCGATAGGCTGGACAGCCCTGACTTGTGTGGTTCTCATCCTAGGTGATTTTGCCCCTCGAGGTAGCTGGAAAGTCTGGAGACATTTTTGGCGATCACAGCTGGAGGGGGCTCTTGGCATCTAAGGGTGGAGCCAGGGTTTAGGGTGTTTGCAGCACCCTAAAGGCTCGATGCCTCCCCAACACCAAAGAACCCTCTGAGCCCATAGTGTGGAGACCCAGAAACCCAAACGCAATTTCCTAGTAAAAGAAAACGGAAATGAAAACGACAAAACAGTCCCGTGTCTTCTCTCTTCTCGGTGCAGCTGTCTGGATGGGTGACTCGGAATTCTGAGTCTAGGCCTCGCGCTGATTTTCCCCCCTGACATCTGGGAAGCCATTTCACTGTTTAAAACCAGAGATGCTAAGTGGCAGCTGCCACCAATTGGAAGGGGACAGGAGAAAGGGATTTTTATGAAGAGCCTGTGTGCCGTGGATGCTGCAGGTGGAGACCTCTGCAGTTTGTCCAGCAACTGCCTGCCAGAGATGGGCCAGAGAAGGGCCAAGCAGCTCCCTCCTATCTGAGGGCCTGTCAGGTCCACGGATGGACCCCCACCCTAGTCTCCATCCCCAGTCTGCGCCCCAGTCTCTGCTGGTGGGGAAGCTGGGGAGCAGGCCATGCGTGTAATTCCGGGAGCTATTGCATGGCGAAGTCTATGTGCCCTCAAAGCCCGGGCACCTCCCTGGCCCCACAACTGCTTCACACAATCCTTGTGTTTCTGTACGTTCTATGTGAAGTTTCGGGAAAGAATCTGTAAGTGATGTCTAAAGCAAGTTTCTGAATGTTTATGCTGTAATACCCGGCCATGAGCATGCTGGCTACTCATTTCTAATCCTACGACAAATGCACAAGGGCAGGTACTGGGAGAGTGAACTGTTTCCCTGGCCAGGGACCCAGCACCACTTGGGGCATCAGAAGGAAGCCCTCTGGTCTTGGCCAAGGAGAAGCTCGCACTGTTTTACTAGGAACGTCCTATGTGAATCCATCCTCTGTGATTCCATGAGTTTGTATGACTTGCATGGTGCTTCCAAGGATGTAGGGGCTGGAGGGTGGGGCATGTTCTGTGTACTTTTGTCATGGGAAAGCTGGCTTTTGGGAAACCCCCTGGCCCCGCAGTTGCTCCCAGAAGCCATACTCCGGGAAGGGCCTGGGGAATGTTCCCAGAGGGTCATGTTGCCTTGATTCATCCTGATGGGGATGTGGGGAAGGGCGAGTGACACCATTGTGACTGGGTGTGCCCAGACTGCCTGTCTGCCCTGCTATTTAGAAGCAATATTAGCTAGGGCTTTAGTTTTTTTTTTTTTTTTTTTTTTTTTAAATCAGTAAAAATGAGTTCCTAACTTTAGTTCAGAGCCTTAGTTAGGTTTCAGTTTCAGAGAACTCTTTCTAAAAAGGGAATATGTTAGAAGGCCTACAGTGGCCCTTAATGATTTTGAATTAGCTTTAGAATGAGACACCTGATGGCAGTGATTCTGAGTGGAGACCCTGGGCCAGCGTCCCCAGCACCGCCTGGGAACCTGTGAGAAGCGCAACTTCTGGGCCACACCCTAGAGCTGCCTTTACATTTTATAACTCTTCAAACACCGCATATTCTCACTCGTAAGTGGGAGTTGAACAATGAGAACACGTGGACACAGGGAGGGAACATCACACACTGGGGCCTGTAGAGGGGTGGGGGCCTAGGGGAGGGATAGCATTAGGAGAAATAACTAATGTAGATGAGGGGTTGATGGGTGCAGCAAACCACCATGGTACGTGTATACCTACGTAACAATCCTGCATGTTCTGCCCTTGTATCCCAGAACTTAAAGTACAATATAAAAAGAAAAAAAAATTTATAACTCTTCCAGCAGTTTCTATCCATAGCACATAGAACTTGTGTTTTGGTTTGGTTTTGCTTAATTTTCACAAGCCTACAGTTGAAAGTGAAATGAGATGAGGTTAGCAAAAAGAGGCGGGAACTCTGGAACCTTAAGGTCCTACAACTTCAAATGTGTCACTGGCAATAACCTGGCTGCCACTTTGGTTTTGTCTAAATGAAAGCAATGATCAGTTAGTGTTATATAAGATATAAACATTTAAAATGTTCAAAATTCCCTAATCTTTCAGAAATGTAAATTGAGACAAAGAAAGATCAGGGGTTCCCCTGGGACCACCCATTGTCCCCCCAGATCAGACAAAAATCCAGTCTTCTGAATTCCCTTTGCAAAGTTGTGTTTGCATCACTGCATGTTGATCCTCCTCCTACTGCAATGTTTTAATTATCTAAAGAATAAGGGCATTAGATATGAGGGATAACATCATGAAGGATTTCCAAACAATTCGGTAACCAGCGAAGATCACTGTTGGCTTAATTTCAATTGAGAGACAGGTCCATCTTCTACAATGAATGCATTTTACACATTTTTAAATGTTTGCCTCATTTATGACATGTTTACCTTAAAAAAATTTAATAAATGGTTTCAGGCCAGGCGCAGTGGCTCATGCCTGTAATCCCAGCACTTTGGGAGGCCGAGGTGGGTGGATCACGAGGTCAGCAGATTGAGACCATCCTGGCTAACACGGTGAAACCCCATCTCTACTAAACATACAAAAAATTAGCCAGGTGTGGTGGCAGTTGCCTGTAATCCCAGCTACTCGGGAGGCTGAGGCAGGAGAATCGCTAAAACCTGGGAGGTAGAGGTTGCAGTGAGCCGAGATCGTGCCACTGCACTCCAGCCTGGGTGACAGAGAGAGACTCCGTCTCAAAAAAAAAAAAAAAATGATTTCATAAAGATGGGTTTTCTCTTATCCTGCCCAATCTTAACAGATGTTTGAAACCGACTCCCATAAAAAGTAGGCTTTGTAATCGAGTCCCAGAAAGTCTGAGGCTGTCTAGGTCTGCCAGATGCTCCTGTTCAGTGACCTTGATAGTAAACAGGAAAGGAAAAGGCAGCTCCATTTGCCTGAAGGCTTTTAACAGAGCTGGTGGGGGGCTGCTCCACTGCCCCAGACCCTGAAAGAGAGTTGGGGTCCAAGCCTGGGCAGAGGCCTTTCTGAAGTGAGAGGCTTTGTGGTAGGCACAGCCAGACACCATTGGTGGAACTGAATTTGTCATTTTACCTGGTCTAGAAATGAACCCTAAACAAAAATCTTCAAGTATCAGTAACCTGAGGAGGAAGCCACTGGGGCCGTTGAAGTGCTTGGTGTTGAAACGTCTACATTGGAGAGTGACACCGCCAGGTGTGCCTGTTGGCTTGGTTGATTCTTCTTGCCGATATGCAGCCTGGACTTTTCAATGCAGAAAGCAGAGGCTCCTGACTCCAGAGATATCTTTCAGGCAGTGATTTCCTTTAAAAGAAAATAAATAGTTTCAAAATATAGTGAATAAACTTGCATGTGAATAAACTTGGAAAGCACATTAGCCTATATTACCAAGTTGTATTTGAGGACACTCATTTCAGGGAGTAAATTTTTAACATGTGTTCAAGGGTGATAAGAATTGTGACTATTCTCTGACTCCTCTATGTACATAAATTACAGGATAGTCGGGTATTGACATGGAGATCAGGGACAGAGCAAACTCAGTTTCATCATGGGCTCACTTACATGTCAATGCCAGACCAGGGCTGTTTGATTACTTTGCTCTTGTCTGAGATCCCAGGGCAAATAAGAACAAACAGACGTATTTGTGAATGTAGAATTTCTTTCTCTTACTCATATGTACATGCATATGTATATGTGTGTATAATTTAACAGATGATATATCAGAATATGAGCATTCTAGAACTCTTATTTTATAGTGCATTTTGTGCAGTAGTGACTGTAACGATGGTTTAACATTTGGATAGCGATGTGAAATAATGAATAAAACGGTTTATGAGGCCTTGGGTGGAATGTCTCCAATTATATTTATCGATTCCAAAGGAAAATATCTAAACCATTTCAACTGTGTTGATCCTTTTTAGGCCAAATCTTCTTCTGGCCCTATTGGCTCTACCGAACCAGATCAACTCAAGGTGCAGCCTCAGTTGGGCACTGTCTCCTTGTGGCCGTGCTCCAGGGGAAAGGCATCTTCTTCAGCTGGGACAGTTGTCACTATTCACATTTGGTAGCAAGTGAGAAAACGGATTTGTCCTTTAATTGGACAAGCACTGTTGACAGGGTGATAGATTTGCTGGCTGTCTAAAGTGCACATCTGGTATTTTCCACTGCCTGGCATCCCTTCCCATCCTCTTCTGGACACAGCACTTTTTTCCTAAGGAGCAATGCCTCTTCCACTCCATAGTGTGGTCTAAGATTGGCCGTTCCCTGTTTTTCGTCTTCCTGGCTGGAGTGGTTAACACAGGGGCAAGCATAGGCCCCAGGGGACTATGCTCTGGGGGGACTGTGGACTCTGGGAGGAAGACCATCTCTTTTTCTAGATTCACCAGGCCGAGAAGATGAAAACTGGATCTTTTGGTGGTCATGCGTCACCCTTCCCTGCTGCATGAAAGAAAGCTGTCCATATTATCAGAAAATAGTATCAGCTCATTGAAAGAACAGATGCTGAGAGATACAGAGAAAATTTTGACTGGGTCATTTGAGTCCCTCGACTCTAGAAGTCAGCACCAACTTTAAACTTCCCACTTAGTGTGAGCGAATAAATTCTCTTTTTGGCTTAAACTAGTTTGGGTTTTGCTGGGCACTTGCTACTGAAATAATTCAGGATAATACACCATGTTACAGTATCACTAATAGTTGTGCATATCATGTTTATGACACTATTTAAAATCATCAACTCTAAGTACATTGTGGACATTTCTAGAAACCTCTAGAAGAAATCAGTAGCAAATTTTCCCATACTCTTTCTTCCCTTCTCTTCCTTTTTTCTCATGGTAGATATCAGAATATTGTCTGCAAATATCACCAGCACTCACCACCCAATTCAAATCCATCTACTTAGAAATATATGTTCTTTTTTAATGTAGGATTTTATTTTATTTTATTTTATTTGAGACAGAGTCTTGCTCTGTCGCCCAAGCTAGAGTGCAGTGGCGCAAGCTTGGCTCACTGCAAGCTCCACCTCCCGGGTTCATGCCATTCTCCTGCCTCAGCCTCCGGAGTAGCTGGGACCACCACAGGTGCCCGCCACCATGCCCGACTAATTTTTTGTATTTTTTAGTAGAGACGGGGTTTCACTGTGTTAGCCAGGATGGTCTCGATCTCCTGACCTCATGATCCACCTGCCTCGGCCTCCCAAAGTGCTGGGATTACAGGTGTGAACCACCGCGCCTAGCATAATGTAGGATTTTTAAAGACAGCAAAGAGAGTGTATTACAAAAAAAAAAACCAGTATATTAAGTCATTCACTTAAGGATTTTATAAATGCACACAGTAAAAAACTGTTGTAAGATCCAAGCTTTTTCAATCGGTATTATGTCAGGGTGCCCCTAGAATACTAAGTCCTGCCTTGGCTCAATCACTGACCCCCCTGTAAGTGAATTCTAAACTGGAGGAGGGTGAGAGGTGCACCTCACCACTCCATCATTATAGCCGCCACCACATTGGAGTCAAACCTCAGCGCAGGAGCAGAGTAAACTGAAGAATTTACTTCCCTTTTGTTAGTTTAGTTTTTTTTCTTCTTTTTTTCCAAAAGCACTGAGTGCCTACTGCTGAGTATTGCCATGCCAAATTTAAAATTGAGCATTTTCACCTTGGATGATGTAAATTACATGCTTTGGAAAAGTGCCATCTGAACTGCATTTCTGTTTAAATCTAGTTTTCCCCTCATATTTGTTACACTTACAATCATTCATGAAAGTGTTCAGGGTTCTTGCAAGGTTGTGTGTTTGTCAGAATGATGAAACTCTGCCTCGTATCTGTCCGTGTGTTGTATACAAGTTCTACCTCAATTAGAAACAACACAACAAGAGCAACTACAAATGCACACTTAAGGGCAGTGTGTCCCTAATAAGAGAATTTGCAGCTGGCTTCTTTAATGAAGTCACCCACAGCTTTTGGGTTTGGGAATAGAGGGAGGCATGTCATTGGGCCCTTCGCAGGTCTCCTCTGACTCCTGTCTGTGGAGTCTCCCTCTTCTCTCATGAATACACTGTAACTTAAACCATTGCTTCACAAGAGCCTTGCAGTCAATAACACACCTATCTGGACCTCAGCAAGATTCCAAATTAGTCCATGGCATATACTAGGAAGCTATAAAAGGGAAAATATTTAGTGAGCATTGGAGAATTAAAAATCTTTTTTCTTTGTCGTCTGTATTAGTCAGGATTCTCTAGGGGGACAGAGCTAATGGGATGCATGTGTATATAAAGGGGAGTTTTTTAAGGAGTGTTGACACACGTGATCACAAAGTGAAGTCCCACAATAGGATGTCTGCAATCTGAGGAGCCAGGAAGCCAGTATGAGTCCCAAAATCTCAAAAGTAAGGAGACTGACAGTGCAGCCTTGGACACTGTCTCCTTGTGGCCATGCTCCTGGGGAAGGGCATCTTCTTCAGCTGGGACAGTTGTCACTTCAGCTGGGACAGTCTGTTGCCGACAGCCCGAGAGCCCCTGGCAAACCACTGGTGGAAGTCCAAGAGTCCAAAAACTGAAGAACTTGGAGTCAGATATTTGAGGGCAGGAAGCATCCAGCACGGGAGAAAGATCAGGCCAGAAAACTTAGCTAGTCTAGTCCTTCCACGTTCCTCTGCCTGCGTTTATCCTAGTTGCACTGGCCGCTAATTAGATTGTGCCCACCCAGACTGAAGGTGGGTCTGCCTTTCCCAGTCCATGGACTCAAATGTTAATCTCCTTTGGCAGCACCCTCACAGACACACCCAGGAACCATACTTTGCATCCTTCAGTCCAATTAAGTTGATTCTCAATATTAACCATCACAGTCCTGTCTTTCTTCTTCTTGTTGCTTAAGCATTGTTCATGAGACTTTAAAGTCCTCTGTCTTTCAATATCTATGAGGTTAGGCAACCTGGTGATTATTTGCGACCATTGTAGTCTTGAGACATATTTTTCTTTCCTTCACTTGTTTATGTGGGTGCTGTACCTAAAATGCTACTGAGAGCCAAAGAAGGGATTTTTGCCACACCTGCTATGTGTGGCACAGTAGACTCTTAGCTTTTCTAGACATCTAAGTGTAGGTGCTAGATATCTAAGTGTCTAGCACCTACATTTAGATATCTAGAAAAGCTAAGAGCCTACAGTGCTTATGGGTGGGTGCTAAGCTCCAAGAACTCAAATGCTGACAAACAGAATATAGAGAGGACTTCAGATAACTAATCTTTCTACATGGGGAACAAGTTGCTGAGTGTCTTCTGCTGCAATCATGATTGGGGTAAGGAGGGTCCTGAAACTGGGGGAATATTAGGAAGTGTTGTGCAAGGGAAGGAGATAATTGGAAACTATTGATGTGGTGGACAAATATGTCCCCCTTTAAGAAAAGTGTGAAGCTTCACGTTACCTGTCCCTCAAACAGCTCTTGGGTATCACTAGGATAAAAATATCTTGCAAATCTACAACCAGATTGGCCGTGGCCTTTATGGGTTGCCCCACAGTTTAGATACGTGCCCCAGCAGGGGTCCAGGGTGAGTCAACCATGAACATTATGTCTGTGAACACCTGGCCTCTACTATAGGAGCAAGATTAGAATGATTAGTTTTTTTAATAGATAAGCAAGACCACTTCACAGACATTGAAATAATCTAACAGGGCTATTTAGTCTGCAGAATCAAATCCTTTTAAAAGGAGATCCTGAAAGGAGCTTCAGGTAAGATAGACTCCAAATCTGAATATCGTCAATGGTATAGTGAACAAACCTCTAATGCCCTGAATACAAGGGCCCTGGATCTTTCCAAATCTAGCTACCTAATTTTGTTATGTCATGTTTTTGCTCGCCAGGACCTACTGTCTTATAATGTCTGGGCTTTCCCTTTTGTCCTTTTCTTTCTTTCACTGGCAGCTTCTCTCCCCTCACCAGCTTACTCTCCTCTCCTCCATTGCCCCATTGCTGAAGGATGGGGTTACTCAGCCTAGTCTTGGACCCTGCTCTCTATTTGTCCTCTCTGGGCACTATCTTGTTCACTCTTCTGTCTGGGAAGCATGCCTGGCACAAGCTGGCTTTCAAATACCTGGGGGAATGAATGAGTGAGTGAATAAAGGCAAGAGAGTTCCAGAGCTGGGTGATCGTTAGGAGACAATGCAGCCATAGAGTATGTGCATGCACGCACACACACATACATGCACACCACACAGATGTGCATACACATCACACATGCATGCACACCACCTCCTCACATATCACACACCACACACACATCACATCCACGCGCACATACATGTACCCTCACACTATACACCTCCTTACACCTCACACACCACACACATGCAAACCACATACATGCACACCACACACATGCACATACTCATCACACATGTGTGCATACCACACAATCACACACATGCACACACACATGCATACATAAGCACACTCACACTACAACACACCATGCACCTCCTCATATATCACACACCACACACATCACACCCACACACACATACATGTGCACTCACACTATACACCACCACACACTGCACACACCACACATACATGCACACATACACCATACACCTCCACACTTCATAAACCTCACAGCCGTCACACCCACACATACATGTGCACACACACCATGCAACTCCACACACACCACACACAACACACACATATGCATACCTACTCTATGCACCTCCACACACACATAACACACACATATACACACATACACACCATGCACCTCCACGCACATCACACACCACACACAGAGCACACGCCCACATGCACACACACACCACACACACCCACAAGCACACATGCACCACGCCTCCATATATGCCACATACACCACACACATGCACACAAACATACCCCTTCACACCCCACATACACACATCCCACACACTCACACCCACACATACCACAAACACACACCACATACACACCACACACACAAATCCCTCCCCCCCCACTCTCACCTCACACACACAGAGCTGTCACTTCATCACTAAGAAGAGAAGTTGTGTTTTCTGTACAGCCTTTCCTTTGCACTGTGAGAATGCCACATCTAGAACTTTCGGATAGGGGACCCTCAATACCACATAAATCTGTTGACAGATCAGAGGGGCTTACAAAAGAAATCATGACGAAGGGACCAAAGAAATGGATTTATCAGCCAAATTAAACATGCTCGATGCATCCAGCTTTCCCAGAACGCTGTGCAGCATGAGCAAGAGAGGCTGTATAGAACCTAGAACATAGAGTTAGGACAGAGGTGAGTTCCTGAACGGTGTGCATGGATTGGTGAGTGGAGGGCAGAGCCTGAATGGAAGCTTGAGGCCCGTTAGCCTGAGGAACTGCCCTCCCGGGGCTCTCATGGCGGTGCTTTAATTGTTGGATGGGAAAATCTACCAAAGGCAGATATGAGAATTAGAGTTTGCTGCTTCCAATATTTCTTAATTTTCAAGTGAGGTCCATATTCTGAAAGTCTTTGAAAGAGGGGAGGAGCTTGCTGGAGAAGTGTTATTATTTTTTAATGTTTATTCTCATTTCTTACTAATCATGAGGCTCAAACTCAAGTTTCTATGAGCCTCAAATTCAGCATAGATGGTCAGAGGTTCAGATGAAATAAAGTTTTTCAGAGAATGAAGTGTGAATGGGTAGTTTCCTCCATATCTATACTGTATTAGTTTACTATTGCTGCTGTAATGAATTACTAGAAGCCTAGCAGTTTAAGCAACACAAATGCATTATCTTAGTAGTTCTATAGCATAGAAATAGGGCACTGGTCACACCGGGCTAAAATCAAAGGGTTGCTACAGCTGTGTCCCATTCTGGAGGCTCTGGGGAGAAATCCACTTTCCCACCTTTTCTAGCTGCTAGAGGCTGCCCGTATTCCTGGGCTCCTGGGCCCCTTTGTTCATCTCCAAAGCCATCAAGCTGCAGCTCTCTGTGCCTTTCTTGGGTAGTCACATTTCCCTCTGCTCTTACCCTCTGCCTCCCTCTTCCACATTTAAGGGCCCTTGGGATTGCAATGGCCTCACTGGATAGTCCAGAACAACCTCCCTATTTTAACGTCAGCTGATCTGCATCCTTGATTCCATCTGCAACCGGAATTCTGCTTTGCCGTGTACCGACCTCTTCACAATTTCTGGGGATTAGGACGTGGGCACCTGTGGGAGGGGCATGACCCTATTGACCACATCCATTCTGGAAGTCTACAGGGAGGTGAGCAGATCCAGGCAGAACAGGGCCTTTCAACAGCTTCCCAGCTCTGGACTGGAGGGCCAGGCTCTCCAGTGACCTGTGCCATTTTGAAACCCATATTGAGTTCATATTAGTCTTGAATGCTCAGACTTGACATACATTATCTTAGTTTATTTCACTCACACACTCTCATCCACACAAAACAAAAACAAACAAACCATAAAAACACAGTGTGGCGCAGTTCTTCACAGTCAGGGTTCCAACAGGAAAGGAAGGCCGGTTCCAATTAGGAGTGAGTCTTTACCAACGGGCTAAGCTCTGATCTGCTCAGGGGGTGAAGGTTCCAGGTTCTAGAAGCAGCTGGGCTACCACCACCCAGAAAGGCTGAGGTGAGGACAGATTGTCTCAGTTTTTCAGGAGAGAACGTCCTTTGATGCAGGGTGCCTTGAGAGAACAGTTTCTTTGAAGGGACACATTGAGCCCAAGAACCTTCACAGGGAGGAAGCCAGAAAGCCGAATTCTCAGATGCCACTCTCCTCTGTTACTCTTATCCATTTAATCCAGCTGGAAGCCAGGTCATGGCTTGGCCTGGAAGCAGAGTGGCCGCGGGCAGGGACCTGGGGGCACCCAAGAGGCCTCGGGTGCATCTCAGAGATGAGGAAACCCAGGGACAGAGAAATGAGGTCCATTCCTAAGGTTCAATAGTCAGGATGTCTGGAGGCTGGGGTTGGAGGCCCAGCAGTTTAATTCCAGAGTGTTGGTCTCTCTAGGGTATCACATCAGCCATAGGAGGAGTCCTTTTTTGTGCATCTGTTATAACAATGGGAAGGAGACAGAGTGCGGCAGGAAGCACTCTTCCCCCAGGAAACTGAGAAGGTGCCCAGTGAAAGCCAGAATCAGAGTAAGAGCTAAGGAGCAGCGAATGCGGGGAAAGGACACTTTGGGGAGAATCCCTGCATCAGAAATGCATGTGACAATCAACAGAGGCAAAGGAGCCTGTGGGACTCACATTCCCCTGCAGTGATCGGAGCACATTGCAAACAAGGTGACAAAGGGCGCCAGTTCTTCGGTTCTGCCTGGCAGCTGCAAGGGCAGGGATCAATGAATGCCCTCGGTTGCTCTGAGCTGCAGTGTTCAGGGTGGGGACGCCTGGGTAGCCAGGGCTGAGTGGGCCCAGAAGGGACTCCGTTTCTAGCAATGGCCCTGACTTAAATCTTGGGTGAGCAACTCTAGGAAGGTACCAAACCCACATGACTTTAATTGGCAGCGACCTAGAAAGTGCTTATGAAGACTTGGGGTCCTCATATATTTACGATTCTTTAAACAGATTTGAAGCTCCCAGCAAAACTTCTGCAACTGTACACAGTATTAATAAAATTGTACTCCGATCACAAATTAAACATGGGTTTGGATGGAAGAGCTCTAAATAATTCTCCATAATGACCTGATTAATTATGAAATGACCTGTTGTGATATATCTGGATAAATAGCACCTCTAGCTCCTGGAAACTTAACTTTCATCTTGATAAAATTAAAACAATAAAAAAAATCCTGTACTTCTATGATCATGGATGTCAAATAAAAAATTTCAACATTTCGAATCTGAAAGGCAACATTTAGAATTTTGTGGAAGGGCCTTCCTCTTCCGGCTCATTTTATGAGTACATATTCCATAATGAAAAGAAAATGTCATGCTCCTATAACAACAATAATCTTTCTGCATATTTTCTTTTTTCTTGAGCCTGTTTGTTTAGGTTGAAGGTGTTTCTAATAAGCTATGTTTGATATGAATATCTGGAAAGATCAATGCAGCTTATCTCCTTGCATTAAGATTCCATATATGTGTTCCCCCTTCTACTGAATAAAGCAGTTTAGGCTTTTTCCTAGTGTAATCAATAAAATGAAATCTAAAAAAGAGAAAAAAATTACTAAGATGTCCTTGTTTAGCTGCTGAATGCAGATGACTTTTCTTAAAGCAAGAGAACGTTCTTAAAAGCAGTTTTCATTGATTTCTAAAAGCAAATATATGTATTTTTTAAGATGGAAAAAAATAGCATGACCCAGCCAAGTCAATGACACTATAGTGCTATGTTATTTATAAGATCATGTATCCATTCATTCCCATGAGTAAGGCAAAAATATAATCTAAGGTGCTACTGCTCCTTAGGTTAAAAAGGGGGCATACACCAGCATGCATGGGGATTGTCTGAGACTATACAATGCCTGACATCTGTTTTCTTTCTTAAAAAATAAATTCAATATATTTTAAGATTTCAGCAGTATTAAATGCAAAGATGGCTCATATTTCAAGGTGAAAGCCCTCTGTTGACTAAAGATGCTTCCATTTTTATTGCAATTGTGGTTCTTGCCTTTTTTGGTAAACTTTTTCCATCAGAAGCTGGTGGATGGAAGTATTTATAGTTCAGTTTCATTTAACTATGTTCATTTGTACTGATCTGAGACAGATTTATATGATCATAGATTTCTGGTGTCACTGTTGTATTATTTATATTTCTATAAATTAAGGCCATTATTATCAAAGATGGCCCCTGACAATAGGAGGCGGCTGTTGGAAATAGTGTTTAATATTTTCATAGCCCTGATGAATTCTCTATGGATTGTATCCTGATGCAGACTAAGAAATCATTGTCTTTGCTGGAAAAAAGGAGATCTTGAGTAATAATAATAAGTCACTAATGAAAGACAAAAATTTCAGGGCTATTTGTAGACACTGGTTTTTAATCTTCCTAATGATAGCCCCTGACGATAAATAGATGAGTGGGATAATGTATGGCTGAGAACACCAACAAGCCGAGCTTCTCTCCCTCCCCCTGCCTGAGATTAGCCTCTAGGACACATTCACATCATGCATTTTCAATCTTCCTTTTATCTCTGTATTGGAGTGCGATGTCTCCACCAAGCAGTTTTAAGCAAGGGCTTTATGACAGATGGGGTACAGGAAAGGCTTTAGCTCTCTGGCACCAATAAAACAATCAAACTTAATTGGTGACTTCAGTATAAAACAGTTTATTTGTGACTTAAGGTTACTGCAAATTAATAATTAGGTTTAGAGGATGGGTACAGAAGAGACTAAGGAAAAATGGTTCTGTCAGACTGCTTTTAAACATCTCTTGATAGAACCAGTCTGGCTGGAAAAGCTTGAATCCTGGTGCTCTCATGCCCTAGTTGTGTGATATTGGTAAGTTGCATAAACTCAGTGGGCCTCAGCTTTTCTGTCTGTGAAATCGGCATGTTGATGTCACAGGGTGAGGAGCTTAGATTCTAAAATAAATTAATATGAATTAAATTAAGATTGCTAAAATACATTCATTTACCAGTTGTCTATCTAGCACATAGTAACACAATGAGCTTTTATGAAAACATAAGAATATTTGTCAGTGAAACAATTAGACTTGTGAGCATAAAACTTGTACTACGTGTTTGTTAGCTGTCGCTAACAGTTATATCCTAAAAAAAAAATTTCTATATTATCCAAATTGGCTTTCTTTCCTATTTAGGTTAAGCTACATGAGTGATCATTCATAAACATGCAGCAACACTCTCTGGTGTAAATGTTGAAAACATCTAAACTCTGTAAATAAGAAGAAAACCTAATATATTTAGTGTTTATGATTTAGTGTTCGTTAAAGCACCACTTACCATTACATGAATTGCAAGCAGAATAGGAGGTGTGTACCCACTGGGTCAAACGGCTCTGGTTTGAGAAAGCAAAGACTAATGACGGTACAGGTGCTCTTGCCCAGGGAGACACACAGGCTAAGGGAAAGGTCTGGGCTTCGGTGTGAGGTGTGACTGCATCCTAATCCCAGCTCTGCCTCTAGCAGCCTTGTGCCCCTGGAGAACATGCCAGGCCTGTGATGGATGCCTGCTCTCCCCGGCCTCTCCTCCCCCACCATCACAACGCAGCTCCAGAAGGCTCTTGCAGTCCTGTTAGACCCAGGGGAAATTTGAATGTCCTGCAAAGGTCGTGCCCAAGAGGTAAGAGGTGAGGGAGATCCCAGGGCCGCCAGAGTGCTGCCTTGCAGACATACCCTCTCCCAGTCCCAGATGTGGCCCCAGACTTTGTCATCTCAGGTGTACCCTAAGCTCAGAGTAAAAAAATGATAGAAAGGAAAGGGGGCCATGAGTGACAGTCTGTCTCAAAAGAGACAGGTTTAGATTTTTATGTGGGAATCTGAGAGAAACTAAAATTTGTGTTGAAACATTCTTATTATGGAAAGCTGGACCCACTGCTTGAGGCTGGAAACCTATGGTTTTGAGACAGTAGCAGAAGAGACCCCCAGGTGGCTCTGGACTCTACCTCTCCTCCGCAGCTGTGCCCCAGAGCAGCCAAAGAGATGGCAATCGCTCTCATTCAGTCACACCTATGTGTGAAGCATACGAATGCCTTGGGAAATATGCTGTATGATGATATCTTTTTAGCTATAATTTATTTTCATCTTAACATTCTTCGCAGTCTGAGACTTTCCTTCCCTATTAGGTTATGGGTCAAGATCTGCTAGAATTAACTCTCTGGAGGATAAGTTAATATTTAGTCAGAAAAAAATTACTAGAAAAATGGGTAAAGATATTGTAGGACTTGCATTTAAGGGTAAGTTTTAGAAAGGTAGATATATCAGAAGCTAAGAGATAAATCAAGTAAATATTAGTTTCATAGTCTTATTCTGATGTGTGTGCCTAATCACTGTATAATTTTTTTGTATAAGAATTCATGTGTAGTAGCAGATGTGGAATTTGCCTTATAAGAACACTTAGGGACTCATGGATCTTTGTGGATTAAGGGGAAATGCAGGGATGTCTAGTTAGCAGTGGCTTGGAGGCAAACCATCTGGTTTTCACCTATCTTGTTTAAAAACATAATCTTGGAAAAAATCTGCAAGATATTCCATATCAGGTTGCTGGGAAGGATGCCCTGAGATCCAGGACATGGTGCTAGGATGATCTTATGAAGCAATCTGATCATGACACCCGCACCTCACATTGTATACCTCTGTGGCTCAATATTTTTGAGAGAGCCCACCCTTGTTCTCACAAGGCACCCCACTCTCTCCAGAACAGGCTTCAGGTCTCTTCCTGGGGCCACCTGCAGAGAGCACAGTGGGCCTCGTGTTCTTGTCTCTGCCTTGCTGTGCCTCCTGTGTCATCCCTGTCTGATTCAGGACTCTGATCTCTGTAGCTCCTGCCCTTGGACTGGCCCTTGGATCTGTCTCTGTCAGCATTTGACCTTTCCAGTGTTTGAAGCTCCACTTGAGTGCCTTAATCCATTTATGCTGCTATAACAAAATATCTGAGACTGGATAATTTATAGGGAACAGAAACTTACTTTCACACAGCCCTGGAAGCTGGGAAGTCCAGGATCATGGTGCTGGCTGGTTTGTTTGTCAGGTGAGAGCCCAGTCTCTCTGTTTCCAAGATGGTACCTTGAATGCTGTGTCTTCACGTGGTGGAAGGCAGAGGGCCAAAGAGGGCTGAATGCTATGTAAAGCCTCTGTTATTAATATAAAGGCTCTCATCCCATTGACAAGAGAGGAGCCCTCGTGACCTAATCATCTCCTAAAGGCCCCACCTCTTAATACTACTGCATTGAGATTTAAGTTTCAATAGGAACTTTGGAGAGGACACAAGCATTCAAACCATAGCATTGATCAACTAGGCTCTGGCTTGGTTTTATTCCTGAATTTATTAACATCTCATGTTCCTAACCCCTGATATAAGCCTCCGCCTGCTCCCAAGGAGAGGAACATTAACTGGGAAGTGTATGGAACAGCTGAAGTAGAAATGAATTCTCCTTTCTAAGTCCTCCTTTCATGAAGATGGTTGTCATTGCTGTTCATGTTGGCTTCAGAGAATAAGGTCCACAGCTGAGCTCACGCAAGCTTTCCAGCTACGCTCACGCTGAAGGTTTTCTTTTCTGGTCTGGGGTCCATTTTCATCAAGGAAACTATTTAGGAGGATTGAAAGGAAAATAAAGCCATCTTCAATTTCCCATCTCTGTTTTCTGATTTTATAAGTTCTTTCACAAGGTCTTATTCTACTAGTTTCTATGATTAGGTTGGAAATTACAGATTGAGAGAAAAACCCTGAAGAATTGTGTGACTTTTATTCAATTATGCATATAGTAATATCAATTGTACAGGTTTTTTTTTTTTTTTTTTTTTTTTTTTTTTTTTTGACAGTAACTTGTTCTGTAGCCCAGCCTGGAGTACAGTGGCACTATCATGGCTCACTGTAGCCTTGAACTCCTGGGCTCAAGTGATTCTCCTCCCTAACCCTCCTGAGTAGCTGGGACTACAAGTGCACACCACCATGCCTAGCTAATTACTTTTCTCTCTCTCTCTCTCTCTCTCTTTTTTTTTTTTGGCAGAGACAGGGTTTCACTATGTTGCTCAGGCTGGTCTCAAACTCCTTGCCTTCAGCTATTCTCATGCCTCATCCTCCCAAAATGCTGGCATTATGGGAGCAAACCATCATGTTCAGCCCAATGATACATTTTTGTACATGTTTTAAGTGCATTATTTTTGCATTTTTTATTTTTATTTAGTAGTCTGTTTTCCTCAGGGTAAAATGTCAAATGAAATATAATAAGAGCTTTCTCTTTAGGAGAAATATTCTGCACAGGATCCTGAGATGTGAAGTATGAGGACAGCCTTCGACTTAGTCTAGGGGGCCTCTGGTGGGTAGCACCATACGGAGCTCATGGTGAGCACCAAAAAGCAGTGAATGCCTGAAAACCATACAGAATGTTTTGTGAATGAGCTTCCTTCACCCAGGGGCATATTTCATGGCTTTCATTGGAATTTCAGAGCAATCTGAGACACTCAAAGTTTAAAAACTAGTAATCGAATACTTTGGATTTGCAGATGAGGGCTCCAGACTCACAAAAGGTTGAGTAGCAAGTTAATGTCACAGTGGATGTGGGATTCTGTGTCACTGGACTCGTCAACATGCCGTAGACCTAAGGACGTACCTCTACCAGCAAATGTAGAGGCATTGGGAGTTAGAACAATCTGTGCTATGTCTCCCCATTTTAGCTGGAAAGCATTGAGCAAGTTCACCTAAAAGCCTCAGTTTTCTTGTTCTGTAAGTGAATATAATAATGATCGCACTCACATCCAAGAGTCGCTGTGACAATCAAAAAATACATGGTGTGTGAAAACAGACATAAGCTTCCAAGTCTTGAGTAAAGATTTATGAATCATCTTGGTAGTTTTCAGACCCATTGAAGTATGAGAAAACTGAGGCTCCAAAGGATATGTAACCAAGCCCGTGCATCTTCCAACACTAAGCCACAATCCTTTGCAGCCAGCGCTAAGCTGTCCCTGTTTATTTAATTCACTTCTATTTCCCCAGAAACTGGTATTGCTCACTTCATTAAAGAGAGCGGAGAAAGGATTCTGGCACACACACACTCTTTAACATGTGTTTTTTGTCCTTATCCTATTGACTCAACATGCAGATATCCCTGCCAGAAATGTCCAATTGTACCTTTGTCTAAAGAAGATTTTCTATTGATCTTCATATAATTAGCTAGTTTGAACTATGGTTTTGTCATGATTCCTGTCTTGATCTAATGAGCTACTGCAGTTGAAGCAGCATGGATCTGAAATCATAATTGCTGGTGTGCAGAAGGCTTTCTTGTGCAGGTCTGTGTGCTAGATGGAGGCACTTCTGAGCATTGCAAACCATCAGCAGCTTACACTGTGCCTGCTAAATTGGCTCCAAATTCTAGAAATGCCTTTGAATTTGACACCAGAAATATCCTGGCGTTCAAACCTTGGTGCAGTCACATTTAGCTTTGTGACCTTAGGCAACGGCATTAATCTCTCTAAACCTCATTTTCCTTATCTGCAGAATAGGCAAGGCTCTGAGGATGAAAGGATGAGATAGCTGTCTGGGGAGCTACATACAGACACAGCACTAGCTTGGTACCCGGGCACATGGGAGGTCAAACCTTCTGTTTTCTTTCCCTTCGTGTGCATTCGAAGGGAACGCACACGGCAATTTTGGCTGAGAAAACGGATTTCCTCTTCTCTGTGCCATTTCCCACTAAGACGCAGACGTTCTCTTCTCCACTTCCCATTCTGACATTTTTCCCTCCCTCTCCCCCTTCCGTCCTCCTTGCTTTCCTCCCTCCTTTCCTTCCCTCCCTCCCTTCCTTCTTCCCTTTTCTTATTTCCTTCCTTTGGTTTTGAATTTCACGTGGAATTCCTTGAAGTGTATTCACCAAACATGATCAAGGAAAGCCAGACAGGGGATGGCATGTGGTCCCACTTTGGAGGAGGGTAGAAGTGAGTTATGTCCGAGGCTTAAGGAGAATGAAAGCAAAACCAGAGAACTATTAAAGCCTGCAATTTGACGAAATGGTAGAAAACCTAAGTCCAAATGGGAGTGTGCCTGTGAACCTCAGTGTGTGGGGTAAGAATGAGCAGGACTCCAGGAGCTGAGGAGGGACAGATGGAGGACGGCTAGGTCTCCCCAGCTCCTTTCTCATGGCCATAATTCTCCCTGTGGGGAATTTTAGTGACTTGTAACTTTCTTGGTTGGACAATAATTCCTATGGCTTATTCTGTAGTGTGAGCACTTAGCCTGAATTCATTTTCTTTTTTCCTATGCTACTGTTCTGGGGGCCCTGGAGCCTTATAATTAATTAGTGGTTAGTGCTGCCTTTGAAATTCAGATTACCTTTTCTGCAGGTTTACACTTTAGAGTCTAGAAAGCTTTCTCTTTCTCTTTCTTTTCTTTCTTTATTATTTATTTATTTTTTTGCCTATACTGCTTTATCATCAGGTCTTGATAATAGCAGGTTGGCATTTATTTTCTAGCTTTAAAGATGAGTTTTGAACCGTGGTTTACTTTTCCGTGGGAGCCTGCAGGCTTTGCATATGTGTGAAGCAATCCCATGTGGTTGTAGAACCACAGTTTCAAAGGCTACCGAGCTCTGTTCCCAGAGCTCATAGCTATGAAGCTGTCAGGAAAGCTCTTATAGTGAGGAAGCTGTCCCATCTCCTTCTGTGGTTGTAGGATGAAATTAATTAATTTTGAAGAAATATAAATGTCATAGCTTACCATTATAATCAGGACAAACATTAATATCAGCTTCCTTAATCACCCCAACCTAACTCTAAAGAAAATCTTTGCAGAGTTGCATTTGTGGGATATGACAAATTTCTAAGAACACAAAAACACATAAGTTGACATTTAAAAATTTTTTTAACCATTTTGATACAACTTCAACTGACTTCCAAAATCTTCAGAGCTAGGAATGTTATGGAACCAAATTAAAAGCACAGATATTGCAGCTTGCAGATAAGTCTTCTTTTCAGTAATGTGCTATTTTTGTCTCCTTAAAAAATCACACTGTCTATAAATTTAGAGGGTAGAGTTTATTTCTTGTAAAGGGTTATAGCCTACAAGGTTGCATCCCGCACACTGGGAAGTGTAGCTTCTAGGAAAGACCAGAGACAGGCACTTTGGAGGAGAAGAGGTCGGGACAGGAGCTTTAAGCCAAACTGGTTGGCTAACATACATATTCAACAGGTTAAAGGAAGGGCCATGAATATTCATGAAGGTAGTCCTAATGCATTCACACCAAAGAAACATGCATGTTACATACAAGCCACATTTACCTTGGGGAGTAGACTCATATTTAAATGTATTTTAATTAGATCTCATATGTTGAAAGGTCATTTCAGGACACAAAGGCATTTAAGTGGACAGCCTCTGTAAACCAGCCAGAACTAGCCCATGGTTGGTGGTCTTCTTATCAGGAGAAAGTGATTTAAATCAGTCTCCTGTCCAACCAAAGCCGTAGTTACAGCAGGTGGAACAGGGGTTTCAGTGTCTCATGGCTGGGGAGCTGCAGCTGCTTCAACATGGCTTATCTTGAGGCCAGTGCTTGTTTAGCTGTTAGAGAAAAAGAAAAAAACCTGTGGCAGTTGGAACAGACTTTACGCTTTACATCTGTGTGCCTGACTTAACCCTTGCCTGGCATGGCTTGTTTATAATTTGGTATCTTATAGTCTCAAAGAGTTTGTTCTTTCAGTCTTTTGGTCTCTATTTTGAAATTAACACTGATCGGTTTGGGGTTCAAACTGCAAAATGGAGGGGGTATAACGAGGTGTGTCCAGCTTTCTGTCTAGTCATGGATGTGAATTCACTTTCAAGGTTTCTTGGGGGTCCCCTTGGCAAATAGGGAATCTGTTCAGTCAGTTGTGGGGGGTTAGGATTATATTTTTATATACACTTTATATATATAATATAATACATATTTTATATTAGATTTCTATTATCTCTCCAAGCTGCCATATGGCTCACATGGCATCTTCTGAAAAGCGTTCTTATTGCAAAGTTAGTAAGGAGTGGAATTTGGGGAGTAAGGCACAGCTCACTTGCCCCAAATACCTTTACACACTGGAAATTACCACCACGAATTTCCTTCATTGTGCTAATTTTGTGTCTCCAGGAGGAACAGGCATGTCAGCACATTAGAACCCATGGGCCATCAAATTCATAAGGATGAGGGATCAAGACAGCAGAAAGAGTTTAATGACCAAACTGTCTCCCACCCCAAACTTTGTGAAATGACAAAAGTGTGGTAGTTAGAAAGAACATATTAACTCTGGGAAATAAGAAAAAATGGTCTTTAATTGTAGATTGTCTGAAAGTTTGAAAAACTCTAGAAACTAGAGAAAGGAAGGGACTGTATAAATAAGAGTCAGAAAACCACAGTCAAAAATACACAGCCCCTGGCTCCTGGTATGCCTTTGATTGCACATGTTCCTGCACTTCACTGCAGGCTCTTGGGGTGGGGTGTGTACTCTCCTCACACTTGTGTCTTCATCTGTTAGCCCTTCACCTCCACAGCACTCCACAGTGCTTGGAAGTTAAAGTGAATAAACACTTTCTCAAAATTTGTCCAAAGCTCTCCTGAATACTTACCTCAATCCTTTCTTCCTGGAAACTGTGTAGTGGGTTTTCCCCTAAATTCAGCTTAGGTTTAAAAAAGTCTAGTCATGCGTCTTATTTTCTTTTCTCTTTTCTTTCTTTCTTTTCTTTTCTTTTCTTTTTTTTTTTGAGACAGGGTCTCCCTCTGTCACCCAGGCTGGAGTGCAGTGGCGTGATCTTGGGCCACTGCAACCTCCCCCTGCCAGGTTCAAGCGATTCTCCTGCTTCAGCCTCCTGAGTAGCTGGGATTACAGGCACGCGCCATCACAGCCTGGCTAATTTTTGTATTTTTAGTAGCGATGGGTTTTCACCATATTGATCAGGCTGGTCTCAAACTCCCAACCTCAGGTGATCCATCCACGTTGGCCTCCCAAAGTGCTGGGATTAAAGGTGTGAGTCACCATGCCAGCCTACTTTCCTAAGAATTTCCTAAAACTCTTTTTTATTGTATTGGCTGTTGGAACTTTGAGTGTGATAAGCTATTTAGAATCCAAAAGCTAATACAGATATGCAATACAGAGGGCTAGTAGTAATGGATGTGAAGCTCACTTTGAAACAGATATCAATAATCTCTATTTTGCAAAATAATCTGACATGGTTCCTTGATTCCATGATCTATGTAAGTTTTTCAAAATGCATTCCTGGTGTTCAAGAGGCAACCAAATTACCTGCATTAGTTGCACACTTACTGCATGATTGATAATGTGCTAGTTAGAGAAACAAAACTTAAATACTGGTAAATGATGAGTCTCCTCTAACTGCAGACTGGAAGTTCCACAGAACATTTCAATATCAAAGTATCTTCAAATCATCTTGGCCATCTCCCAAGTTCAAGTGCTGCCCTGGACCACAGGGTGCACCTGCGCTGCCACCAGCCTATTCCTTCTCTCTGGTTCCGTGGCATAGCTCAGTATTCAGGGTGGCATCACCCAGCTGACCATCTGTGAATTCTCCTAGATTGTGTCCTCTGCCGATTCTTCTCTCCCAGCCATCACCAGCTAATGCTCCTTCCTTTAAAAAACCTTCCCATTTTCATGTCTACCACTGTTGTACATCAGACCACATCACTTGCTCAGACCATTTTGAGAACCAGTTAACCTGTTTCCCTACCTTTCTTCTGGCCCCTTAAATTAATCCCCCAAACTGCATCCTGTATAATCCTTCTAAAATGCAAATGTGACTTAAAATTATGCAGTGGCCAGTCATTGCTCTGAGGGTTAAGTCTCTGACTTGGTCCCATCTCCTGCTATAACCCATCTTGATTTTCACACTTCAGTTAACACTAAATTGTATTCCCCCTCCCCCACCACACACACACACACACACACACACACACATGCACACACAATTTTATGCCCCAGTGCCTAGCTCTTGCTCCCTTTATCTAGAATTTGTAGCCTTCCCCTTTGTTTTGTTTTGTTTTGTTTTTGAGTAGGGGTTTCATTCTGTCTTCCAAGCTGGAGTGCAGTGACACAATCATGGCTCACTCCAGCCTTAAACTCTTGGCCTCAAGCGATCATCCCACTTCAGCCTCCTGAGTTACTGGGACCACAGATGTAAGCCACTACACCCAGCCCCTTTTGTTAATATTTACAAATTCTATTTCCTCCTTAGAGACTCAGATTTCATGTTATCTCTTCCAGGAAGCCTTCCGTGAACCAAGATAGGACAACAGCCGCTTGTCTGAGTTTTCATAGTGCCTGGGTTACTTGGTAACTTAACATTTGTCATTGTACGATTGAATTATTTCTTTCTTCTTTTGGGTCCTGCAGTTCACTGTGAACTCCTCATGGATGCTGGCTGATTTTTGCTTATTTGGGAATTTCCAGAACCTATCATACTGCTTGGATGAAGGATACTCTAAATATTTTGCTGAACTAAAGTAAATTGATTTTTTTGAACAAGTGTCATACCTGGATGCACCTTGTTTTATAATGATGGAAGTAAACTCGAATGCAGGCATCATTTCACTGCTCTTCACACAGTGCTGTGAAATGGAAAGACGGTTTCTTGGTTTGGGGGAAGAGGGCTCTGAGAATTCAGAAGCAAAAGTAGGATTTTAGCATCAACTTGTCAGACTATAGGCCAGGCTCTTATCTCACACCAATAAGAATGGCTCTTATTAAAAAGTAAAAAACAAAAAACCAAAAACCCAGCAGATGCTGACGAGGTTGCAGAGAAAAGAGAATGATTATACACTGCTGATGGGAGTATAAATTAGTTCAACCATTGTAAAATGTAGGGTGGCAGTTCCTCAAAGAAATAAAAACAGAAGTACCATTCAACTCAGCAATCCCATTACTGGGCATATACCCAAGGGAATATAAATCATTCTATCATAAAGACACATGCACATGTATGTCCACTGCAGCACTATTCACAATAGCAAAGATATGGAATCAACCCAGGTGCCCATCAATGGTAGCTTGATAATAAAAATGTGATATATACATATACCATGAAATACTACACAGCCATAAAAAAGAATAAGATCAAGTCCTTTGCAGGAACATGGATGGAGCTGGAGACCATTATCCTTAGCATACTAATGCAGGCACAGAAAACCAAATACCACATGTTCTCATTTCTAAGTGGGAGCTAAATGATGAGAACCAATGAACACAAAGAGAAGAACAACAGACACTGGGGCCTACTTGAGGAAGGAGGGTGAGAGGAGGGAGAGGATCAGAAAAATAACTATCAGGTACTATGCTTAGTATCTGGGTGATGAGATAATCTTTACAACAAACCCCCATGACATGAGTTTACCTATAAAACAAACCTACAAGTGTAACCCTGAACCTAAAATAAAAGTTAAAAAATATAAAAATAAAAAATTTCAAAAAATAAAATAATTTACATTAAAAATAATAACCCCATGGGGTCATTTCCCATTACACAGGTGAGGAGACTGAGGTGCAATCTTGCCCAAGGTCACCAAACCCATGTATGCCAAAGCTGGACACAAACCACAGCTCCCTGACACCTGGCCCTATGCATTTCATTTCACCAACACACATCTTTCATACACTTCTCTCCCACAGAGTGTATTGCACATTTAGGGAATAAGTTTAACAACTTCATCCACACTATCAAAGCCAAGAAGTTTGACTGGCTTGTGTTCCTTTGTGATAAATTTAATAAATTGTATATATGTATACAAATAGAAAGCTGACTAGCAAAAGAAAAAAATGCAACTTTCAAATCACTCCACACGGGGCTATTTCCCAGTGAATGTGGAAGCCATCCCTCCAACATGCCCTGCCTACTGATGATTTCCTCCCACAGGCAATAAATAATCATTCCAGGACATCCTGATGGTATCTGAAGCATGTGATGTGTCCTGCGTATCGCCATTAGCCTCCAAATGCTGGGATAGAAAGTGATGTGTAATTTCATTAATCAGGGTTTTGCTGGTGTCTGTGGTTTGGTGCCATTTATTATTTGGGTAGAGTTAGAATAGCAAAAAAGAAATCTTTCTCATAATCAAAAACCACGAATTGAGGGCCAAGCTGTGCCTAGAACTATAACAGGAGTGGAGTAGAACAGTCAAATGAAAGAGTGTCTAGGATCTTTAGTTTAGTAATTGGTCAGAGTGGAAACTACTAATCTGGGTGACTATATAGAGACTTTAACAATAACAAAAGACATTTCCCAAATAATCAATGCATTACATAGGAATCGCAGGTTCATTCCAGTATGGAGTCTGCCCTCTGTATCCATGGGTTTCACATTTGTAGATTCAACCAACTGTGGATTGAAAATATTAGGGGAAAATTACATTTGTATGGGAAAGTGTACATTCTTTTCCTTGTCATTATTCCCTAAACACAGCAGTTTAGCAACTGTTTACATAGCATTTACATTGTG
Organism: Pongo pygmaeus; assembly: GCF_028885625.2. Classification (NCBI taxonomy): domain Eukaryota; kingdom Metazoa; phylum Chordata; class Mammalia; order Primates; family Hominidae; genus Pongo; species Pongo pygmaeus. The sequence goes on from NC_072385.2 coordinate 127,297,685, forward strand.
TTAGGTATTATAACTAATCTAGAGATGATTAAAGGATATGAGAGGATGTGCAAATGCTATACCATTTTATATCAGGGTCTTGAACATCTGTGAATGTTGATATGGGGGTTTGTTCTGGAAGCAATCCCCCACTGATACCAAGGGTTGACTCTATTTACAAGTGGTCTGTATTTGGGAGACTGAAGAAAATTGCTTGAATTTTTAGGGGGCTGAGCGGGGTTGTATATATCATAGTTCCCTCTGCTCCCATCCGTGCATCTTAGTCATGCAAGTGTATCTGTATTTATTTCCTCACTGGGCCCTCAGAACAGTCTTAAGACAGAGACAAAGCATAGATTACTATTCCCTCTGTTCAGATGAGGAAAAGAAAGACCTAGCAGGGGTTAAGCTATTTGCCCAAACCATGGAAAAGTGTGTGCAGGAGCCACATTGAGAAACCGTGGCTTGTGATTTCTCTGAGTACATTTTCTGCATCCACATGCTGGCTTCAGCTCACAATGAAATGCTCATGGGTGACAGGTCACAAGGAAGTTTCTAAATTACAGAGGAAATGCAGGGCACATCTCTGAAAAATCAGAGAAGACCTTCATCCGGCTCCATAGGGAGCCAACCCTTCCATCACATGGCCAGGGATGGCCGTGCTGGAAGCTGGAGAGATGCCTTCTTTCTCATGAAAGACCAGTGAAGAGCATCGCTAATGTCCGCTGTTGAGAGGGTGCGCCTCTTTCAAGGAGTCCTGGGAGCTCCAGACAACAATTTAAGATCATTGGGGTTGAAAGAAATAACATGTAGACATATGTGTTAGAAAAGGCCACTGTGAAGAAAAGGCCGCAGCCTCTAAATGTTAGATTATGACTACTGCTGTTTTCTCTAAAGTTTAATTCAGGAAAAAGATGTGGACGGTGCCACTGGCCAGAGCGGGGTGACCGCTATGTTGGATTCCTAAACCTGTCAGTCCCGTCTCTGTTACAGATGAGAACTGCACAAACACTCCCTACTCACCCTTTCCAGTGCTTGCTCTATGGTCCGGAGGGAAGGAACCCAACAAGCTTTGAAAAAGCAACTTGAAGGGAAAACGGATGGTATGAATAGGAAAATCGATGAAACACGCATTTGAAAACAAGGAAAGTTATGATATTTGTTTAGAAGAACTGAGGAAAATATAAACATCGAAGATCTTATTTGTTCAAGGAGTAAACTATTAATTTTTTCTCTATGTTTTGTTTTTACTTTTTGAAGTATGTCATACAAAGTCTTTTCATTTTGAAATTTTGATTTTTGCATTGGTAGTTACTGACAACAGACTAGGATTTTTGTTTGTTTTGTTTTATACACGTTTATAAGACTCCATTAAGTTGAAAGTCCTTACAGAAAACTTTGTAGGAGACAGATATCCTATGAGTGCCCAACAGGCAACAACATCAACTTTGCCTAATCATTGTTAATGAGATTTCATTTATACCAATATGATAATAATGTTTTAAATAAGCATGTGTGTTTGCATATATATACATAGGGATTATATATAATATCTTAGATAGATGATATACCTAGGCACACGCACATATCTACACACACCTATATTTGCCTATCTGTGTCTGTGTTTATATATCTTTGTATCCGGTTTTATTTTAGAAATATTGATATCATGCTTGTTACATTTAGTATTTCCAATAAATATTTTCCAAATATCATTAAAATTTGCCAAAACATCTTAAAAACTTCATAATATTACATAACAGAATTATTTGTTGTTTTTCATGTCATCTTATTTCATGCTGATATTTATGCCTTGTTATTTTTTTTCTATTTTGTCTTTTGCTTTATGGTTTATGTTTTGATTGCTGTTTCTTATTCTGTGATTGAGAAGATTTAAATACTATCTGAAATGCTACTAGTAATTATATTTAAGTGTCTCAAACAAATTTTAAAACTATATTCCTGTTATTAGTATTTCACAATTATATTTTATCTTGAGTTTCCTAACAATAAGGCAGGAGTTGGGTGCCTTAGTTCATTCAGGTATCACCACAAAATATCATGGCCTGGGTGGCTTGTAAATAGGAGGAATTAATTTCTCATAGTTCTGGAAGCTAGAAGTTCCTGATCAAGGTGCCAGCAGATGTGGTGTCTGGTGAGAAGCCATTGACTGGGTCATAGATGGCTCCTTCCTGCTATGTGCTCACAGGGCGGAAGAGATGAGCTAGCTTTCTGGGACCTCTATAATAAGGGTGCTAACTGCATTCATGAGGATTCCACCCTCATGACCTCATCACCTCCCAAAGTCCCCACCTCCTAATACCATTACCTTGAGGGATAGGGTTTCAACACAGAAATTTTAGGGGACAAACACATTCGGAAAATAGCACTCTCCTTTTACTTCCTCTTACAAGTTCTACTAATACAGTCTGGTGTTTTGAACTCAGGTTAATACTATTAATTATTATTTCTATATATTTTTATCAAGAATAAGTTTGGGACAATTGTAGTTCCTTTTATAACCAGATGCATGAACTCTAAGATTTATGTTGAACTATTTTAAATGCTCAGGGGAATTCTTATCATTTTACTTTTCCATTCTTGAGTCTTTAATTCGTGTATTTATCTTGCAATTGAAGCATAGCTTCAAATACTTTTAACGAATGATTTATTGTTGTTATTTGCTTGAGCTCTTGAATAGTACTTCATGGTTTCCTGTTGTCTGTGTATGTGATTTTCATTTTTCATAATTAGCCTGGATTTTAAATGGTGGGAGGTTTCTTAGGTGAAAAGGGTAGGTAGACCATCTAGGCAGTGGGACAAAATCTATAAAGGTTAAGAGGTAGAAAAGAAGCTTGCTATTGTGGAAAATAGCAAGGATCTGGGGTGAGTTGCACTGGGGCACTCAGAAAGGCATGGTGTCAAATGAAAATGGAAAGTTGTTTGTGGTGGTCTCTTGCTCATGGTTACAGGATTTGAATTTCAGCCTTTGAATTTCTTTTCCCTTTAATTTCTGAGGGGTTGCTTTTTGGTTGTGCTTTAATAAAAATATATGTATAAGTAGCAGTAAATGTCTACTTGATACAAAGATATGTATGTATGTATGGAGTATGTACACTCAAAATATTTTTAACAATAATATTACATTTTAAAAACAATAGTGATACCAAATTTTAAAAACTATAGTTGTATTAGTTCATTTTCACACTGCTATAAAGAACTACCCAAGACTGGGTAATTTATAAAGAAAAGGGGTTTAAGTGACTCTCAGTTCAGCATGGGTGGGGAGGCCTTAGGAAATGTACAATCACTGCGGAGGGCAAAGGAGAAGCAAACACCTTCTTCATAAGGCGTCAAGGGAGAGAAAGAGACAGAGAGAGCACAGGGGAAACTGCCACTTTTAAATTATGAGAGCTCATGAGAACTCCCTCACTATCAGGAGAATAGCATGGGGGAAACTGCCCCCATGATCCAATCACCTCCCACCAGATCCCTCCTTTGACACATGGGTATTACAATTTAAGATGAGATTTGGAAGGGGACACAGAGCCAAACCATATCAATAGTGATGGCAAATTTTGCAAAGTTATTAGTGATGGAATTCAGGAACGGTAGTACCAGGACAAAGCCTGTGTGTAGAAAGCACACTCCATGGAGGAGGAAGTCTTTGGGAAGAAGACCAGAGGCAGGGAGACACCGGGAAACCTTTAGAGGCGGAAGGTTACGGACTCCTGCCATTTCATTAGCAAGAACTCACTTACAGCTGGGTCAGCCCTGTGGCAGCATTTCAAGGAGAGTTAAGTATGTAACCATTAAAAATAACACAAAAGGTGGCCTTGAGGGCCCGCATGGTACCTCCAGAAGCCTGTTCCTCCCAGCAGCTGTCGCCCCAGCTAAAGTGCATTTTCCTCTCCTCTTTGCAGGGTGACCTCCACAAGGTCATCCCCAGAGGAGTTTCCAGAAGCCTAGTGGAAAGCATTGTAAGGGAAGTGAGCAGCAGTGATGAATTACATAAACAGTTTGAGGGAAGACAGGTAAAGGCTCCATCAGGCATAAATCAGCTTGGACTGCCAGTGGGGATTTGCTGAGTGGTAGCACTTGCTGCAGCATTTAAGGTGAGGCCGACAGTGGAGCGTGGCTTCAACCTTTCTTTCAGTGGCCTCTGTAGCTGTATTTAGTTACCCGCAATGCCTTCTGCCTGGTGCCTGCAGGATACTCACTGCAAGAAGCTTATCCTGCCCCTCTGAGCTCCCATGTGACTGTGCTGTGCCTTGTCCAGCTGCTCTGCACCTCCGGTCACCTGCTTTGAGATGAGGATAGTACAGGCTTTTATCCTTAGAACTAAGCTGGGCATGATTCTCCTACTTGGCTGGTGGAGGCATAAATTGGTCTAAAGCTTTTGAAAATATAGAAGAGACTGTATTAGTTGGCTTGTGTTACCCTAACAAAATACCATGGACTAGGTGGCTTAAATATTTTGTGTTATTTTATGTTTTAGTTCTGCAGGTTAAAAGTAAAAGATAAAGGTGTTAGCGGCATTTGTTTCTTCTGAGGCCTCTCTCCTTGGCTGGTAGGTGTCTATGTTCCCTCTGTGCCCTCCTGTGGTCTTCTGTGTGTGTGCGTCCTAACTTCCTCTTCTTACAAGGACACCAGCCATATTGGATTAGAGTCCCACTCTTATGACCTCGTTTTACTTTAATTGCATTTTTAAAGTTCCTATCATCAAATACAGTCACATTTTGAGGTGCTAGGTGTTAGGGCTTTAGCATGTGAACTTTGGAGAGGACACAATCTAGCCCTTCACAGTAGCTATTTAAAGCTCTGAAGGTATTCATTCCTTGTGTCCAAGCAGGCTTACTTCTGAGAATTCATTGTATTGAAAAAACCTAAAATCTAGAAAAACTTTAGGCACAAAGATATTACTAAAAGCGTTATTTATGTACTATAATGGAGGGTTCACTAGCATTTTGGTTGGCTGCCCCTCTCAAGAAAATAGTCAGTGTCAGGAGTTCCCTTCTTTGGAAGAGGAAGATGAGGAGACAAGATGGATTAAGTAAAGGAGACAACAATGTAAGCTGGAGATCAGCACTGGAAAAACAAAATGGAGTTTTAGTAGCTCTGTGAGTATAAATTTTGAGTGAACAGAGAACATTCTAGAGAAGTTATTTTCTTGAAGTCATACTGTGCAATGTCCTCTATAAACCTGTTGCTATACTCCTAAAGGAAATCCTCAGTAAAGATCCATGTTTTCGTTGGGACTTGATCAGTGGACTGAATCCTTGGTGTATGACCATGGCTGAAAAATCATAAAGTGATTAAGCCTCTAAAGTTGATTCTTGCAGTTTAGAAAGATGAAACCCAACATAAGTGCCCAATTTATAATGCCATTAGGAAAAATGGTTCATTATAGAATGTGTGTTTCAAACACTGACTTAAAAGGCATTTAAAATTTAGTTCTTCCAAGAGGTTGACAAATAAGGAAAGAGATCAGGTTTGTAGAAATTGCCACTTTTGTAGCTCAATGTCTCACATGCTTTTGGGATGAGGTGAGATGCCATAAAAATAATTTAATAAAAATATTAATGTTTAAAAAGAATTTAACATGACTAGAATGATTTCATTAAACTAATATGTATAATAGGAAAAAAATACTTGGGAAATTATTACTATAATGAAAAATAATATGCACAAAACTTATAAGAAAATAAATTCAACCACCACCAGCTATTTCCTTTCAATAATGAGATGCTCATCATTTCCTTTAGTCTTGTTTTACGCTTGTGTTGGCTTTTTAAATACTTTATTTTGTTCTTCAACAACAAAAATTCTATTAAGTGCCAACTATAGACAGTTCTGAATCTGAGTTCAAACAATACAACATGACACATCTAATTTAATTCAATTAACTTTCATTACTGCTAAGCACTGTTTGAGCTAGAGCTCAGAGATAAGACGTGCTCTGATGCTGTAGGGAAAATCAGGCATGAAAACATTTAAGTAAAGTGCAAAGCTGCTTGGAAAAAACATGTTAAACAGTGAGAAGAACACTGTGCTGCAGACGTGTTGAGCTAGTAATTCAGACAAAGGGAAAGTCATGGACAGGGTAAGAGGGGGGCATGTGACTGGGCATTAAAATATATGAGGTATTAGGTGCAAGAAAATTTATGAGAGGACATTCTAAGCAAAAACATCCTGCATAGGCAAAGGTCTGAAATAATATGTTATGCTCACTAAAGGGTGGTAGGTTTTTGTTTAAAATGGGTGGCAGGCTGGCCAGCGTGGGGCTTGATGGTGAGGACCCAGTGGACACATTGAGGACTTAGTACTTTCTTGGGAAGCAGATGAGACAACTGTAGAGTTTTGAAGATGTCAGTGCCTCGCTGTATTTTAGGAAGACTACTCTAACTTGAGTGTAGGGAGAGAGAAAAATAAATAGACACACAAAAAAAGGGTTAGATTTCTTCTTCCTACATTAAACAAGAGCAAAGACATACATACCCTACTGAAATGTGTCCAGGTAGGAAATCTGAATATTTGGAGTGGTTCTCTCTGTCTCTGTCTCTCTTTGTCCTCTCTTCTCTCTCTGGGAGTATGTTGCTAATATTTTTGGTAAATTAACTTATAAAATGTTGGTTTTTAGTGGGGAAGTCAAGTTGCTGATATCAAGTATGCAGGCCAAGTGAAGAGGTGGTGGCATTTTCTTAACCTCTAGAAATTAATTAGTCTTCGAAGAGTTGAGGTTCTCATTTCAGGAATCTGCCTAACACCATTCATGTTTATCTTGCAGAATTCCAAAAGACGTATTTTCCAAAAACCTAGGAGTAGACTGAGCTCACTACTGTGGAGGGCCACCTCATTTTAGGGCACACATGGCAGTTTTGCGCTCAGTCACTTCCTTCATTCATCTTTCTTTGCCCCGACAGACTTTGTCTATCTCCAGAAATAAAGTTCACTCTGAAAGGACTGATGTTTCTCCACAGACAGAGGAGCCTGGCAACCATGTCCCAAGTTGGAAGGAAGCTCTGAGAGCCCTGCTCCCCAGAAATCCTGAGCAAAGGCCGGTTGGCCTACAGGCAGGGGGCACTGGGAAGGACCTGCATCCCTTTGAACAAATCAGGTTTTATATATTTGTTGAAAAATAAGAGACATTTAATTTATAGAGAGTAGATGGGTAAAGTCTGTTGGGTTCCAGAAGAGTTGATGGGTTTAAGAAAAAACAAAACCATCCCATATTTACTATGTGTGAATAGAAATTTAAAAAGTCTTCAGAAGGAAGAAACCCCAGGTAAAGATAATACAGAGACACTGAAAGCCCCAACATCCCCCACCCCAGATGAGATAATAAGTTCTCCTGGAAGCTTCCTCTAGCCTCTTCCAGAATATGAATTGTGTTCTTTTGTAGCATTTATTGAATAGTATGGCAGCTTACTGGGTAACACATTTGTCTGCCTAAGAAACTGTGAACTTAAAGAGTGGGACAATGAATCTTGTCTCTTTGCAAAGAGGCTGAACTATCTGGCATGTATTAGTTTCATTTAATAAATAAATGAACACAACCAAAGAATGTTTAATTATGGCTTGTGATATATTGCCTTTGTGAATTTGGAAATCCTCAGAACACTCCTGAATTCCGCTCTTCTCATCTGTACAACAGAGAGAATAGAAGTACCTTCAAATATTGTTATTTTGAATATTGTTAATTGTTCTTTTCAAGAACACTTTCTAAATGATGTTTGTCATCATGCAAACACATTTTTAATGTTTCTCTTTCTCAGCTTGGTCTTTATAAAAATGCTCCCAGAGCCTAATGATTTTTGTTTTAAGTGCAGACAATATATATGAGAACATGTCAATAGGACTGAAGGTCATTTTATACCCTTGGAAATATTAATAATATATTCCTTATGAAGAAGCATTTTCTTAGATAAAGTGGTAAGTGGTGTTTGAAAACAGAAAGATCAAGAAAATGTCAGGACCAACCAGCAATTATGGTGCTTCTGCCCCCATGTCGGTAGACAAACCCTGAGGTCTGCCAATCTAAAAGCCAAGAGCTCTGTCCCTGCATTTAAAGACCTTTGCTCTTTGAAAACAATAAATGCATGAAAAAAGCAAAACTGTCAAAAAAGGGTACTGGAAATCACTAGAATGGCATGTAAAAGCATATAATTCTTGTGCTCTCACATTCTTGGCCAACAGGGTGAACAATTTAGAACCTCTAACCTTTCTGAAAGGTCTCATGATAAAGTGGTCTTCTTATTTGTACAGAAGTCACAATTCAAATAGTTTAGGACATATGTGTACCTTTCAATAGTATAAGTAATCATGTCAGAAAGAGGAATCTGAAAAATGTGTCTGAGTTAAATTTGGTGACAGAGTTCTCAAATGTGAGAGGTATATTTTATTTGCTGAATGTTGAAAATATAGCCTTGAACTAGATAATGAAAGGGTTTTATTTAGAACAGCTCAGAGTTTGGTATCACATATTTGTCCAGGAAAATGTGCTTGAAAATTATCCCTATATTTACCTCAAACTATATATTTGATTAAAAGACAGTCATTACTAAAAGGTTTTAGATACATAGAATTTTCCAATATGAATTTCTCAATATAAAAAGTTTTATATTGTATTTCTGATTACCATCCGAGAGGACTATTTGGCCAATCTAAAAAGACAATCTCTGCCTCACAGACACTACATCAGTAGGGTTTTGGATGCTGGAATAAGATAATTCCAGTATTAGAAATAAAGCATGGAAAACATACTGTCTCCTGAGCCCCAGATCTAGTGTCTAGGATTGGGTGTGAATCTCGGATCTAAATTGCCATGACAACCTCGTTTCTTATGCATTATCTTGAAGTAACTGGGATTCAAACTTAATGGGATTTATAGGTTGAAACTATCACCTTATATTAACCCAGAAATAAATTGCTAGGTAGTGTGGAAAGAGCTTTGTTATTTAATATTGAATGCTTATGGAGTCTAAGGCTCTCAACTCAATGTAGGCGTGGCAACCACTGTCCTGAAGAAGGCTGTGTTTCAAACATAGGGTATCTGAAAATAAACTCTCCATTTTTGCCTCATTGAGTTGCCATTAGCTGCAGTTGGTATGGGGCATGCATTTCTGCAGACACCTGGCAATGGCACTGTTTACTAAATATGTCTAACCACCTTACAAATATCATCTCTGTCTCTCACAGCAACTTCACAAGTGCTTATAATTGATGAAATTGAGTCCTTAATTTAATCTACTTACTCAGTACACACAGGCTAAAGCCAACTTTTGTTTTTCACTATATCCTGCATCGTATTACCTTGTATATGCAACAGGACTTCCACCTGTGAGGATTTGAAAAGTGTCTCTGGGTTTGCTGGACATCAGCATCTCGTGATAGACTCATGTTCAGTAGAACATCTGAGCTGTGCATGCAGCTGCAGAAATTCTCTGCTTTTATTGGGCTCTCTTCCCTTGATTTGCTGAGAATACTGAGGTTTTGAGAACCCGCAGGTTACACCTTCCACAGATACATTTTGTTGGGTTTCCCTGCGGACATAAGCTCCAGGCTTCACTCATGCCTCACTCTTGCTTGTCTCTAATTGTTGTGGTCTTTTCCAGGGTTCTCAAGGGTGTCTGGCAGGAAGGAAAGATGTGTTTTCCCACTACCCCATCTCCAGCATGGACACAAGTCACCCCCTCATTCTGCTTGACAAAACTGAGAAACTGTAATACTTAACAAAGCTCTTTAGTGAAAGAATTAAAAACAAACCCCCCCTGAACTTAATATCTGTTGACCATTAAAAACAAAATCTAAAAAACCTTGTTAACTGTTGACCATGCCTTTTCTCTGGGAGTTCCCCAATGGCTACTTCTGCTTTGACCCTGTACCCCATTGCTTGGATTTCTTTCTCCTTGGAACAGAGCCTTCTTCTCCTGGTTTTACTCATTCCATAGTCCCAGGTCCCTCATACCCCATTTTTGCATCTACCAGGGGAAGAAAGAAAAAAAAACATTTAAGACCAAAATAAAATCTCTACAGTGATGTGTCCTCCCCACCCCAGGGAAAACTTGCTCTGTAAAGTAATTCCTCAGTGTTGTCTCTCTCTCCCTCTCTCTCTCTCTCTCATTTCCTTTAAGTTCCTTGTACACTTGGTTTGGGTTTGGTTACTTAAGATCTTTACATAACCTAAAGGCCATGAAAGTATTTTCATAAATGAGACATACTCCCACTAATATAAATTATGTTGTCACCTTCAAAAGCAGACAGTGAAGTTTAAAAAAATAGTTATAATATAATGTTCCCACCATTCTGTAACATATATATCTACCTATGAAAATTGTATTCAAGTATAACAGTATGTGCTTAAGGTAACCACCATCAGCTTTAGGGAAGGTTCTGGAGATGGTGTGTGAAAGCCTGCCTTGTGTAACAGATGACATGTAGCACTAGTTTTACTAGTCCCTCTACCCCATAAGTAGTCTGTGGGAGCAAGGGTCAAACTTCCAGTTTACACACTGGGAATCTGAAGTTCAACAATGTTAAATACTATTTCCAAGTCATATGGTTAATAATGTAGTAAATTTAAGCTCTGGACCCAAGTTCCCCTGACTCTGATTATACTGTTCTTTCCACTGCACAAAGTTCTTAACTCAGAATAACTAGTTGCCAAAAAAATTCTAGACATTAAAGAAGAAGATTGATGTAAATTATAATTTTGGGGATCTCTTGCTTCTCCAAATTTTAGTAGGTAGATGGCTTCCTATTAAACCAACAGAGTGACCCTGGGTGTTACAGATGTTTGGAGGTAAAATAATTGGTGTCTTAGAGATCTGTAAATCTTATTTGAACACTATTTTTTTTGATGCAGGAGCAGCCTAGAGTAAGAGCTGTTTCCTGGCAGAGGATCAAGTATCCAGGTCACATTGAAGAGACATGTGAGGACTCCAATGGAGAACAATTTGAGAGTGAGAAACCAGGTGAGGTGTTTCTCACTCTAGGAAAGTTAGTGAATCTATCATAGCTGGGAGACAATGGGAATTGTAATTAAGAAAGCCAATATCATGACTGGAATGTTGCAAGACATAGGAAAACTCCGAATATTTTAGGTAATGGAGTTTGTTGGAATATTTTTGGTAATGGGGTTTGTTGAAATATTTTTGGTAATGGGGTTTGTTGGAATATTTAGGTAATAGGGTTTGTTTCCCTATTTATATGGGAAAATAGGTAAGAGAAAATTGGCTACATATCTGGGACACAAACTTGAGGACAATTCTGGATGTACTCTCTTGTTGCCCACTGTCAAGGAGGTGACTAAGCTTTCTTAGGGCCCTTATTATTTTGTAATGTTAGTCCATTTGTGCTGTTATTAAAAAATGAGTAATTTATAACAAACATAAATTTATTTTCTTCCAGTTCTGGAGGCCAGGAAGTTCAAGACCAAGGTGTTGGCAGGTTCAGTGTCTGCTGAGGACCTGATCTCTCTTCTTTCAAGATGGCATCTTGTTGCTCTTCCCTCCAGAGAGCAGAAATGCTGGAACCTCACATGGAGGAAAGGATGAAAAGGACCAATGCTAGTTCCCTTCAGCCTTTTTATGAACTAATTCCCATTGAGGGCTCCACCAGCATGACTTAATCACCTCCTAAATGCCTGACTTCCTAATACTCTCATTTTGAAGATTAAGTTTCAACATATGAATTTAGGGGTCATATTCAGAACATAGCTCTTATGATACTATCTCAAATCATAGGCTGCTTTCTCAGTGGGCATCTATCTCAGTTTCTTTTCTGTTGTTATGACAGAGTACCTGAGCCTGAGTAATTTATAAAGAAAATAAATTTATTTTGGCTCATGGCTCTACAGGCTGGGAAGTCCAAGGTTGGGCGGTTACATCTGGTTGGCTCCTGGTGCAGGCCTCCTGCCGCATCATAACAAGGTAGAGAAGTGAAAGGGAAGGTGGGCTTGTAGGAAGGGGACAAAGCATGAAGGGTAGGCTTGCTTTATAGAAACTGGGACACAGCACCCTACAGGATGAGTGTATAAAGGCTAGACAGACAAGGAGATTGTTGTGTTTAACCTGTAAAGTCCCCTCACCTGGCAATGCTCTCTGTTCCCTGTGAGAAGGGGTTTCTTTTCCTCTGGGATTATTCATCCCTTCACCTGTGGCCTTCCCTAGAGCCCATCCTTGTGCCATTCTGCTCTCCAGGCACACCTCTTTCAGATGAATTCCCTCTTCCCTCTTCCTCTGGCCCCTCCTGTCTATTTATCTCTTTCCTCACCACTGTGTAATCAGGTAGGCCCCACTGCTGTGACCTCTGGAATAATGATTGAATCTGCCCTATATTCTCCACAGTGATGGCTGGGACCCAACTGAGATCTCCATCATTTCTTAAAACAACTGCGCACTGACCTCCTGACCTGAGCTCAGCCTCTGCCCACTCAGACTGACCTTCACGCAGCTGCACAATGCTGCATTTGGAAGCTGGACCTGACCACATTCATTTCCCTCTGTTGGTCTGATTGCCTAAAAAATGAAGCTCTGGGATAGGTTGCTTGTCTGACACTGTGTTCCTCTCCTGCTCCTCTTGCCACCTCCCTGGGACTCTGCCCTGCAAGAGCGTGCTGCAGCTCTCTGCACATGCCATCAGTCCTGTGCCTTCTCATTTCCGTTCACACTGCCACCTCCTTCCAGAATGCTTTTCTGCTCACATTAACCAGTCTGACTCCCACTTAGACTTTGCTCACAGGGCATCAATTCCAAAATAAATCCTATGCCCTGCCTACCTCTTTCACCTTTCCTGACAAACTAGCTCTAGCTGCTGACTGTAGGAAGCCTGAAAATCAATAACTAGCTGTCTCAGCTGCAAGAAGGGGGATAAAGGTTGGGCCAGGGTATGAGTTATATCAATGGCTTTTTTCTTTCAGAGATTCATGTTCTGGAGAAATGAAAATGCTGTCTCAGTGGAATGTTGAGTAGCTGGAGTGGAGACCCAAGATCTCTGTCCAGGCAGTGCCATCAGGAGAGTTTGGGATGAATTTCTTTAATTGCTTCTCTAAGATTGATGCTTGGTGATGTGACATTAAAATTTTGACCAAGTGAAGCTTCTCAATTTGTGTATCTAATTCAAGCATGTACAACAAGAAGTCATGATAGGAAAGTGCCCTTGATTCATTTTACAAATAAAAATTCCAAGGGCTGTGATGAGAGTCATTATATGTGCAGAGACTTATAAAAAGATATTAAGAAAGTCTCACTTTTCAGTTTATTAAAAATAGAATTGAAATGCTTCTTGGTGAGACATTGGAATCTGAAACCTCCAAATGACCTGAAGAATGCCAAGTACGTAATTCTAATTTTCAATTCCTCAGGCAGGTGAGTCAGAAAGTCAGAAAATAAACCCATGTTCCCAGAAGTCCAAGGCAGTTCTTTTTTCTGTACTATGTTACCTTTGAGGGTGGTACAGCTGGCTTATGTACTGATGAATTAGCCCATTAAAAACTGAGTCATACAGCATAAAATATGGCACAAGGTGAGAGTTAGATCATGTTTAGCTTGTCATATACTGACATGCCACTTAATTCCCTGTTTTATAATAAAGGGATAATTCCCTTTTTTAATAATAATTAAAACAGGGATAATTCCCTGTTTTTATAATAAAGTTAATCAAAAAATCAATGTTTTTTGATTAACTGATGTCCTTCTGTGAACCAGGACTTCTACATAAATCTTCTCTTTTAATCCTGATTTACTTATGGCCCATTTTACAGATAAGAAAACTGAGGGTTCCCTAATATTTAATGAATAGTGGAACAAAACCACATTCATTTTACTCTACAGCCTACACTTATTCTACTGGAAAGCAACACTTCCTTTTAAAGAGGGTAAAGCAGTATTGAAGCAGCTATTTTAAAGGCAATGCTAGCATATTGGTTTTTATTTGACTAAAAAAAAGCAGCTTTATTTGACACATTCTCTAAGATATTCCTTAGTAAATAAAATATCTGCTGAGGGAACAATCACTGCTTATCTATTTCATCTTTTTTTTATCTTTCTTCCTCTGGCAAAAGAACATAGAAGTGCTCTTGGCTTTCCAAAATCTGCACATCTCCAACTTTTCTTTTAGCTAGAGGTGGCCCTGTGATTGATGAGTGACCAGCCATGTGTGGAGAAAAGCAATGTGAACAACTTCTGACTTCGCGGTTAAAGAAAATTGGTCTGTCCCCCATTTCCTTGCATTCCCATCCTTACTGGCTGAAATTCAAAGCTGATAAATGGAGCTAGAGCAGATATCTGGGAAAATGAGTTGAGGGTCTTACATTAAGACTTGCCAGCAAGAAGAAGAATTTTTCCAGGGTTCCTGACACCACCAAATTGTTTGATCAGCTCTGAACTCTCTACTGAGATTCTTTAAGTATGAGAGACATGAACTTTGACTGGCTTAAGGTGAGCTATTGAGGTCTGTTTGCTATTGTGACCTAACTCAGGGGTCAGCAAATAACACTCTCTGCACAAAATCTGACCTACGATCTGTTTTCGTAACTAAATAAAATTTCACTGAAACACACCCATACTCATTTGTTTAGGTATGGCTGCTTTCATGATACCATGGCACATTTGACTACCTATAGACAGTGATATGATTTGGATCTGTGTCCCCACCCAAATCTCATGTTGAAATGTAATCCCTGTGCTGGAGGTGGGATCTGGTGGGAGGTGAAACAGGGGCGGTTTCTCAAGAATGGTTTAGCTCCATTTCTTTGCTGCTGTATTCATGATAGTAAGTGAGTGAGTTGTCACAAGATCTGATTGTGTAAAAGTGTGTGGCACCTCCCCTTTCTCTCTTGCTCCTGCTCGGCCATGTAAGACCTGCCTGCTTCCCCTTCACCTTCCACCATGATTGTAAATTTCATGAGGCTTCTCAAGAAGCAGATGCTGACATGATTCCTGTACATTCCTGGAGAATTGTGAGCCAATTAACTTCTTCTTTTAAAGATAAATTATCCAATCTCAGGTATTTCTTTATAGCAGTGCAAAAATGGACTAATGCAGACAGTATGGCTGCAAAGCTTAAAGTATATTCTATTGGTTCCTTTGCCGAAAAATATTGCTGTTTCTTGTCCTAATTAATGCAAAAAAAACCCTAAATTTAATGTGAGGGATGAACTATAAGTGAGTAGAAGTTGTCCTTATTTTGAATGTCACAGATCTGAATTCTAGGCCTAGCCCTGTTTCCAACTAGGTGTGTAATATTGAGCAAATTAGTTCATCTCTCTGAATTGGTTCATAAGCATGATAAGAGGACAGATAGATTTCCCTTTGACATGTATGCAATAATCGGGCTGTAGCCTGACTTACTCAGCTAGTGATGGTGATGCAAGTCACGTGATTCCCTTTAGCCATCTTTGTGCACCAATACAGCCAAACCTGAGTGATTTCCATCTCCTTCCCCCTCTTCCACTTACTCTTCTTTAATAACACTTAGGATGGTGCCTTTAGAGATTCTGATGAAGCGACTCAAATGCTCAACGATATGGAGAAGGACCAAAGGTAATTTTCTTTTTTTAAGCTAACAACCCATTGGGGGATTGTGCTGGCATTTAAACAGTAGTTTTTTCTGGCTTGCCATTTGTCAGCTGGTGCCAAACACAGTAAAAACTACTGATTAGCTGAAACAAAGCAGATCCTCATTAAACACTGCGAGGATGCGCTCTGATGTTGTGGACCAGGGAGATTTCTGTCTTTTAGAGGGAGATATTGAAGATCATAGAAAATAATTATATTTAAGAAAACCAATAATAAAATCTATGCTTACACAATCTCTCTAGAGTAGGAGTGCTTGACTCAGAAATAATTTTAAGGCACCATTTCTATTAGATCACTTAGGAGGGAGTTGAATAGCTAATGCATAAAATAATCTACCATGCACTTTGGGAGGCCAAGGCAAGAGGATCACTCGAGCCCAGGAGTTTAAGAACAGCCTGTGCAACATGACAAAACCTTGTCTCTGCAAAAATGTAAAAAATTAGCTGAACACGGTGGCATGACTATAGTCCCAGCTACTGGGGAGGCTGAGGTGGGAGGATGGCTTGCGGTGAGCTGAGATCAGCCACTGCGCTTCAGCCTGGGCGACAGAGCAAGATCCTATCTAAAAAAAAAAAAAAAAAAAAAAGAGTATACTATGGAAGAAGAAGGACAAGTTATCAAATTCAGTTCTTTTACTCTTGTCTGATGTTCAGCACACTATGTCAGTTAAATTCCCCAGGAGGGTGTAGCCACAGAGGAAGCCCTTTCTGACCCCAGTGGTGGTGCCTTCCTTTCTTTATAGTTACAGCCTTGTTGATGCTTGGGCTCACCCAGGCCTCCTGAGGCTCACCTTACCAAGTGCAAGGGCAGCTACTGCATCAGGTCAGAGAGTTGCCTCCAGATTATGAGATTTTTCTGCTAGAGGCCTGCAAAGTTTCCATCAGCCGTAAGGGGAGAAATATACCTTCTGGTCTCTCTCAGTCATGGTATTCTCAGGAAAACAGGAATGATGCCAGCTATTTTAACAGAGAGAATTGTAATAGAAGGAAGTGGCTGAACAGGTATTGAAGGACAACAAAGGCAGAAGGGGATATTGAGTCAGCACAGAGCATATTAACCACTGCAGGGAGCAGCTGGCACCTTTAGGGCTGCAGAGGTTGAAGGAAGCCTGGGCTAGATGTCACGTGCAGCTGGGCCCCCAACTGCTGGGAGGGAGCACTGACTGACCCGGTAGGTAGTGCATTGAGGCTGATTTTTGGGGTGTTGGAAAAGCAAAAATTGAAGTGAGCCCTCGTGCTGCCTGGGGAAGAAGTCTTCCCGGGGTGACGTGGAGGAGAGCATGAAGCAGAAAGAAAAGAGCAGGTCCCTGCTCCTCCGCCACCTCCTCTTAGCCCCACATTGACAGAAGCTCACAGAGAAGAGTTGCCAATGGCAGTGGGATCTCCTAGGTCCAGACCCAGCATCTGGGTTTTAGGGCTGGGGTTGGGTCTGAGAGACAGAGACATAAGAACCCACATGTGCTCTTTCCAGCCCCTTGGCATGTTCGTGGCATGTTCAAGCTCCCCAGTAACTACTGTCATTGTTTGCATAATGCTTTGCTCTAGGACAGAACAATCAGGAATGAATAAAGAACTCAAGGGAAAGATATCAACACATAATGACATGACATTCTATAGCACTGGTGTCATCAGCTTTATGCCCAAAGTTTATTGTATCCCAAATCACAAACTTTCATTTCATACATACTATGTGCAAGGCACTTAATGGGTATGTGCAAGGCACTTAATGGGTAACAGAGGACATTTGAAATAGATAGGATCCAGATCTTTTCCCTTAAAACTTCGGATTCTATTGAGGAGAATGGAACTGAATTCCATTGAGGAGAGGCAGAAGAAAGGAAGGATCAATCCAGAATGCCCAGCCTTTACGACTTCATAGAACCACAGGTCTGAGTGAGGCAGGGATTTATTTATTGCTCTTTCTGTCATTTAATAATTATATGATTTGGGAGAATTGCATAACTTTTCTAAGCCTTAATTGTCTTCTCTTAAAATGCAAACCTTAATAGTGCCTTCTTCCTTAGGGTTATTGTATAGATAAAAGAATTCATGCAAAGGGGTTAGCATGAAGTCTGACACCAGTGAGCGCTGGATACTGTAAGTTGTTTCAGTCACATTTATTCCCCCATTCTTGTATCAATTAATATTTCTTTTACACTCAAATTTACACCCAGATCTCCTAGGTGTCCCTCTTTCCACTTCCCCCATGTCTCGTTAGTTGTTAAGTATGTCACTTTTCATTTAGAAATCCCTGGCCGCTTCTTCACTCCATTGGCCAGAGTCTCAATCATATCTTCCTTCTCCATCCTGATGGAGGACTGCTAGCCCCACGCCCACTCCCTACCCTTCCTCAATCCATGCTTTCCTATGCCATCACACTGACCTTTACAATTGAAACCTGAACCTTTCCTTCCTGTGTTTTGAAACATTCTGCAGTTCTCCACCACAATACATCAAGTTGTGCCTTTTAAAATCTGGTAAACTTGACAGCAATCCTGTCAGTACCTACTTTTCCAGCAGACATTCTGCAACTTTTGTCCACACATCTGATAAATATGCAGAGTCCTTGCAGGTTGATGAACACTTGGTCTTGCCTGACAGCTGAGCATGCAGAGCTTTCTATGGGTCTTCACCCAGCAGAACTGGTGGCTTCCTCTTTGGTGATGTTGTAACTCTTGAACATTTTTCTGCCCAACCACTATGTTGAAAGAATACCTTCTGCACCTCACCATTTTGATTCTAAGCTCCTTGAGGGTGGAGAAGAGGCTTACTTGTTGGTGATTCTTCAGTATCTAATACATGCTTGGGACCCATTAGATGCTCAGTGAGTGTTGAATAAATGGAAAAAGGAACAAATGAATTATGTATCAAATAATTTCATTCGAATTTTCAGATCATCATCACACTAGCACACTTAGCCAAATAATCTAATTTCACACCAAGAAACACACTGGCTACTCTCCCTGATTCACGTTTTTCTTGGTTATAGAGACATCTTTATAGTTGCCTGCTTTTACATAAAGTTTTCGAAGTATATGAGCTCTTCAACGTGATACCAAATTTGTTTTTTTCTGAAATCTTGACCCATAAGCAATATATTACACGTGTCCATGACAACCCACCTAGTAGGATTTCCAGGCCTCCGTTGTAGACATTACATTATGAAGAGGTATATGTGCTATTTGACTCACCCTTTTCAAGGACCTCCCTCTACTGGAAACAATATCACTAATTCAGAATCTGTTCTAACTTTGACCTCTTTTAAGATTCTTGTCATACCTCTTTAAGGAGCTGAGAAGAAAAATGGGCAGAGTGAAGGACGAAATTCTAGGAGATGACAAATAGCCTGAGCATTAAAACATCATTGCCAGGAAAAATGTCCCAGCTCTGCGGCCACCCTCCTCCTTGGAGGACAGAGAAGGTAACCAGGCAACAGGGTGGAGTTTTAAGAGCAATCAAGAAAAAATAAATCAGATTTCCTAACAATAGTTTCATAAAGCAAATTCTTACCCATTATCTAAAAATGTTAAGAAGGGGAATGTTCTTTGCTTAAGCATCAATTGTCTAAGGGCAATTTTTGATGACTTGGCAGTAAAATCACGGCCTAATTTTTAAAATATCCCAGGGATTCAGCGCCTAAAGAGCCACAGTGGCCATGTTCCAAGAGTGTCTTCATGCAAGGACCAGGTCTCAGTCATTCCTGTGATTAATGTCCTTAGCAGGCTTTCGGGAACACACCGGATCCTCTGTAATCCTTTTAATTTGATGAAGTATTTTTAATTGAATCCATTCCTAACATGACAACAAGCTCCTCAGTTCGGTGTTTGTCATCTTGTCATCTCAGTTATGTCAACAGACACTCAGGCGCTGGCGGCTTTTCATTATAACTCACTGAAATTACCTGTTAAGGCCCAGCCATTTTTAGCTTGTCTCTGACACTGAGCCAGCTCTTTTTCCAAGCGAAGAGCTTGCTGAAACTAAGAGCTTTCACTCAAAGGATCAGGACCACTGAAAGCTCAGGAGTCCTTTTGGAGTCCGCGGTTCATGTCTTCCATCATTTTCAGAAAGATGATTGTGACTGACAGAATTACACCCATCAATGTCACTTGTCTAGACCAGTCATTAGATGTAGGCACATGTTTTGAAGGATAATTATAATAGAGCATTTAGCCTGTATAAGAAGTAAATGGAGCTACTGCAAAATGATTATTCCCTTTTGAGCACATTGATAGTCAAGGCAATACAGTAAATCTTCTTTTATCTAGCAGTCACTCACCTGGCAGTCTTACCTGTCTATAACACTAGGCAGAACCTTAAAGCAAGCCAAATAACCTTGTGAAAATATGAGCTATCTGAATCTGTGCATGAAAGCATGTGCAACTCATGAGAATGTGAACTACTTGAATATGAGAATATGAGCTATCTGAATTTATGCATGGAAGTATATACAACTCACCTATAAAAGAATCCCTTAGGCCCTACTCTATACTTATTTACTGTTACGTTCAACACCAAATTCTGAGCTGCTCATTAGATTTCTCAGTATAGCTGTCATAAGAAGGCCTGGATGGGCATGCATGTCTGAGAGAAGCAAGTGCATTAACAAAGCAAGAATAGAGAGCTTATGACATAATTTTAAGAGAAAACCAAAGAATATGTGAAAGAGGATCAATGACTATTTCCCCAAATATTTTTTACAAACCCCCCAAAGCAAATGACAAAAGACTGAAAAGCTGCATGTCTATTTAAGATAAGAATGGTTGTGCACTTCTTGGCAGGCTTGGCACAATTCTGTGTTGTTGCATAGCTCAGCATACATGACTAGCTTCATCTCTCAAGAATGGGTTAAACAATTAGCAATAATGTCCCAATCTGTGAAAAGATCATTTATAACACAGACCACTAAATTTTCTGCAGAAAAAGTTTTAATTTTAAAAATAAGGACTGGGCATGGTAGCTCACATCTGCAATTCCAGCACTTTGGGAGGCCGAGGTGGGAGGATCACTAGAGACCAGAAGTTTGAGAGCAGCCTGGCCAACATAGCAAGACCTCATCTCTACAACAACAACAACAAAAATAGCGATGCATAGAGCAAGTGTAGTCCCAGCTACTCAGCAGGCTGAGGTAGGAAGACCACTTGTGTCAGGAGTTCAAGGCCGAAGTCAACTCTGACTGTACCACTGCACTCCAGCATGGGCAATGGAGCAGTATCTTGTTTCTACAAAATATAAAAATAATAAATGTAAAAATAAGTTTGGGCATGTAAGACAAAATTTTCTGTTTTTTGTAGTTACATCATCAGAGTATTTCAGGATTCAAAAATATGAAATAAATGAGGCAGTCTACTAAGAAGTAAATGAATTCTCTTGACCTATGTAGCTAAAACACCAGTTTTGCTGCATTGGCGATATTGATGAATGAAATTCTGATCTTGGATAAAAGGGTACAGAAATAATTGTAGCTGGATCCAACATTTGAAATAAAATTTAAAAATGATTCTGTAATATTTTTGGATATCTTGCCTTTGTAGAACATCACATATGATATTTTTACGTTGTTTTAGAAATGTAGAATCTTCCATCCAATTTCTAATGAACTATCAGATGACAATATCAGGGAGAAGTTGGAGAGAAGGAAGCACCGATCACTGGTGAATGCTTCATAGGTACAAGGCACATTTCCTCGTGGAGAGAGAACAGAGAGGCTGAGAGTGTGGGGTTTGGACTCTCACTGCCTCAGTTTGATCCTTGAGTCAACCACTCAGTAGGCATACTGGGCAATTCTCCCAAGTTCCCTGCACCTGAGTCTCTGCATCTATAAAATGGAGTGATAATGATAGTACCTAATCCCTAGAGTTATTGGAAACTTAAATGAGCTAATGCATTTATAACACTTACACAAGGGCTTGAAACATAGCAAACACTCTAAGTGTTAGTTCTCTAATTCTCAAGATAACTGCACGAGGCATCTTGACATTACACCTACTTGACAAATGCAGAAACCAAGACACAATAGAGGTTCAAAAACTTTGCACAGGTCACAATATAAGTGGTTAATTTTCAAAGAAAGAATCTGAATGGAGCGTCTTTCTTGTGTTTATGTGGAGAAGATGTATTCCCATCTTTGCCGATGCTTATTTTAAAAATTCATTTTAATCCAAGAGAAAATAAGGCGTGAAAACCAAGGAACATGTGAAAGAGGACCAATGACTGTTTCCCCAATTATTTTTTAGAAATCTCAGAATCATGGAGACTCAAAATCACTTCTTACAATCTGGTAACCAAATTCCGTATCTTGGCAGTTGGATGCGGTAACAGCCACAGAGAAACCACCTGATTTTTGTTTCAGAACCACATTGTATTTGCTTAAATGTGTTTTAAAAGCCTCCAAATAAATAGTGAGTCCAAACCATTAGCAGACAGATGTTTAATCTGTTTTTTTCCTTGGTTCTGATATCTTTCTAGATCTAGGGTCACAAACTCAAATGGTTTCAGAGGCAGGGCTGGTAACCTACCATCAGTGCGGTGGCAACGCAGCACAATAGGGCTGAGTGGAGCTTGTGGTTACCTGCACAACGCTGCTGGGGTGTGGCCAAACCCAAAACTGCTCTGGGCTGGACTTGTCTTTCAGGCTGTCATTTTGCAACCACTGGACTAAATGAACAACACACCACCCTCTCTGTGTATCTATTTCTTGGCCTCCTCCTCCACTGCTCATTCCCCTGAGTTTGGGGAAAAAAAAGTGAGAGAGAGAGACAGCCCAGTTGGCAGGGGTCTTACAGGAGTTCCTAGATGAGCATTGCTCTGCGCCTTGCTTCTCCCTGATTCTGTTTAGCAATGGGTCAGACTCTGCAATCATCTATTTAGTGTCTGTGAGACATAAGGCCCTGGACTAAATTCAGAGGGAATTGCGAAGACTAATTAAACAGCAACAACAAAAATAGAAAAATAAAAATAGCCCCTAAACTTGTAGTTTAGTTCTGCATTCAGATGTGCTCACAGATAATTGGAACACCATGTGATAAGTACTGTGATACCACTAAATGGTGGTGAGGGAATTTATGCAGCACACAAGTGCACTTTGAACCAAGAGCACTCAGAATTAGGATCTGCAGTTAATCGACTTCAAGCTACGTTAACTGAAGAGGACTATTATGACTCAGAGAAGTGTTGTAGTGAGGATGTCACGATTGAAATTTCTGTTGCATTACGAATTACCAAATGCTTCTCAAGCCTCTTCTTCTGGGTTACTTTAGCATCCAAATCCTTTTCATCTGCAGTAAGCAGCCCAGGCCCCACATAGAACATGAAATCTGCTCACCCCAAATGGTTGAATAGCCCTGGAGGGGTCTTTGGAGATGTTAAGCAAGGCCCTCCTGTCCCATTTGAGTGCAGTAAGACCCAGGATTCACCATGGGGTAAAGCAAAGAAGTAAAGATTTGGACCCCATTTCCCACTGAAGGGTTCTCTTTCCTTTTGTCCATCATTTCATGTCCTAAAACTTTCATTATTTGACTTATTCTCTGTGCTACTATACATGTCATTCCATTTTGCTGTTTCACAGTTAATGGTTTTTTTTTTCCTCAGCAAGTGAACTCTCCGCTTATTGAGTAAGGAGGCTGTGTTATGTTTTAGTTGTTCTATGCCTGACCATTCTGCATGACCATCTGCTTAGTAGGTGCTCCCAAGTCACTTTTAGAACTTGAGGATAACTTTGAATCTTCAATAATTTGAGAGCAGTGATTCAAGGGTAAGTAATCTCCAAATCAATGTGTGTATGTGAAATATTAAAATTATTGTGGTTTCCCTATGTATAAACTTTTAAAAAATGATACAGAAGTTATTGTAATATAGTGATGTATGTAAATATATTCTGGACATTGTAGCTCATTGGATGAGTGTAAGTAGATATGATGAGGTTATGCTATTTTAAAATGAGATGACAATTTTTTGTTTCTCTTTTGGTTTCCTTATAATCTCAAGTGGAGAGGGGGAGTGCTAGGGTCATTCAGCAGACATTCAGCAGATAATACTACGAGAACTCTTCCAAAACAAAAGTAAATCCTCTTCTCAGAATTAGCAGTCTTTGAATGAGAGTTTAGAAGGAGAAAAGTATAGAGATTAAAATCTCACACTGATTCAGTGATGTCCGTGTTTGGTGCCACTGAAACTGCCCTCTTACCACCCCATCTGCACCTGGAAAATTTGAATTGATACATTGAATGTTCTCTTCTGTGGGTTTGAACACATTAACTGAATTTGACTTTTATAAGGCTCTGAAACTCATAAAATCCTATTTAAGGCAAATTTTTATTTTTAAAGCTGTACTCATTTATGATATTAGGAGAAATTTAGGTGTAAATGAAATATTTACTTGGTTCTTTTCTGTCTCTCTAAATTAAACAAAAAATCACTAATGGTCTACGATTAGAGACAGAATTATATGTAAGTATTAGCTTAATTACTCCACATGTAAAAAAAATGAAAAAAAATGTGTTATCCCTGGGTGAAATTGAAGAGACACACTCCAACTGAATTACCTTCCACAGGGAGAGGTACTGGTCATAGCTGCGTGCAGGCTTATAGGAGGCAATTTGTCTTACTTTCATTATGGGCAAAGCCACAGTCTGTTCTTATACACAAGAAGAAATGAAGGAGCTGGCCCAAGTATACACAGGGTGTCAGAGCCAGAAGTCCATCCTCTACCAGTGCACACGGGGCTTGTCCCCACACACAGGTACTAAAGAGGCACAATGAACTTCATTTTCAAATTCGTGGAAGAAGGTCTTTGCTGGCTTGCCTACATAACGTAGGGAAAAGCCTTCTCCTCTGTAACATAAACATAAATTACAGGACAAAAATAGCTATTTGTTTAAAAATACCAGTGGGATGGGGCTCCACCTGTAAAGTCTGATAGGATTGCTCTGGGTGGGAAACTGGAATTGGCACGTTGAGGAATGCCTCAGGTGATGTTAATGTGCAGCCGAGGTAAAGAATTGCTGTCATCAGACGTCTGAAAATTCTCTACCCATGCAGATGGCCTGGGGAGTTTGTTATCATGCTGATTCTGATTCAATAGGTCTGAGTGGACCTGCATTTCTAACAAGCTCCCAGTTGATGCCGGTGCTGCTGGTTTGCAGTCGACGCTCGGAGCAGCAAGGATCTAAGCTTAGCTCTTTGGATTTAGACTTCCATTGCATACATTTAACTCGAGAGGTTGATGGCTTTGACATCCCATTCTTCCCTGGAACATATACACTTTTGAATAACATGTCTCCAATCTCATCCTTTAATGATTATGAAAGCATTAATTATCCTTTAAGTAATTATTTCTGATGCATGTAAATAGGTCTGCTTCTATGGTTAGGGTGTTCTAATTTGGTATTTCTCATGCTTTGCTGATCATGAGAACCACCTGGGGAGCTTTACACCTGGGTGTGGGGATGCTCCTCTATAGATGTTATGCAAGAGAGAAGGGAAGTTAAGCCTGCTGGTGATTCCGATGTCCAGACTGGTTTAGAAGCTGCTGCTCTGCATAAGAATTGAGATGTAGTATTTCAATCTGGAAGTTTATCAGCATTTTCAAATGATAATGGAAGAAATAAGATTATTTCACTTTCAGCATATATTAAAATGTAACAACCTGAAACTTAGGTGCTAAAACCTGTGGGTATACTATTTTGTCATAAATTATAAAGAAATTCGATTAAAACAGCAACTATGAACACATCTGTGGCACGGCCAAAATTCCATTGTTGAAAAATGTCCCCAGTTTTTGATATACTGTCTGAAAAGTAAAAATGAGAATTGGAATAGCAGGAAAAGTCAGCTCACCAATATTCCTCTATGCAAGTGTCCACATATCTTTGCCTTGTTAAAGAGAATATTCCGGCCATAAGACATCACATCAACTGGCCGCCATCTTGCCTAGGGAGGAATTGAATCTCTTCAGCTAATTAATCAACAAATCCACAACCATAACTTCATGCAATTCTAAGTTTTGAAGAAATTCATAAAAATAAACAACATGGCATATTTATTTCTTATTTGGAAAGTCAAATATCATCTTGTTCCTACCTTAATATTCTTAATAAACCTTCACAATTCCTTAGTTCTCCCTCCCCACTTCCCGTTTTGCAGCACAGCATGGGGAAAACCTCTGCTTAGAATCCCGAGCCTGGGTGTGAGTTCAGTCCTATCACTTATTCAATGTGGGAACTAGTTTGGCAATACATTCATTCTTTTAAACTCTCAGAGTCTCCATTATTGGTTCTATTGTGAGGATTCAGTGGGCTGATGAATTTGGAACTTCCAAAGTGAAGGATCGCTATTATTTTCTCCCGTCGAGCTCCTTGTACCCTGTGCTCTCTCCTTGGTGTTTGCATGTGCACACACATGTCCACTGTCTTCCGCCTTTGTAAATCATTCACCACTTTCTGTCTGCATAGACAGTAAAACTGGAACTAGCTTAGAGGATAATTTTATTAAGGCCTGACTCTTGCTTTTCTTAATTATTCCTTGATCATATTCTCCCACTCCCACCCAAAGGAATTTCTCTCTGCTTTATTACCAATAAGCATTAGCTACATCTCAGATATTTCATTAGAGCCTATTTTTATGTACTTTGTGTTTACCCACAGGTTTATGAGCATGTTGATATCAGGAATGAAGTCTTAGTCAGTTTTCTGCTCCCCAAGTCCCTGGTACATTGTAATCACTCTATGTAGGCACATTCATTTGAATTAATCTTCAAACTATGTCAAGAGATCCTGTTAGTTTAGAATTTGGAGTAAACAGGAAGAAGGTTAATTGAATACTCTTCTTGATATAGATATGACATGAGTTTTTCAGTTCGATGTGGCAAATCATCTTAAAGTCATTTGTGGAAAGATGTATAAAATTTAACATTACAAAAATAAAGATTAAAAAATTACAGTGCCACTTTTTGAAACCTCAGGCTTTTCACATTTAGAATGTATTATATCCTATTCTAAACTGATCTCAAAAATGAATATAAACTCTAAAAAACTAAACTGATAATTGAATTCAACAATGCCCTTTGGGGGCTTAATGCAAACTTACCTTTACCATGCATTATCTTAGCCCCTTAAGAACAAAATCTCATGCCCATGCAGAAAGGATTTTAAAGTATTCTTTTGAGATTCAATGTGCTATTCTTTGGACTAATTTTTTGAAGAATAAACTTAAAGCTTCAAGAGAATGTGTTAGCACGCTGAAAGAATCTAAGAGAGGAATTTGGAGGATCTGTTTATGTTTGAAATGCAAACTTCAGAAAAACACTTTTGTTTAGTCCTCTATTTAATAATCAGAATTTTTATGCCATTAATTTTATTCTTCCTTTTTTTGTGTTGTTAACATTGCATTTCAGGATTAGCATTGTTTAGGGGGAGTGATTCTAATGTGAGTATAGCATGATGTATCTTAGGGATGAAGTAAGTCTGTGAATTCACATCCTGTAAGGGAAACAGCTCAGATGGTTTTGGCCAAGACTCAGAATCTGAATTAAAATAATAATGCAGGATTACACAGTTCAAATCTCTGTCTCTAATTGTGGGAATAGTGGACTCCTTAAATTTGAAATTTAGAAATGTAATAACAAGATTAGATATGAATGGCTGACCTTACTTTACAGAATTACAAGGTTCACGTAGCTGTCATATACTCCAATTCATTGGTTTAGGATACAGAATGGGATAATTTTTCTCTTAGCCTCCAGGATACATGACTTATTTTGTAATCTGCAGATGGAGAGCCTTGCTTTTCTACTTTTCCCTGGGTTTTCTCCTTCCTGTGTAAAGACAAGTTCTAATTCAATCTTGAAGTTCAGGCCTGGGTATTAGCACCTCCAAAAGAAAAAGAAAAACCAAAATAATAGGGGACACTGAGCTCTGAACTCCCGCTCAGGGATGGTGTATTAGTTCATTCTCACACTCCTATGAAGAGCTGCCTGAGACTGGGTAATTTAGAAACAAAAGAGCTTTAATTGACTCACAGTTCTACAGGGCTGGGGAGGCCTCAGAAAACTTACAGTCATGCTGGAAGGGGAGGCAAACATGTCTTTTTTCACATGGTGGCAGGAGGAGAAGACTGAGAGCCGAATGAAGGGGGAAGCCCCTTATAGAACCATCAGCTCTCATGAGAACTTACTCAACCCAATGAGAATACCATGAGGAAAACTGCCCCCATGATTAAATTACCTCCCACTAGGTCCCTCCCACGACACGTGGGGATTATGGGAACTACAATTCAAGATGAGATTTGGGTGGGGACACAGCCAAACCATATTAGATGGTCTCCATCTTGTTGCTGCCAAACTCAGTCAAGCTGAATGCTTGGGCAGTCCTTGCCTGAAGGAAGACAGAAGCTATGGGATACACCACCTTGACCCCAGGTGGGCAGGGAGCCTGAAGATTCCTGCCTATGGCAGGATGGGCCATGAAGTCCCATGCCCATTGATTTAGTGATATTTTCTTGGGAAGGAGAAAGCTCCTCCTACCCGAGTTGGTCTGACTCCCATTGGGCAGCTCTTTGACTCTACCCTCAGACATCCACCCTCCCTCAAGCCACGTCCCCACATCAGGACCACTGGGTAGTGGAATACCAATAAGGGGCAGATGTGGGCTCTGCGACTGGCCATATGCTATGTCCAGAACCAGCTGTCACCAACCCTGAGCGGTCACCCTAGGGTGCCAGTGGAGGCTGCCTTCTTTAGGGTAAATTTGCCTCTGGTGTCCTTTATTGACTATTGAATTTATTTGAAGCCACTTCAGCCCATCAGAAATATTGTAATAATTCCTAACTTTAGAGGAAAGGGTTAGGATCTGAAGCCACTTCCTTTCAGAGTTCTCTGCCCCTTTGCGATTTTTAAATATTATCCCCAGGAACTTGCTGACATTTTATAAAGAGAGGCTAATGGTAGAGATGTGGAACTATTGTGCCTTCCCATGGAGTCAGAGTCCCAGAATTTGGTGAGGAGGAGGAAAATCGATGTGTTTGCCTTCAAAGGAGGCAAACAAAAATGGTTGTTACCACTCCAGAAAAGTTCTGCTCATGAAGGATATTTTTTGTTCCTGCTGCTATAAATGGAAAAAAAAAGTTGGAAGCAACTAACTGGAAGTTTATTAAACCTCAAAATAAAAAAAAAAAAATAAACAAAACCCCCTCAGGTTTGACCTCACCAGGTATCTATTGTTAAAATAATTAAGTACAAATAAGTTTCAGCCTCAAATTTATATACAATAATCTGTAAATTTTATATGCTGAAAATTTCTTACAAAATACCAGTCTCTGCTTATTTACTACCCTATGATAAGGTTCTTTATCTGCTATCACAACTTAACCACCACTGTGTGTACTTCAAAAAATACCGTTTCTTCTTCACTTGTGAATTGGTGGGGGTCCCTTCTTGCCTAGACAAAGGGTTAAATTTCATACCTTAAGGCCAGATTTGAAAAGTTACTAACTGATTGTGAAATTAACTCAAAATTAGATTTCTAGGTTGGAAAGAAACATTGTTCTTTCTACGTAATGCTGATAAATGTTCTTCCTGAATATGCAATTTATGGCATTTCTTTTTAAACGCTTTGTGCCCAGTAATTTGAGCAATGTAAGGATCAAATATCTTGTTATGCTAAATTGAAATTGAAGCCATCTCTAAATGTAAATGCATAGCGACCTTTAGCAGAAAATTGTAAAAAAGCAGAAAACAATAAGAAATACTATGACTTTAAAATGAACTTTCCCTTTCTCTCTCTCTCTCTCTCTCTCTCTCTCTCTCTCTCTCTGTGTGTGTGTGTGTGTGAGAGAGAGAGAAATTAAAAGTAGTTGTGAGAAAGTGACCTCATTATACCAAAATCTTTGGACAACAATATCGCTCAAGTTTTTTTCAGCATGATGATTCTACAAAATGAAAATCCTCAAATTTTCATTTTGTTTTGGTTTCTTAAAGGTTTTTTTGTTTGTTTCTTTTAGTTGACCATAAGAATCCTTCCTCTGCTAATCATTAGTTTTTATTTTTCTTGCCTAAATTTAAGCCTTTATTGCCTCCAGTTTCCTGTGGGTATAAATTGATGTGACATTAACCTCCTGAGTGCCCAAGTGGATGAAGAACATCTTTGGGTGAGCAGAAAGAGAGAGCTACTTATAGGCAGACACAAGGGATGCTTTTCTCCACTTCAGATCATGCTCCCTTCGCTGTCCCCCTATTTCTGATACCCGGACTGAAAGAACAATGGCTAAAAGAGGAATTTTCCTTAGCTATCGCAAGGACAAAAAAACCAAACACTGCATGTTCTCACTCATAGGTGGGAATTGAACAATGAGAACACATGGACACAGGAAGGGGAACATCACACACCGGGGCCTGTTGTGGGGTGGGGGGAGGGGGGAGGGATAGCATTAGGAGATATATCTAATGTTAAATGACGAGTTGATGGGTGCAGCACACCAACATGGCACATGTATACATATGCAACTAACCTGCACGTTGTGCACATGTACCCTAAAACTTAAAGTATAATTAAAAAAAAGAGGAATTTTCCCTAAAACAACTGGTCAACCAGACGAATTACCCATGACATAGAAGCAAAAAAGATCTGCATGAGAGCTCTGAGTTCTGAGTTCCAACATGTTCTGGCACTAATGAGTGAATTGTATTTTGCAGAATGTGTCCTTTGACTTCTTCAGACATTGATTTTACATGAGGCAGGAAGATTCTTTTCAGTTATAAAATCCTGCACAGCTATCTATTTGCTCATAGCTGAGAAAGTCTTTCTTTATGCCATACAGAATAAGAAAGTCATATTCAGTCAAATCCACTATCATCAAATAATTTTGCTTGAATAAATAACCTCCCTGGCCAAGGTGAGCATTGTTTCCCAAGAAAACAATGCTTGTAAACTTGATAGGCATTCACCCTAACTTTGCTAAATATGGAAAAGACTCTCCCCAGCAGAATAACTCCCAGACAAGACGGATGCTGGACAAGCTAAGCCCCAGCTGGGAAACCACCTTCCAAGGCCTTTTCCTGGAGTCGCTGCCCCTGGGCCATCTGCTCAGGAAGGAGCTGAAAGTAGCTCACTGTGGTCATCAGTGTGAACTGAATGGACCAGGGGACCAGGGGATGGTGGTCTTTACTCATGGAGGACTGTGCTTACTGTTGGACCAAGGAGATGCTCTCCTTTGATAGGTCAGAACATGAGACAGAGTTAGGAATTTGGTAGCAGGAATAAGGGGGAAATGCACAGAGAACAATTAAATCATTTTAATAATGCAGCACCTCAAGGCTCTGCAAAGTTTCAGTGAGATAACAGAGTCCTGATACTTCCTTGGTTCCAAAGCAGCCTTTCCAGTAACCATGAGCCTGGCCCCCACTCTTGTAAATTGCTGCCATCCATTCCTCTTTTCCTTATTTTTATCCTCATCACTATCAATCAAAAGAGTAGGGCAAAGGACAGTGGCTGTTTAGGTCTAGTGCACATCTATTTTTCCTCTATGGTCTCCATTTATCCTATTTCCAGTGACAATATTATGAATTTTCTCTGGGGAATGACTCTCAGTCTTCACGTGTTTTGGAATTGTCTCATGGAGAGCACAGGACCAAGGCCAATCATCACATCTTATTCCTGTGTCCACCGAAAATGTTTCAGGGGCAGGGATGCAGTTTAGTTCAGTCCAATGGCACTTATGCTCAGCGCCTTTATTTGAACCTATGTGTGTGTGTGTGTCTTGCGGTAAGGGAATGTATATCTAGAATTGTTATTAACCGTCTTGTCAAATGGACTTTGAGAAAAAATACAATGAGAGGGGAATAGAAACTCAGCTATGCGACAATCTTTATCCTGAGTCAAGCCACTTCTATGGCCAGCAAAACCAGTACTATCCCTGAACTTTTTGGTCACATTATGAAATCATGCTATAGCAAGTGTGGCAGACTGCTGTAAGGTTATGAAAAGCCCCTGCCTCCTCTTTGTGGTGTAAAGGCCAGGCTACTTTGGCAGCTTCTTTTGTAGTTAGGTGTGACCACAGGAATGCGTGGAAGACACGTGTTCCTCCATTCTTGTTCATAAAACCTTCTTGTGACCCTCCTCTCTCTTTTTCTTTGTCTGCCACCAGAAGACTCTGAAGCCTCTCAGAATGGTGGTTTTGGAAAATGGAAGGTACCTGGATCTATGAATGTGTGTCACAGGTGACCTGCTTGTCAATCCACACTGGGCTTAGTATGAGTAAGAAAGAAATGTTTGTTGTGTTGAGCAACTGAAAATGTAGGGTTGGTTTATTATAGCATCCACTTAATAGAGTCAGTTCTTCTTTTTCTTTCTGTCCCTCTCAACCCAAAGGTAATGAACTGATCATTTTGTGTCTTTCCCTCCATTCTTATGTTGCAGCCCCAAAGAGCAAACGAGCATTAATTGCATGCCCCCTCCACTGCAATCTGTGAAGTTTGCACGTAAACTTTAATGTGATTTGTATACCATAAAGAACAGTTAAAATGAACAATGGTGAAGTATTACTTTCTGGCTTCAAAGAAAGCATTTCACATGCAAACATTATTTACTTAATTCATTTGTATTATGAAGATTCCAAAGTTAGCCCTGGCTTTCCTCTATGTGCTTTGGAACCACTACTCTTCTTTTTTTTTAATATGAATTAACAAATAAAGAAACAAAAAAACCAAGGCAAGTGTTGTTTCTCAAGAGATCAGATTTATTATATACTGCATTACTTTCTTACCTAACTTTTTTATTTGATTTCATTTTCATAATAACAGCTCTGTGATGTAGAAGCAGAGTATTATCCTCATTTTGTAAATCTGTAAATTAAGCTCTAAGGACAAGAAATTTATCCATGGTTACCTAGAATGCACATTCATCTTTAAATTCTATGGTTTTTCATTTTTTTTCACTTATTTCTTAATGTTTTTAAATGATATGACAATGATAGCTCTTACATTTCTGTGAGTGAGACATGAGAGAGTTGTTTGAGAGGCCAACATTAATGAATACAAAGTGAAGTCTCGAGATAAGTGTATAAAGAACCTGACATTTCATTTCAGGCATTTCATTCAGCCTTTCAAAAATTGCTGTATATTAAACCCTGGAGGGGCCTCTTTGGTGAAAAAGCCAGTGGTCAATTCTTCTCATTGGAACTTGAAACTTTTTTTTTCCACAGATCATACTACAATTGCAAAGGCTCAGAAATACCCCCATACACATTTAAAATATTTTTATTAAAACATTCCCACAGTCATTCCTGCTGTAAGAATATATTGTATACTTAGACCAAAACATTTTTTCCACACTACCCACCCAATGATATTTCTGGATTTATGATAGTATACTATTTAAATTTACCATCTGTTTTTAAGTATTAGTTTATTCACACATGAGTTTTTAGATACATTTTTTTACTACAGCATATATACAGCAAGTGTTTGCTTTACCCAATTTACTTGCCTTATCCAGCCTCATGTCTTCCTGAAAGTTCTTTCATGATTATGTGGAAATTATGATTAATATTGTTAAAATGCATAGCAATTTTCAGTTATGTTTTCTTTTTCCTGTGTGTTATCACAAAATGTAATTTACTAATAATTTTATACTTTTTAAAGTACAAGGGGCATTGAGAAAATTTTTAGCAATTGCTAGATAACATTATTTTCAACTTCTATGCTTGTCTTAGTCTGTTTGGTGTTGCTATCGAGGAATACCTGAGGCAGTGTCATTTATAAAGAAAAGAGGTTTATTTGGCTCACAGTTGTGCAGACTGGAAGATTGAGCATCTGGTGAAAGCCTCAGGCTGCTTCCACTCATAGATCAAGGTGAAGGGAGAGGCAGTGTGTGCAGAGACCACATGGTGAGAGGGGAAGCAAGAGAGATGGGGGAGTGGCAGGCTCCATTTAACAACCAACTCTTGTAAGAACTAATAGTGAGAGCCCACTCCCTCCCAAGAGGAAACATTAATCTATTCATGAAAGTTCACTCCCATGACCCAATCACCTCCCACTAGGCCCCACCTTCCCAAACCGCCACACTGGGAATGAAATTTCCACAGGAGTTTTACAGGGAACAAATATCCTAACTATAAAAGTATTCCATCCAGAATGGTACTGGACACAAGCCATTTCTCAGTGCACACCTGCTAAATGGCTATTCCTCACTATGCTTTAAGAGAACAACATGGCCATTATATTTTTGAAGAAGTACAAAATCTCTGGAGAGTCAACCACCTTTTGGCCACACAGTAAGCTCTTGGCAAAATGCCAGTTTAACTTGCTAATTTGTAGGTTGACAGTAAAATCTGAAATTCTATCAACGTTTTTACAACGTTTTAATTTATATGAAATTCATATACTATACAATTAACTCATTTAAAGTATAAAATCTCATGGTTTGTAGTATATTCACAGATATATGAAAACATCAATTGCAGCACTGTTTACAATAGCAAAGACTTGGAACCGACCCAAATGCCCATCAATGATAGACTGGATAAAGGAAATGTGGCACATATACACCATGGAATACTATGCAGCCATAAAAAAGAATGAGTTTATATCCTTTGCAGGGACATGGATGAAACTGGAAGCCATCGTTCTCAGCAAACTAACACAGGAACAGAAAACCAAACACTACATGTTCTTACTCACAAGTGGGAGTTGAGCAATGAAAACACATGGACACAGGGAGGGGAACACCACACACTGGAGCCTGTTGTGGGGTGCAGGGTAAGGAGTGGTAGAGCATTAGGACAAATACCTAATGCATGCGGGGCTTAAAACCTAGATGATGGGCTGATAGGTGCAGCAAACCACCATGGCACCTGTATACCTATGTAACAAACTTGCACATTCTGCACATGTATCCTAGAACTTAAAGTTTAAAAAAAGGATATTTTCATCCCCTCAGAAAGAAACCCTGTGCACTTTAGCTATAACCCACTGATGCTTTTACCCCATCACCCCTTGCCTTA